>NC_044031.1:674887385-675190416 GCF_901765095.1 Microcaecilia unicolor | reverse complement strand
CTCAGTCCCGTTTAAAACCGGCGAAGCAGCGTCGCAGGCAGCGCCTCATGCCCTGCTTGTAAAAAAAAATCAAATCTCCTTCCTTCTCCTTGTCTTGACGTCGACTCGGGCCTTCCAATCAAATTGATTGGAAGGCCCGAGTCGACGTCAAGACGAGGAGGAGAAGGAGGAAGGAGATTTGATTTTTTTTTTTTTTTTTACAAGCAGGGCACGAGGCGCTGCCTGCGACGCTGCTTCGCCGGTTTTTTAAATGTGCGGCGCCGCGGAAACGGCCACAGGAGGCGGCGGGAGTGGAGCACCCCCCACCCACTGGCACCCGGGGCGGACCACCCCCACTGCCCCCCCCCTTGGTACGCCACTGCACCAACCAGGAAAGGGATCTAGGTGTCATCGTTGATAATATGTTGAAAACTTCTGCTCAGTGTGCAGAGGCACCTAGGAAAGCAAATAGAAGGTTAGGTATTATTTGGAAAGGAATAAAAAAACAAAAATGAGGACATTATAATGACTTTGTATCGCTCCATGGTGCGATCGTACCTCGAATATTGTGTGCAATTCTGGTCACCACGTCTCAAAAAAGATAGAGTGGAATTAGAAAATGTACAAATATTTAACAATATGCTTATTCCTATAGATATACATTACCTGTAATGAAACAGAATCAGAGATTCTAGAGTTGATGTAAACACTGTCTATAATTCTTCTACAAGTCAGTGTACATAATCTAACTTGTTAAACTGTTATTAAGTCACTGGTACTTAATTTCCTTTATTTTTGTTATTTCAAAATCAATAAAAAATGATTGAACACAAAAAAAAAGAAAACATACAAAGAAGGGTGGTGAAAATGATAAAGGGGATGGGACGACTTCCCTATGAGGAAAGGCTAAAGCTGCTAGGGCTCTTCAGCTTGGAGAAAAGATGGCTGAGGGGAGATATGATAGAGGTCTATAAAATGAGTGGAGTGGAATGGGTAGATGAGAATCGCTTGTTTACTCTTTCCAAAAACACTAGGACTAAGGAGCACGCAATGAATCTACAAAGTAGTAAATTTAAAATGAATCAGAGAAAATATTTCTTCACTCAATGTATAATTAAACTCTGGAATTTGTTGCCAGGGAATGTAGTAAGAGCAGTTAGCTTAGGGTTTAAAAGAGATTTGGATAGCTTCCTAAAAGAAAAGTCCATAAGCCATTATTAAAATGGACTTCGGGAAAAGCCACTGCTTATTTCTAGGATAAGCAACATAAAATGCATTGTGCTGTTTTGTGATGTTGCCAGGTACTTGTAACCTGGATTGGCCACTGTTGGAAACAGGATGCTGGACTTGATGGACCTTCAGTCTGTTCCATTATGGCAATACTTAAATTCTTATGTTCTTCAGGCACTTGCAACCTGGATTGGCCACTGCTGAAAGCAGGAAACTGGGCTAGATATACCATTGGTCTGACCCAGTATGGCTATTCTTATGTTCTAGTATAAGGGGGTAACAATGAGATGTGTACCTGTGACCTTGTATGCAAAGTCTACTGCAGTGCCCCCTAGGGTGCCCCACAGCTCTGCTGCGATGTCTGTGTGGCCAGTCTACTAAGACTGCTGACTCCTACATCCTAATGGCTTGATTTTGTGCGTTTTTCACTTGGACACTTTTTTTTTTAATGTTCAAAAAGGATAGGTACAATGAGTACAACAATGTCTAGTGGCCATTTTTGGGGGGGGAAAAAAAAAAGAAAAGATGGACTTTTTCAGGTTTGAAAATAGCTATGTTTGCTGCTGGATTTTTGGATGTTTTCCTGCAAAACGTCCAAAGTCGGATTTAGACGTCATATTGAAAATGCCCTTCTACGTCTCATACAGGCTCCATGTATTCATAAAAACTGAAAAAAATAGCTTTATGCCTGCTCTATAATGACAGATAAAACAGAAATCAATACAAAAATCAAACCGATAAATAATCAAACATCAAAGTTGTGCAGCCAGTTTGCAGAATTTTTAGAAAATTTCAAAACCACAAAATAAATTATAGAAAATATTTTTTGGAACATCATACACATGGGAGACAAAACAATCACAAGATCAGCACTTCCACTACTGTAATCATTGGTCCAATTCTTTAAAGTGAAATAGTCCAACATGTGACTCTACTCAAATTTCCAATGCAAAAAAATGTGTAAATGTGTGCAAAATCATAACACAGTCCATACAATAAAATACATCATCTAATTCAGTCCAAAAAATAATCAAAATATTAGGTTTAATTCACTTGCTTTGTTGCATCAAATATCCATGAATTTATAGTCTGACATGAGATCAATTTTTGAACCCATATCTGCTTCAGTGACTCAGTTGAACATAATGGTCCACCAAATCTCAGTTATTACTTAGGCAGTGAGAGTTAAGACAGATGGCATTAGCATGTTTTTAAAGGCCAGTCACATGATCATATCAAGCAATCGAAACCAAGAATCAGGGCCGCTGAGAGGAGGGAACGGGGGGGGGGGGGGGGGGTGGTAATTCCCTCAGACCCAGCCTCCAAGGGGTGCTCGGCGCTGGGGTCTGTCTCAATCTCTCCTGACAGGACCCTGGTGATTCAGGGCCCCTGGTTTGGCTGGTGAGGGTCCCCCCCCCCCCCCCCGCCAGCAGAAGCCTTCCCTCCAGTGCTGTTCGCCGCATTGCCTGCCCTGCTTCCACTCATGTTGCACATGCTTGGTTTTGATGAAACTGAGAATGCATGACGTGAGGAGAAGCAGCTGCACTGGGCAGGCAATGCAGTGCAGAACAGCGCTGGATAAAGGCTTCTGCTGGTGGGGCTTGGGGACCCCCACTAGCCAAGGTATGTGGAGTTGGGGCAAAATGTGCCCCCCCCCACTTTGGGCTCCACCCCCATCTGGCCTGGCTACGTGGCGTCCGGGGGTGGGGCGGTGTCTTGGGGGGGGGGGGGGGGCAGCGGCAGCAGTAGTGGTCCTGCCCCTGGCCCGACTCAGGCTCTCAGCAGCCCTACCAAGAATGGCATATACACACAAATGTAATGGCTCAAACCAGAGACATCTATTCTGTTTGCGCATTCAGACCAAAGGGGCAGTAGAGTTTACATAAACCAACCATTGTTCTCTGTAATTAAAGACGTCCCTTCAAATCATTTTCCTTCCCAATGCAGTGTACACTGCTCATTCACTTGCCAATGTAATTGGTGTAATCCTTGACCATTTTGGAAGCAACCCTCAACTAACAGTGCTAATGCAATTCTAGTATTCAATCTGCTCTGATGTTTAGTTAATCTCAGTTTGGCAGAGCATTTTGTTTTATTAAAGCAACATAAACTAGGCTTCTAGGATAACTCCCAGCAGTGCACAATTGCTCCAGCACAAGGTATGCTTGCTACAAGGCAAGTGCAACTCTCTGCATGCATTCTATATGGGTACACATATATTTAATAAGGCACATATGTACCCTGCAGCTGCACCCCAGCTGTACTCAAACACTGCCACAAGGAGCACTATGCGTGGACTGCATAAAAGTATCAGTGCATACACTCGCAAAATTTTATAAGAGCCATTGTATAAATGTGCTTTAGCCAGTGCTCACAACCCACAAATAGTGCACTCAAAATATACACAAAATGTTTGTAAATATATATACCGATGGTGGTCAGTGTTTTTAACCACCATTGGCTGTATTTCTGGATATTTGATGCTGGGCCATGTCCGCACACTGACACTGAATATCCAGTTCTAGGTTGGCTGCTAAAGCTTATGTAGTTAAGTGCAATATTCAGCCCTTGACCGTATAAGCTGAACCACTTAAAGATAGGCTTGTTATTTATGTTGCCCAATTTAAACATCTTATGCGCTCAAGAGCTGAATGTTGGCGCTTAACTGCATAAGTGCCAACACTGCAGCCAGAACGCCTGCAAGTTAGCCGCAGGAACTAACTGTGAATATTCAGCGGCACTAACCAGTTAAGTGCCGCTGAATATCGGCGGCTAGCCACAGATAAGCAATTCAGGCAGGCAGGAGCCTCTCGCCTAGTATGAGGTGGAATATAAATTAATAAACCTTAACCTTATTTCTCATGCTAGTGATTAGTTAATGTTGTTGCACAAGTACCCAAGTAGAATCTACTTCCACGTTCACTCAGCTGAAAAATACTGCATTTAGGGGCCCTTTTACAAAGCGGCATAAGCCCAACGCAGGCTTATTGCACGCTAATTTGGAGCTACCGCCAGCCCAGTGTAGGCACTGGTGATAGTTCCAGCCCCAGCATGCACCATTTCCTGCACTGGGGAAAACAGAGCTGTAACTTTTAGCATGGTGCTAACCCAGTGGTAATTGGGCAGCACCGTGTGCTACCTGGTTACCGCTGTGTTAGCACAGGAGCTCTTACTGCCAACTCAGTGGGTGGCGGTAGGTGCTCCCCCCCTCACATTGCCACATGGTAAGAGCAATCTTACCGCATGGCCATGGCTATTTTCAGCCTTTTTTACCCGCAGTACGCAGCAAAAATGGCCCCCACTGCTAGCACAGGGCCCTTTTTACCGCAGCATGGTAAAAGGACCCCTTAGTGCATCCTACATTTACTATGGACAAGGATATATTAGTGCATAAATGACATAAGTAGAGGTGCAATCTGTGTCAACATGAGCCTTGATCATATAGGGCTAGATTCTATATGTGTTGCCTAAAAATCAGCACTGATAAAACCAATTAAATGGTTTCTATAAGCCACGCCTAAAGTTCAGCATGGCTTATAGAATAATACACAAGCAGAGAGGTTATGAGTAGATTTAGGCACCGCCATTTGCACCAATGAAAATGTGGTGCAAAGGCCCACACCTAAATTTCTGTGCGGAGCACCCATATTCTATAATTACGCATGTAACTCAAAACTACACCCTGAAATGCCCATGAACCTCCCATTTCCGTGCCCCCTTTTTTGAGCCA
The DNA here is from genome assembly GCF_901765095.1 of Microcaecilia unicolor. Taxonomy (NCBI): domain Eukaryota; kingdom Metazoa; phylum Chordata; class Amphibia; order Gymnophiona; family Siphonopidae; genus Microcaecilia; species Microcaecilia unicolor. The sequence continues at coordinate 675,185,477 of NC_044031.1, read as the reverse complement.
TGCATACATTTTAAATTTACGTGCATTTGTCCCAATTAAATCTAATTAGTGACAATACTTGCTTGTTAAAAGGCAATTTATTGTCACTAATTGGCTTATTATTCTATTAAATTGCATGTGCAAATCAAGGCTATGCCTAAATTTGCATGTGCAGTTTTTGGCGAACTTTATAGACTCAGGCGGAAATTGTGGAACCGGGACAGTCCATGTTGCACCTTCAATGATAGAAGAGTATCATGTACATTTGCCTCAAGCTCTATGAGTGAATACGCTCAGATTTGTTTCCCAACATTTCCCTAATACTTTCTCCTCGCTGAAATGCAATTGTAGGTAATCCCATGAATGATACAAAGAGGGACATAATCGAACGGAAACGCCTATCTCCATGGGTGTTTATCTCCAAGAACGGGTCCGTGAAGGGGCGGGCCGAACCGTATTTTCAAAAAAAATGGATGTTTTTGAGCTGGGCGTTTGTTTTTTTTTAGCAATAATGGAAACTAAAAACGCCCAGCTCAAAAACATCCTAATCCGAGCCATTTGGTCGTGGGAGGGGCCAGGATTGGTAGTACACTGGCCCCCCTGATATGCAAGGACACCAACTGGGCACCCTAGGTCAGTGCAGTGGACTTCAGAAAAAGCTCCCACATACATAGCTCCCTTACCACGGGTGCTGAGCTCCCAACCCCCTCCCCCAAAACCCACAAATGTACAACACTACCATAGCTCTTAGGGGTGAAGGGGGCACCTACATGTGGGTACAATGGGTTTCGGAGGCCTCCCATTTACCAGCACAAGTGTTACAGGTGGGGGGGGGGGATGGGCCTGGGGCCACCTGGCTGAAGTGCATTGCGGTACCCACTAAAAGTGCTCCAGGGACCTGCATACACGCAGGCCTCTAGGACTTGTTGCTGCTGTATAACACTGGCACACCAGTTGACACCTGAAGACTAATCTCTCCGAAAACGTCCTTTATTGGAATAACCACGTTTACTCACAGTTAACTGCAGATCAGAGGTTGTGCCCCACTGGCAACGAGTCTCCCTGGTACTGAGATGAGCAGTAGGTCAGAGCTGACAGAATGTTGTACAATGCCCTCTTTCAGCCACATTCAGGGTAAGAACTAAGTTCTGTACCGTGGCTAACACAGGAAAGGGAACTAAAACTGGCTTACAAAAATGGCCACTACCGCATGGATTACAACAGGAAACACAACAGGGCACACTCTGACCCAGTAGGCAGGGGGAAAAGCACCATGGGAGAAGAGCTTACCAACTACCAACATCGTGAGACTGTAACACAAGCTAATGAAATCAGGAAGCCCAATACCCTACACCCACCAATTTGCAATGCTGATGTGACCCTGTACTGCACCCGAGAGCCACATCTGACCCAGGGAAAGGCTGTGAGAGGATCGAACACATTCTGCTGTCATGGAGGTGGGTACGGCATTTGAGGCTGGCATACAGGCTGGAAAAAAGTTTGTAAAGTGGGGTTTTTTTGATGGGAGGGGGTTAGTGATCACTGGGGGAGTCCGGGGAGGTCATCCCCGATTCCCTCCAGTGGTCATCTGGGCAGTTGGGGCACTTTTTTGGGACTTGTTCGTGGAAAAAAAAGGGTCCAAAAAAGTGACCCAAAATCGCGGTCAAAATGCCTTTTTTTTTCGATTATCAGCTAAAGATGCCCATCTCTCCTCGGCTGATAACCACGCCCCAGTTCCGCCTCCACCACACCTCCGACATGCCCCATCAACTTTATTCGTTTCCGCGACGGAGTGCAGTTGGAAATGCCCAAAATCGGCTTTCGATTATACTGATTTGGGCGCCTTGGCGAGATAAACGACTATCTCCCGATTTAGGTCGCACTATAGGCGTTTTTCTCTTTCGAAAATAAGCAGGAAAATGCGCTAAGAGACTACTACTAATAATAATCATTTCTATAGCGCTACTAGATATATGCAGCGTTCTATACATTCTATCCAGGTACTTATTCTGGCCCTAGAGGGTTCACAATCTAAGTACATGCAAGTATCACCAAATGGTTTTAACAACTTGATCAACATCCACCGTATAAGGTGCAACACAGATTAACTGCTCTTTATCTTCTCTAGATCGATAATCAACCAAATTTCTCAATGAAAATATCATGCTCATTTATAGGCCTTTTTTTCAAATTATGACTAAGATAACCCCAATCCAGAAACCTCTCTAACAATAACTTTGCACGACCCTTGAAATCTTGAAGAAAAGAATAAATCTGACATAAACCTAACAATTGACTAAAGTAAAGCTAGTTTTTAATTTATGTGAATGGAAACTTTCAAAACGTTTGAAATTGTTTCTATCCACTTCTTTCCTAAACATGGTGGTTTCCAAACTATGTTCATCGTAAGAATACAAACACCCCCTCCCCCCCCAAAAAAATTAATTTATTGTTGTTGACACATCATAGAAACAATCAAATTGTCACTGAAATAATTCAGTGTGGACACTGTTCTAACCAATCGAAATCCTTTCCAAACAAAAAAATGTCTCAAATCAAAACATGCTGGAATTCCACCATGGAATTTCTGAAGCCTAGTCCCTTCATTCTAGAATCTTGTGTGTAAACTAGTGAGTGCAGGTTATAGGATAGGTCTAGTTACAGATATAATTTAATTGATAATTGGCACTAACTACCAATAAAATCGGCTATACAGTGGGGGAAATAAGTATTTGATCCCTTGCTGATTTTGTAAGTTTGCCCACTGACAAAGACATGAGCAGCCCATAATTGAAGGGTAGGTTATTGGTAACAGTGAGAGATAGCACATCACAAATTAAATCCGGAAAATCACATTGTGGAAAGTATATGAATTTATTTGCATTCTGCAGAGGGAAATAAGTATTTAATCCCTCTGGCAAACAAGACCTAATACTTGGTGGCAAAACCCTTGTTGGCAAGCACAGCGGTCAGACGTCTTCTGTAGTTGATGATGAGGTTTGCACACATGTCAGGAGGAATTTTGGTCCACTCCTCTTTGCAGATCATCTCTAAATCATTAAGAGTTCTGGGCTGTCGCTTGGCAACTCGCAACTTCAGCTCCCTCCATAAGTTTTCAATGGGATTAAGGTCTGGTGACTGGCTAGGCCACTCCATGACCCTAATGTGCTTCTTCCTGAGCCACTCCTTTGTTGCCTTGGCTGTATGTTTTGGGTCATTGTCGTGCTGGAAGACCCAGCCACGACCCATTTTTAAGGCCCTGGCGGAGGGAAGGAGGTTGTCACTCAGAATTGTACGGTACATGGCCCCATCCATTCTCCCATTGATGCGGTGAAGTAGTCCTGTGCCCTTAGCAGAGAAACACCCCCAAAACATAACATTTCCACCTCCATGCTTGACAGTGGGGACGGTGTTCTTTGGGTCATAGGCAGCATTTCTCTTCCTCCAAACACGGCGAGTTGAGTTCATGCCAAAGAGCTCAATTTTTGTCTCATCTGACCACAGCACCTTCTCCCAATCACTCTCGGCATCATCCAGGTGTTCACTGGCAAACTTCAGACGGGCCGTCACATGTGCCTTCCGGAGCAGGGGGACCTTGCGGGCACTGCAGGATTGCAATCCGTTATGTCGTAATGTGTTACCAATGGTTTTCGTGGTGACAGTGGTCCCAGCTGCCTTGAGATCATTGACAAGTTCCCCCCTTGTAGTTGTAGGCTGATTTCTAACCTTCCTCATGATCAAGGATACCCCACGAGGTGAGATTTTGCGTGGAGCCCCAGATCTTTGTCGATTGACAGTCATTTTGTACTTCTTCCATTTTCTTACTATGGCACCAACAGTTGTCTCCTTCTCGCCCAGCGTCTTACTGATGGTTTTGTAGCCCATTCCAGCCTTGTGCAGGTGTATGATCTTGTCCCTGACATCCTTAGACAGCTCCTTGCTCTTGGCCATTTTGTAGAGGTTAGAGTCTGACTGATTCACTGAGTCTGTGGACAGGTGTCTTTCATACAGGTGACCATTGCCGACAGCTGTCTGTCATGCAGGTAACGAGTTGATTTGGAGCATCTACCTGGTCTGTAGGGGCCAGATCTCTTACTGGTTGGTGGGGGATCAAATACTTATTTCCCTCTGCAGAATGCAAATAAATTCATATACTTTCCACAATGTGATTTTCCGGATTTAATTTGTGATGTGCTATCTCTCACTGTTACCAATAACCTACCCTTCAATTATGGGCTGCTCATGTCTTTGTCAGTGGGCAAACTTACAAAATCAGCAAGGGATCAAATACTTATTTCCCCCACTGTAATTGGAGTTCCTTGATACTAACTGAAACTAATTTGCTGTTACACATATAACTACGCACAGTTGTAATTCTATTACCTTAGCTCATAATTCATTTAGTGCCAGATTCTATATATTGTAAAAAGGACACACAGGAGAGCAAGCACCTCTCCGTGCTGTCTGCTCTCGACCTGCACCTCTCCGTGCTGTCTGTCTTCACCCACACAAGAGACCTCCTCTGGAGACTGATGCCTTTTCCCCTCAGCTTCACTTTGAGTTCTCTAGTCCCCCAGAACCCGCCTGTAGTCAGTAGGCCTTTCTGCACACTTCCCTGGGGATAAAATTATTGCCTGGGTCCCACCAACCCTCTGCTCTTCCCTTGGTTTCAACTTCCAGACACTGTTATTCAATGGTCAAGGGTAGCAGGGATTCTCTGATGTCCTTGTCTTCAGGGGGTTATTCAACAACAAGGTTCCATCTGGGATAGTGCCCTTTGTAACTCCCCCCCAGGGGTGCTCTGGTGTGCAGTGTCCCTCCAGTGGCTCCTGCCTGGCCTCACCAGCCTTTTGCCTCAGGGAACCACCTTGAAACCAGACTTCTCTGTGACTGCATTGACTCAGGCCTCTAGGTTTGGTCCTCCCCTTTCCCTCAGGGTGACCTCTTCCTTAACCTGCAGTCCTGGCCCGGCCTCCCCGCTGTATCACCTGGTAACCGACCCACCTTACCAGTTCTTCTGGTGGGGCCCCCAGGTCACCCTTCTCTGGAAGATAGCCCAGCTTCCTCTGCTTGCAAAAATATGCAAATTAGCTGGTTGCATGTAAATTCAGTTTATTAGCTAGGTTACAGTCTTTTGGGAACCTGGCTTTCCAACTCTTCTTCTGACTGCGATTTACCCCCCTGAGACCATTTACTGGGGGACATCTGGTCTCAGGGTATAACAGCCACCTCCCCTGGATAGGACACCCTTTATTAACCTTATGGTCCTATCCTCCACCCCACGGCTGTTTGTTCTTTTTACAAGACATTTCACAGTTGCCATATCAGTAGCAATTGTTCACCATACTAGCACCCAGTGCCTGGCCCCCCACCAGGTAAGTACCTCTCTGGGTTTGGAGGGAACCTTCTCCTGATCTCTACTTCAGCCAGCCTCTTTCTTCAGTCCCTGGCTTATAATTCTCCAGTTCTGGGTGTTGCAGGTCTCCTCTCCTCTCCTCTCCTCTCCTCTCCTCTCCTCTCCTCTCCTCTCCTCTCCTCTCCTCTCCTCTCCTCTCCTCTCCTCTCCTCTCCTCTCCTCTCCTCTCCTCTCCTCTCCTCTCCTCTCCTCTCCTCTCCTCTCCTCTCCTCTCCTCTCCTCTCCTCTCCTCTCCTCTCCTCTCCTCTCTCCTTCCTAGGCTTAGAGGAGGCTTTTATAGGGTGCCCAATAATCCATCCCACCTCTCTTTAGGCCTCTCCCCCTGCTTCCAGAAAGGTCTGCACCCAGAACTCTCCAGCTTCCACTCAGAGAGTCCCCCTGGTGGCCTCCCCAGGGAAGTACAGGTCCTATGCCACGAGCACCCCCTTGCTGTTCCTTCTGGTCACTACCATGGACTATACCCTTGGGCTCCCTCTAGTGGCCCGAATGGGCATTTTTAGGTTTTCCATGGGAGAGCGCCCTCTGGCGGCCTCCTCATGTAAGGGCAGGCACTGTGTTTATCACATACCCCCACCCTTAAGATATTGCTGCTCCCTCAAATCTCTTCTTTGAGGTGCAGCAATTCCTGACTCCCCTAACTCATCTCGGGGTCAGGTTCCTTCTCTCCCCTATTACTTAGGCGGGATTCTCAAGAAGGCTTTGTACCCAGTGGTCCGCCTTACCACAAAGGCTCTGCTTTGCTCTAGGGGACCTTCCTCTGTAACCCCTAGAAACTCAAAAATCCCTAATCCTTTCTTTCTACGCCTTCCTAGGCCTCGGCGTCTAATCTCTTCCCCTACTTTCCTAGCCCATGGGTACACCCCCTTCTTCACTGTGGGTTTCTGGCGTACTTTCCTATGGCCGGGTTTCCTTACCACACCAGGGCAAGTTCTAGGCCTACCCTCCTGTTGTCTACCACCCTGGGCTGTACTTCTGCGCCCACTAGGCCCTGACTGACCTTTGTGGGTTGTGTGTAGGGTTCCAAGTCTCCTTTTCCCTGAGACTTTTAAGTGTTTCCTATTCCTCCCTTTTGGACTAGGATAACCACTTTTAGCACAAGACTCCCCCCAGCCTCTGGGTGATCTAGCCTCCCCCTGGCACCCTTCCTGAGCCGGGGTCCCCTGCCTAGGAGCTCTTTCATTCCCCAACTCTATTGTGCAGTATCTGGGCCCTAGGCTCAACCCTTTCTTCTGGGACCTGAACCTTTCCCTCCCCTGGGCAGCCTCTTCTCTTTCCTGCTTGCCCTTCTGGGGTTTCTCCCCACCTTTAAATTTTACACCACCTCTCACTGTGGTTTCAACAGAGTCCCTCTGACTCTCCCTATCCTGGCCCCTACTCATGGACAGGCGTTTACTTAATTTAACCCCTCCTGGGTCATTCTGACTCTCCCTATCCTGACCCTTACTCCTGGGTAGGAGTTGACTGACCCCTCCTGGTCGCTCCTTCCCCTTGAGCTTTTCCTGGAGGGCTACAATGCAGGCCTGGGCTTCCTGAAGCTCTTTTAACCTCCCTTGCCCATCCTGGAAGAGCACATCCACTGCTAGGGTCAGCACTCTGCACTTCTCTTCCATGGCCTCCCTGCATCTTTCTGCCCTTTCTGTGGTCTCTTTGGCCTGCAGCCTCTCAGCAGCCCACTCAGCTGCCCCCTGAGCTTGAACCAGTTGCAACTCCTTTATCTGAGTTTCCAACTCAAGGTTCCTCTGAGTAAGGTACCCTACCCTTTCCTGGGCTGCCTGCCTCTCCACCAATAACCCCTCTATCCTTTGGGTGTATCCCTTGTGCAGGTCTTCTATCTGGATTACCTTCTCCCTATTAAGCTCATTCAGGCCCCTGGCCTCAGCTTGGGTCTGCTGCAATGCCCCTGTTAACTGAGCCACCACTTCAGTATGTCCCTGCTGCACTTCCCTGTTGGCCCTTCAATTCTCCCAGCCCAGCCTTTACCTGGGCTAAGATCCCCCTCAGCTCTCCTATAGCTGTTTGCTGTAGTTTACCCATCTCCTTAACACTCTCCTGCCTCTTAGCCCACTCCATTTCCTTCTGCTTCACCTCCTGCTTGGCTTCTTCTAATTCTGCCTTTACAGCGGTGACGAGCTTATTTTCCCTTTTCTTCTGGAGTAGAACCCAGGCTTGCTGTTCTCTTATGCTTTCCCTTTGGGCCTCCTGCTCTTTATACCACTCCTGGCGAGCATTCTGGAACTCAGCTTTAAGTAGGGATACCCTCTGCTCCTGGTCTTGTTGCAACTTGTCTGTGAGGCCCCTTATCTCCTGTTCATGTGTGGACTGCAGCTTAGCTAATTGGGTCTCCCTCAAGGCTTGGGTCTCTTTCAGGGTAGTTGTAAGCTGGGCTACTTCTGCTTCCTTTTCCTCCCTTAGCCTACTTTCTGTGGACAGCTCAGCCCTAACAGTGGCTAGCAGTGCCTCACAGCCTTCCTTCTGCTTAAGGGACTCTGCCTGTTTGGCCTCCAAGGCATGCACTGAAGCAGCCATCTTTTCCTTACAAGTGGCCTCAACTAGGCCCCACCTCTGCTCAGTCTCCCTCAGACCCTTCTCCATTACCTTATGGGACTCCTCTTGCTGCTGTATATTGCCCACTAAAGTTACCAACAGTCCCTTAAGTTCCAAGACCTCCCTCAGACGTTGCTCAGGGTTCCTATAGACTTGCCCCGGTTTACCTAGGGCCTGTAATTCCCCTTCTAACTGCCAGACATTTTCAGTAAGGGATTTTAACAGCGGGTTCTCATTCTTTTCCCGGGCCTCCCAGTATTTCTCCCTTGGGGCAACGCTCCCTGGTTCCCCACCCCATGGAAATACTGCCCGGTCCTCACCGTAGCATGGGCAGCCTACTTTATCTTCAGCTGTCTCGCCCCCCTGCTCACAGTGTACATAGACTTCCCCTCCACCATCAAGACTACCCTGTATCCTGTCACCTGGGAAGTTTTCACCTGGGCCTACCCCCCCTTTCCCTTTCCTAGAGGGTTTACCCTTCTTACCAGGACTTTCACTATCCGGCAACTGGGGCTTTCCTTCCTTGTCCCGGCACCCATCCTCCCTCTTGGCACTTTTCAGGTTTGTGGCCACCCCTTTCCCTGGGACATTGGGTGCTTTCCCTGCAGCAGGTTCCTCCTGACCCTCTTCCCTGCAGACACCTCTTTCCCTTTTGGTTCCCGGCCTACCCATGCAGTCTGCCCCTGAGGAATGGGTTACCTCCCGACTCCCATGGCCTTTGGGCTTCTTCTTGCCTGCCATGTTACCTAACCCCAACCAACTGACTGTAGGATTGCCTATTTCCTCCCAGTCTCCCAGTTCCTCCTCTGAACTGCCTACTGCCAGACACCACTCTCCAACATGGCCCATTTCCCCACATTGGTCACACTCTGGCTCAATCACTTCTCTTTTCCTCGGGGTCCTGTCTTCCCCAGACACCCCTTCAGGCTTAAACAAGGTCCCAACAGTCTCTGAACACAGTCCCCCTCCAAGTCCCAGAACCTGGATCATGGTGTCCAACTCTGCCATGTCCATTCCTTCTGCTGGCGACTTGGGCTCCGGCTCCTCGGGCCTCTGGACTTTCCTCTCCGGTCTGACCCATCTCGGCCTTCCCATGGCTCCGACGTCCTCCTCGACCGTCTGTTGGGATGCAGCCTGCAACACAAGAGAGATATCCAAGTGCGGACTGTCTTTTTCCCTGGTCCTACACTTGCTCTACTTCTTAACTCGTACCAGAATCTCCACAAGAACAAGCCTTTCTATCATTTACATGAACTGCTCTTCTCAGTTTACTGGATCCTCCCTCGCCTCCCCCCTAGGTACCCTTTACCTGGGTAGGCGAGTAACGCGCCTTTGTCAGCGTTGGCCCCCTCGACGGGCTTCAGGAACCTCCTGGACACCACCTTCACACTCTGGCCACTCGTCTGGTCTCTGGACTCTGGAACTCCTCCGACTTGGTCTGTCTGCCTTCTGCGTGGACGTCCGCTGTACATCCCACCACTGCCACCACTTGTAAAAAGGACACACAGGAGAGCAAGCACCTCTCCGTGCTGTCTGCTCTCGACCTGCACCTCTCCGTGCTGTCTGTCTTCACCCACACAAGAGACCTCCTCTGGAGACTGATGCCTTTTCCCCTCAGCTTCACTTTGAGTTCTCTAGTCCCCCAGAACCCGCCTGTAGTCAGTAGGCCTTTCTGCACACTTCCCTGGGGATAAAATTATTGCCTGGGTCCCACCAACCCTCTGCTCTTCCCTTGGTTTCAACTTCCAGACACTGTTATTCAACGGTCAAGGGTAGCAGGGATTCTCTGATGTCCTTGTCTTCAGGGGGTTATTCAACAACAAGGTTCCATCTGGGATAGTGCCCTTTGTAACTCCCCCCCAGGGATGCTCTGGTGTGCAGTGTCCCTCCAGTGGCTCCTGCCCGGCCTCACCAGCCTTTTGTCTCAAGAAACCACCTTGAAACCAGACTTCTTTGTGACTGCATTGACTCAGGCCTCTAGGTTTGGTCCTCCCCTTTCCCTCAGGGTGACCTCTTCCTTAACCTGCAGTCCTGGCCCGGCCTCCCCGCTGTATCACCTGGTAACCGACCCACCTTACCAGTTCTTCTGGTGGGGCCCCCAGGTCACCCTTCTCTGGAAGATAGCCCAGCTTCCTCTGCTTGCAAAAATATGCAAATTAGCTGGTTGCATGTAAATTCAGTTTATTAGCTAGGTTACAGTCTTTTGGGAACCTGGCTTTCCAACTCTTCTTCTGACTGCGATTTACCCCCCTGAGACCATTTACTGGGGGACATCTGGTCTCAGGGTATAACAGCCACCTCCCCTGGATAGGACACCCTTTATTCACCTTAACCTTATGGTCCTATCCTCCACCCCACGGCTGTTTGTTCTTTTTACAAGACATTTTACAGTTGCCATATCAGTAGCAATTGTTCACCATACTAGCACCCAGTGCCTGGTCCCCCACCAGGTAAGTACCTCTCTGGGTTTGGAGGGAACCTTCTCCTGATCTCTCTCTTGAGCTCTACTTCAGCCAGCCTCTTTCTCCAGTTCTGGGTGTTGCAGGTCTCTCTCTCCCTCCCTCCATTAGTGCATGGCCATTTAAAAAAAAAAAAATTACTGCAGGAGCACTTATTGCCACCTATTTAGGATTCAGTAAGGACTCCTACATTAACCGTGCACTAGCCAGTTAGCATGCAGTAATGCAAATGCACTAACTGATTAGTGTAGGAATGCCCCTTCTCTGCCCTGATACATCCCCTCAAAATATTATGGTGCAGTAAGTGCACACATATACCAAAACTAACATGGAATGCATTGGTCCCACATTAGGCTATTTTTGCTTTGTAAGTGCGAGTTAGTGCTTAACGCAGCTTAGTAAAAGGACCCCTTAGTGATTACATCATCCTGCACCAGAGAGAAGAGCAGTGAAATGCCGTAGAGCAATGCCCGAAGGCACAGCCACAGTCCTCACTGCGCAGAGTTTAAAAGAACTCAGATTTTCTGTTGCACCATGTGCCAACTGCTGATTGGAATATTAAAAAACAAACTGAACATCAGGCAAGCTTTGCTTTGTGTTTTTGTGCAACTCCTGCCTCTCTGAGGCAATGAGATGCTTTCTTTTAGTGCTCATTCTGTCTATTTTGGTGAAGAACTGAGCTCCCATCCATCAGCCCAGTCCATTTCCCTTCATTATCACCCAGCAATCTGTCAGAATGTTTCCTGTTCTCCTCTGAATTGCTTTCAATACACTTGTCAATCTGCTGCTCACAATCTTGATTGCAATCAGAAATTTTGAAAATCTTGCCTGTACTATCATTTTGAAGGGACATCACTACAAATTCTTTTAGACCCACTGTAACATTATTTACTTAAGGGCCCTTTAACTAAAGGGCTGCTGCAGAACTACCGCTGGCCCAACGTGGGAGCTGGCAGTAGTTCTGCCCCCAGCGCATGCCATTTTCGGTGCCACAGGTCTGATTTTTTCACACAGGGGTTACCACCGGGTTAGCACAGGATCCCTTACTGCCATCTCAGTGGGTGGTGGTAAATACTGCCCCCCAAAATGGTCATGCGGTAAGTGCGAACTTACTGCATGGCCATTTCTTTTTTCCACCTTTTTACCCACTGCGGTAAAAGCGGACTCTGCACGTGGCAAAAAACTCACATTGCCACTAGCGCAGGGTTCCTTTTACCGCAACTTAGTAAAAGGGGCCCTTAGGTTGCTTTAAGCAAATATTTTAAAAAAAAACTTCAAACTATACAAAATACTGCTCCTCGTTTAATGTATTCTTTGAGAGAAATGTGATAGTCTATCATCCTATTATATAAAAACTCATTGGTTTCCTGGATATGAGAGAGTTCTTTTCAAATTTCTCTGTTTAATTTTTAAGGCTATTTTTGGATTTGTGCCATCATATCTATCTAATCACTTTTTTATTTCAGGTGGCCACCAAAATGACTAGGAATACCAATTTATTTGCCTATCCCTCTCTGAAAAATAAAAGAGGCTTAGGCTTGTTGATAATTTATTCTCGTTCCAAGCAGCAAGATTAGACTTCGATAGCAGACTACTTGCTGGTGATTTGGAAACACAACAGGACACGCTGTTTGTGCTGGTTTTTTTGCATTTCCTTTTTCCTTGTCCTGATATGCAATTTGCAATTGTTCTTATTCGTAGATATACAGACTAGCCCCTGACGCAGCCCTTTTGTGGGCGAAACACGGCCTGTGTCGGGCAACTGTCTTAAATACGGTATCTTCAATAAAATATTTTGGATAATAAACTAATCTGCTTGCTCATTTTCCATGTTGGATTTCGCAGATCGTTTGCCTTGCTGTTTTCTGGCACCAAAATGACTAGGAATACCAATTTATTTGCCTATCCCTCTCTGAAAAATAAAAGAGGCTTAGGCTTGTTGATAATGTACTCTCGTTCCAAGCAGCAAGATTAGACAAAGATCTGATAGGCCTATTATTATCTGCAGCAAATTATGCACTTCAGAAGCAATCTTAAGACATATTTATTTAGGAACTATGTCCTGAATTTTAAAGAATAATATCTCTAAGGAGGTTGCTATATGCTGTTTATAGTTACTATTATTTTTAGGGTTTTTTTTTAAAGACTTATCTTACAGTACACTAAAGGCTAACATAGGGAGCCTTTTACAAAGTTGCGGTAAAAGGGGCCCTGAGCTAGTGGCAGTGCATGTTTTTGCTGTGAACCAAGGCCCCTTTTACAGCAGAGGGTACAAAGACCGAAAAAATAATTTTTGTGTCTCCGGGTCACTGACTCCTAACGTGGAACTCTGCATTACAGAGCTATATTTGGGGATCTTCTTTCCCACATGCATAAACATCATCTGTCATTTAGATACCCAGTCTTCCAGACTCGTAAGGTCTTCTTGTAATTTTTCACAATCCTCTCACGATTTAACAACTTTGAATAACTTTGTGTCGTCAGCAAATTTAATTACCTCAATAGTTACTCCCATCTCTAGATCATTTATAAATATGTTAAAAAGCAGCTGTCCCAGCACAGACCCCAGGGGAACCCCTCTAGCTACCCTTCTCCATTGACAATACTGACCATTTAACCCTACTCTCTGTTTTCTTTTAACCAGTTTTTAATCCACAATAGGACACTACCTCCTAGCCCATGACTTTCCAATTTCCTCTGGAAATCACGGTTGAAGAATTGCCCTATGGAACCTAGTTGTCTAAAAGTAACAAAACCAGATTTTAGGATATTTGCAGTGCAAAAGAAAGTTGACAATTGAGAGTTACCCCAAGATATCAAAAAGAATCAACAGGAATGATAGATATTTTTGGAATTTTTACCATGGTGCTAACCTAGCAGCAATCAGGCAGCACCGCATGCTGCTTGGTTACTGCCAGGTTACCACTGGAGCCCTTACCGCCACCTCAATGGATGGTGGTGAGTGTTCCTCACCACATGGCGATGCGGTAAGAGTAATCTTACTGCATGGCCATTTTGGGGGACTTTTTACCCTCTGCAGTAAAAAGGGCCCTGGCACATGGTAAAAATGGCCCCCACTGCTACTGCAGGGCCCTTTTTACCGCAGCTTGGTAAAAGGACCCCTTAACCAGCTATGGGCTACCACATAAAGATAGGACTGACTTTTATCTGGTCCTATTTATGCGGTCAACCTGGCTGGTTAAGTGCTGAATATCCGTACTTAATCGACCAAAGTGCTGACTTCACCCCCAAAAGGCCCCCAAAATAGCTGGCTTTCAGTTTGGCACTTTCCAGTTATTTTCAATGGCACTAAGTGGTTAAGTACTGCTAAAAATTAGTGGTTAGCCCGGAATAGGTGATTTAACCAGCCAGGAACTGTTTTTGGCCAGTTAAATTGCATTGAATATCGAGCCCTTAAAAAATATTAATATAGCATCTCCCTGAAAAATTCATTCAAGATGGTGTGGTGAGATTATTGATATCATACGGAATTCAGAACATTAGTGCCAACTCTATCTAACTCTGCCCCTTTACTGCCCATAACACAGCCAGTTTTGGCTTAGGCAGTTAGAGCGGATATATCTAACCACACCTTCTCCAAAGGACATCACACAATGTGACACCTACCAGCAAGTTTTCTCTGGAGTAGTCCGCACACTCTGGAATGCACTCCCTGAAATGCGTTGCTCAATGCAAGACTATCTCTATTTCAGGAAGCAGGTGAAAGCTTGGCTCTTCACCCAGGCCTTTAATGGAAGAAGTAGCTAACTTACTAGTCACACACACACACACACACACACACACACACAAGACCTCTTGATAACAGTGATCATAACATGATCAGATTTTATATAAACTCTGGAGTAAGTACACTCAAGAAATCCAATACGTTAGCAATTAACTTTCAAAAAGAAGACTATGATAAAATGAGAAGAACAGTGAAAAAAAACTTAGAGGAGGAGCTGCGAAGGTCAACAATTTATGTCAGGCATGGATTCTGTTCAAAAATACCAAATATATTCTGTGTATTAAAAAAGGAGGAAGGAAGACCAAACAGCAGCCGGCTTGGTTAAAAAGTGAGGTGAAGGAAGCTATTAGAACTAAAAGAAAATCCTTCAGAACATGGAAGAAGGAACCGGCTGAAAATAATAGGAAACTTCATAAAGAATGGCAAGTCAAATGCAAAGCTCTGATAAGGAAGGCAAAGAGACACTTTGAAAAAAAAGATTGCGTTGAAAGCAAAAACGCATAGTAAAAACTTTTTTAGGTATATTAAAAGCAAGAAGCCGGGAAAAGAATTGTTTGGACCGAGGTGACCGAGGTGTAAAAGGGGCAGTCAGGGAAGACAAGGCCATAGCAGAGAGATTAAATTAATTGATTCTTTGCTTCAGTCTTCACTGAGGAAGATGTGGGAGAGATACTGGTGCCAGAAATGGTATTCAATGCTGATGAGTCAGAGAAACTGAATTAAATCTCTGTAAACCTGGAAGATGTAATGGGACAATTTGACAAACTAAAGAGTAGCAAATCTCCTGGACTGGATGGTATACATCCCAGAGTATTGATAGAATTGAAAAATGAACATGCAGAATTATTGTTAATAATATGTAAATTATCTTTAAAATTAAACATGATACCAGAAGATTGTAGGGTGGCCAATATAATGCCGATTTTTTAAAGGATTCCAGAGGTGATCTGGGAAATTATAGACCAGTGAGCCTGATGTCGGTGCCGGGCAAAATGGTAGAGACTGTTATAAAGAACAAAATTATAGAGCATATTCAAAAGAATGGATTAATGAGACAAAGCCAACATGGATTTAGTGAAAGGAGTGGCCTAGTGGTTAGAGTGGTGGACTTTGGTCCTGAGGAACTGAGTTCGATTCCCACTTCAGGCACAGGCAGCTCCTTGTGACTCTGGGCAAGTCACTTAACCCTTGATTGCCCCAGGTACAAATAAGTACCTGTATACATTATGTAAGCTGCATTGAGCCTGCCATGAGTGGGAAAGCGCGGGGTATAAATGTAACTAAAATAAATAAATCTTGCCTCACCAATCTACTACATTTCTTTGAAGTGGTGAACATACATGTGGAAAAAGGGTATACTGGTTGATATTGTGTATCTGGATTTTCAAAAGGCATTTGACAAAGTACCTCATGATACTTCAGAGGAAATTGGAAACTCATGGGAAAGAAGGTAGTGTTCTATTGTGGATTAAAAAGTAGTTAAAGGATAGAAAATAGACAGTAGGGTTAAATAGTCAGTATTCTCAATGGAGAAGGGTAGATAGTGGGGTTCCACAGGGGTCTGTGCTGGGACTGCTGCTTTTTAACATGTTTATAAATAATCTTGAGATGGGAGTAACTAATGAGGTAATTAAATTTGCTGATGACACATTCAAAGTTGTTAAATTGCAAGACGATTGTGAAAAATTGCAAGATGACCTTACAAGCCTGGAAGACTGGGCATCCAAATGGCAGATGATGTTTAATATGAGCAAGTGCAAAGTGATGCATGTGGGAAAGAGGAACCCAAACTATAGCTACGTGATGCAAGGATTTACGTTAGGAGTCACCGACCAGGAAAAGGATCTAGGAGTCATCGTTGATGATACTTGTTCAATGTCCTGCGGCAGCAAAGAAAGCAAATAGAATGTTAGGTATTATTAGGAAAGGAATGGAAAATAAAAACAAGGATGCTATAATGCCTTTGTATCGCTCCATGGTGCGACTGCACCTTGAATACTGTGTGCAGTTCTGGTCACCGCATCTCAACAAAGATGTGGAGGGGTATTTTCGATATGAAGTTTAAGTCCGACTTTGGACGTTTTATCTTGAAAATGTGCCTGTCGGTTCAAATGTTTTATTGTGTATTGTGTTGACAATTTAAGTAGCATACTATGCTATACTATGTACTGTTATTTGAATATTTGTATTTATTTGTTACATTTGTACCCCATATTTTCCCACCTATTTGCAGGCTCAGTGTGGCTTACTGTCGCGTTCTCAGGGACCTTGGCATACTGTCAGGCTTCTTCCCCGGGAGCACTGGGTTCGTGAGTCCTTGGGCCACTACCGTGGAGCGGCAGTGGCAGGCAAGATCACCTTCAAGGTAGAGACGAGACGAGACAAGACTGGACCGGAACCCCGGACTGGAGTACTACACAGGAATACCCAGGACTGGAACGCACCGGACGGGTGCGCACTGCAGTGGAGCCCGCTGGACTGGAACACACCGGAGTGGACCCACTGGACTGGAACCACAGGACCGGAACCCGCTGGACTGGAACACACAGGACCTAGGCTTCACCTACGCTTAGCCACCTTTCCCCGAGGGTTAAGCCCTCAGGTTCGGGCAGCCGGCAGGGCTTACAGGGAAAACCGGAACTGGAACTTGCAAGCAGGAACAGCAGGAATCAGGATACAGCAGTGCCCCCCGGCACCTAGGTGAAAGCAAGGCAGACAGGCAGGCAGGGAATGTCCGGGTTCCAGCAGAAGGCAGGTTCAAAGCAAGTCACAGGGCGGGCGGCTGGCAAAACAGAAGTCGGGGTCAAAGCAAAGTCTCTGGGCAGGCGGCTAGCAAAGCAGTAGTCTGGTTCAAAGCAAAGTCTCTGGGCAGGCGGCTAGCAAAGCAGTAGTCAGGTTCAAAGCACAGTCTCTGGGCAGGCGGCTAGCAAAGCAGTAGTCAGGTTCAAAGCAAAGTCTCTGGGCAGGCGGCTAGCAAAGCAGTAGTCAGGTTCAAAGCGCAGTCTCTGGGCAGGCGGCTAGCAAAGCAGTAGACAGGTTCAAGCAAAGTCCAAGCTAACCAGTCATTCACCAGAAACATACACAGAGCAGACTCAGGAGAACTAGTAAAGCTGTACACAAGCTAACAAACAAAGCTGTGCCCAAGCTAACAAGTCAAACATAGAAACTCACACAGAGCAAACAATGTAGCAGTGAACAGAGCACTCTACATACCAGGGCCCTTAGACGAAATGCAAAGGCAAGGGCTGCAGGCTCTAAGTGATTAATAAAGCCTTTCAACACCAGAGGCACGGCTGCAGCAATCTCCTTGCCTCCAAACAGAGGCTTGACACACAGAGAAGTCAGCCCACAGGAAGGAACAGCGGGATCCATCTTGGATACTGGCATAGAGGAGTCGGCAGCCATCTTGGAAGAGGCATAGCCCACACAGGTGAGGTCCAGTAAGGCAATCAGCACACAGAGCCAGAGAGAAACTAAGACAGAGACAGACACAGAGACAAGCAGAAGCCAGCACAGCCACTGACTCCCAGAAAGAGGGTAAGAATGAGGGTGGTCACGGCCACAGACGTGACACTTACATAATACCGTAAAGGTGTTCGCCATTTGGTTGATAACAAATACATGGTTATGTTGTATGTTTTACTGCTATAATTGTCTATTCTTTATTTATTTATTGGGATTTATTAACCACCTTTATGAATAGATTCACACAAGGTGGTGTATAGCAGGTACAGTTTAACATAAAACTTACATTTTTGTTAACAGCATAAAAATAGTAAAAATGAACAAATATAAATATAAATACAATAAATGAGGTAAACTTGAGAACAGCAAATTAAAACCTATTAATGCGGATCCTACTGCATGCTTTAATACATTATGAACAATGTGAACTACTATCCGCCCTTGAAGATCAGAGACTCTCTATCTCTTTATGTTGTCTAGTATTGTTGTTGTCTGTCTCTTGTTTTAGCTCCTGCATGATGAAGAAGATGACTCCTCAGACAATGGACAGCCTGAATGTATATAACTGGCTCTGCATGTTATTAATGGGCTAAATTGTTAATAGTAGTACTAGTGGTATCTACCGATACCAAGTGGGGAATGTTTTGCCCCCGGCAGTCTTTTACTAGTGATAGTAAAAAGACAAGTAATTATTAAAGAGAAATCTAAGAAATTATTTTATCAAGCATAGTGTGCTTATAAAAGTGCCTTCTGCAGTCTGTACAGAAGTGAGAGGTTATCAAACCAAAAATCAAGTAAATGTGCTGAATCATTTTGAAATTCAACAAGTCTGTATGGAAGTGAATTCTGAGCCACTATTTCTTGCTGTGCACCACTTTGGGTGAATTTCTTCAAAAAGGCACTGTCCACGTGTTGCTGCTGCGCCACCCCCTCCACTCACATGCTTGTTTTTACACATGCATTAAAACTGAGCATGTGTGGGAGGGAAGAGGACAGCACAGCAGCAGCATGTGGACAGTGTCACTGGCTGCAGCAAGTAGGGGAATGACCTATTCTGGCTGCTGCAGGATCTCTTCCAAGTGGAGGGGCTTGGGGTTCCCCACCAGCTCTGGTATTTATTTTATTTTTTGTTGAGTTTACTAGTGTAGGTGCAT
Organism: Microcaecilia unicolor; assembly: GCF_901765095.1. Taxonomy (NCBI): domain Eukaryota; kingdom Metazoa; phylum Chordata; class Amphibia; order Gymnophiona; family Siphonopidae; genus Microcaecilia; species Microcaecilia unicolor. The sequence goes on along the minus strand of NC_044031.1, from coordinate 675,166,712 downwards.
GGGTGGGAGCAGAAGGTGTGGGAAGGGGAGGAAGTGTGTGCCCGCTGTTATGATTGGGGTCTGAACCCCTCTCAAACTTACCTCTTTCCTGGGAGTCAGCTTCTTAGCTGGCTTCTGTTTCTTTCTCTGTCCTTTCTGAGCTGGCTCTGTCTCTCTGTGCTTGCAGCTTCCAGCAGCAGGGCTCTAATTGTTTCACTATACTGCACCTGTGTGGGTAGTCTGAGTTGCTCTAACTCTCTTTGGGTGTACTGGCTTCAAGTGTTTCACGGTTTTGCATTGGTGTGGGTTGGGCCTCTCTGGGTCAGTGTGCTTTTGCCTAGGTCTAGGGAGTGTGACATCATCAGGGAGTGCCTTGATAAGGAAGTGGTGTTGTTTCCTTCAGGGCCTTTGCAACGGTTGTGTTTGCTTTAGGTAGGGTGGTGCAGTGTGCACTTCTGACTTTGAGTCTAGTTTCCCTGCTTGATTTTGCTAAGGTCCAGGTTAGTGTTAGTGCAGTGTGAACTGGTGTTTGTGTGTTTAGCTTTCCTGCTTTTCCCTCTTGGTTTTGGAAGCATTGCTGTGTGTAGGGCTTTGGAAACTCTGGTGCCGATAGAAGTACTTCAGGGTTTGGTGTTGTTAGGAACACTGCAGAGTTTGCTGTTAGAAGTACTTCTGGTGTTTGTGCTATTGGGAGCATTGCAGTCTTTGCTGTTGGTGTTTGGTGATTTAGAATCACTTTTGGCTTATGTGTTAGCTTCACTGCTTTTTCCTTGTGGCTCCCCTGTCTTCCCTTTTAGTGCTAGGAGCTCTTCTGGTTGCTTGCCAGAGTAGTGCTTGGGAAGCACCTTGTTAGTTGTATCTAGCTTGCTAGAGCAGTGCTTAGGTAGCTTGTTAGTTTTGTGTTTAGCTTATTAGTGTAGAACTCTGCTTGTAGCTTGGTGCTTAGTAGCACCTGTGTTAGCTTTGTGTTTAGTTCCCTGCTCTGTTAGTTTAGGGCTTAGGAAGTCCCTTTCTTGAGCAGGGCTTAGGAGCTCCTGTTTAGTATAGGGCTTAGGAAGTCCTTTTGTCAGTTTACTGTTAGGAACACTCCTGCTAGTTTAGGGCTTGGGAGCACGTAGATCAGTTTAGGGTTAGGAGCACTTCTGTTTCCAGTCCTGGTCCCTATGTCATCCGGTATCCAGTAAGTCCTGTCGGCTACTCGAACCCAGGAGCTCAACTCCTGGGGGGCTTAGTAGCTAAGCACAGGTGAAGCTGTGCGGACCAGTCCAGTGTGCTCCAGTCCAGTGTGTTCTGGTCCGGTGTGTGTTCCAGTCTGGTGTGCTCCAGTCCAGTGTGTTCCGGTCCGGTGTGTGTTCCAGTCCTGTGTCCTCCAATCCGGGGGATTCCAGTCCATGTGTTCTGGTTCGCTGGGCAGTGCCTGCAGTCCCTGCCGGTGTGCTTACCCAGTGTTGGTTGGTGGGTTTTGCCTGCTGCTGTCGCTCCTCGGCAGCAGCCCAAGGGCTCACGTTTGCTCCAGAGCCCGGCCCCGCGGGCTCTGAACCTGAGAACCTGACACCCACTCACTTTGGGCTTAGGTCCACCTAAAATATCATTATCTGGCTACACCACTGCCTCTAACAGTTTGCCATTGAAAGATCAGCACATTTGCATTAAAGGCCTATTCACCTTAGTTCTCAGTATATCTCTGATGCCCAAGTGAAGTTATCTTATCTCTACATCTCTCAGCTAGGGTTACCATATGTCCAGTTTTATCCAGACATGTCCTCTTTTTGAGGACACCATGGGACATCCAGGAGGGTTTTGCCAGCCTGCCCGTTTATCCGGGTTTGCGAGCAGGCTAGCGAGCGGGCCTCAGGGTGTCCTCCCTTCCCCTCCTCTACCTTATGTCATGCCCTGCCCAAAGAGACCATTAGACCACCAGGCATGATAAGGTACGGGATGGGAGGGGAGGGGATGTGGATGGAGTGAGCTATAAAAAAAGGTGGGTGAAAGGAGGCTGGGAAAAAGATTGGGGAGGGGACATACATGGGGGGAGAGGAAGGGAATCTGTCTTTCTTGGGGTATCAAGGTGACACTGTGGTGCAGGGATTTGGCAGGGGTGTGACAGGGGGCATAGTGAGGGTGTTATGGCTGTCCTCTTTTTTATCCCTGCGAATAGGTTAACCCTACTCTCAGCAAAGTCTCATCTTTTCTGATTGGCTATGTGTCTGTTGTCTTCATTGCATGGAAAGCACTGGCCACAGAAGCAGACAGCTCTACTCTCCAATCCACTGCTGTAATAGCAGCAGGGGGCAATGAAGCAGCAGCAGTAACAGGAAGAGAAAAGCAGCACAGTAGTGGCAGCTCCTCTCCAGTTAAACAGTAGCACTTCAAAAAGACAGACGGTATCTAGATACATGTTGGACCAATGTCAAGGCAGAAAAAGAGATGCAAGCCCACTAAAATATAGCCCTCAGAAGACAACAGCATCTTTTTAATAAATAGTTAATTTGTATTTATGAAGGAGTATCTTACTCCCCTGGGCAACCTATTAACTTAGCCAACTTTCTCTATAGACTGAAGCACCTCTTAAAGGATGCTGAAGCAATGTAACAGAGCTAGGCTGTGGAAAACTAATAAACCACTGTCTATAAAAACAAAATGGTTATACTAATAGGGAAAAATGATGAACGATGATGTGATGGATGAGTGAATAATAAATTGAAACCCAAATGAATTAGAAAATAGGGGACGAGATGGATGGATGAATGTATGGGTAGATTAATGGGAAAATCTGGTGCTGAAAGTAGGCACCTTTAAAAAACCTGCTTAATGATTCATAAATCTGTCTAAGAGAATGAGCAGCAGATTAATGCACAGTGAGAATCACAAGTCAAGCCATTCTTTTGCAAACAGGTGAAAATAAACTTTAGTTTTACCTGGGAATACTGCCATGTCCCCTGGAACAGCGCCAGAAGAGAAGATGTGGAGCATTATCCATCATGGCAGTATTCCAGGCTGATGAACCTGGAAGTAAGCTCAGTTGCTCTGAGGAAGCAGGAGGGAAAGAGGAGAAGAAGGGGAGCTCAGATGTCCCGCCCTGCCCTGGTTGGCTCAAGGTCCATCATGATCAGGATAACACAGCTGGTAGTTCAAGATAGACATGCTCCTATTGAATCAAAATTGTCTCACTACCTATGGTAAGGTTCAATACCAGCCATCATGGAACAGATAGAATAAGTTGTCATTTGAATGCAAGCCATGGAAGAAAAAATGAAACAAGGCATTACAGGGTGGAGTCAGGAAGGAGCCAGCAGTTATACAAACATTGGTGATATTCAGTGCTGGTGCCCGCATAGTTAAGCGGGCATATTGGACTGCACAAAAAGCAGTCCTAACAATGCTCACTTAGCTATGGGGGTGCTGGCACCACATAATGGCTGGGACCCACAGAACTTCTGGGTTGCTGCCGCTGCCACTCTCACCTCTGCTCTGATTGCCCAACCCTGCCCCTGGTTCCAATCCCCTCTGATCACCTCTCCTGGCTCCCTTACCTCCCCCAACAAAGACCATGCCTTTGGCTCTGTCTCTATCTAAAATCTGTGCACCCAAGATAGACCCCCTTCCCCAAACATAAGCAGCACCCCCTCTGAACCCTTTCACCCAAGATCTGTGCCCTGGAAGACCCCTCCCAGCCTCCATCCTGAACTACTCCACCCAAGATCTGTGCTGTGGAGGCTCCCCTCCTGATCCCCCCCCCCAAAAGAAAAATCAGCACCCCCTGCCCCAAGGTTCCCACAGGCCAACCTTACAACTGACCCAGTAGTCTAGGGGATAGTCTGGACAGGATCAATGCCCAGTTGCTTCGGCCTTTATGATGCCATATTTCAAAATGGTAACCTCTAGTCCCAGCACCATCTGGTTAGTGCTGGGATACAGCAAGGGAACAGTGTGGGCATTAGTTCTAACTCTATGGATAGCCTGTGATATTCACCCCCTCTCTGTGTAGTATGTGGTTTTATTTAGGACAGTACAAAGACTTAGCTAGAGGTCACATGATACAGTGAATCAAGCTGGACGTGTCTCAGCTCTGTTCTGGAGGCCACCTCTTATTCAGTTATTATCACACACACAACCATGATCTTTTCTGCCACACTGCTTGATAGTTTATGGACAAATTTGTGTTTAAAGTGGATGCTGTGATGTCTTCTAAGCTTCAGAAAAAGGACAAAGATAAATCAAGACACAAAGACATGATGGCTGATGGCTCACCCTTGGCTGCACAGCACAAGTTGGGCAACTTTACTATAGCAGAACTCAATCAGCCCGTGGTGAAGGCTTTGGATGGGAGATTTAACCAAATCACTGAGCAGCTTGCAAATATGTGCTTACGAATTATTTAAGCTGAATTAGAGAATCATATGGTGAAGGCGGAGAAAGAACTGCAAAAATGTAAGTAAATAAATACATAAATAAATAAAATATCTTTAATTGCATGATTAATCATGCAATTAATCATGATTAAAAATTTTAATTGAAAAGCAGCCCTAGTAAATCCTGAAATGCTTCAGGTGATGTTTGAAATGAAATGAAATGAAATGCTGTGCACAGGGTTTAAATATTGACTCTTAAGTTAATATATTTTCAAACAGAGCTGGCTCAGTGATTTCAGTGGCAAGTGCTGTGTGTTGGCATACAAAAGACCCCTATGTACCTAATAAACTGGAGTCAGCATCTGCTTTTTGGGTGCTAGAAAGACAGCCTCTGAAAGGAAGGAATTTTGTTCTTTGCAGAAAGGTGATATATCTAATGAGCACACGTAAGATCCACAGGGAGTTGAGGTTTGCAGAGCTGCCCAAGTTACTCAGTTCCAAGAGGGTGATTTTAGGCCAGTCATGGATTTCTGCCAACTTCATCCTGCTGTATTATGGGACCTGCAGCACTGATTTCAAGGGGTAGAATCAGGGACTACGAGTAGCACGCTGCTTTGGGACGTAAGTTTATGTTTATTTCACTTGATATACTGCCTTTCTTTGGAAACATCAAGGCAGTTTAGAATAGAACAAACAACAAATACTGAGAAGCAGAGAAGAGAATAATAAGGGAGTCAAATGTCTGTCCCCATCCATCCAAGTGCCACCAAAGGCTTGAATAAAAAAGTATGGGGTCAATGGTCGGCGCTCTGCCCAGATATTCAATGCCGGGCCATTTCCGGTGATGGCTATTGGTTTCTGTCAAACTGCATGCAGAATAAACCATTCTGGTTGGTAGTAGAGGAGCCTATGGTGTCACTCACTCCCTTGTCCTATCTGGCAGGGATGAGTTCTTATTCTAAGGGAAGGAAATTCCCTGTTATGATAGCTACTATGGCTGCTTTCTAGAGGTTTGAGGAGTTACAAGGGTAAAATACTGCTGGAAATTATATGTTGGTTATTTGGAATAATCCAAGGATAGAAATAGCAGGCAAGTCAGTCTATTGGCCAGTTTGGCAGAGACAGCAGATATGGCTCTTGGGACAGCTGTTACATGAGGGGGATTTAAAACCTTTTCAAATGCTGCTAGGGGAGTTTGGACTGTCAGATTCCCAGTATTTTGCTTAGATGCAGTTGCAAAGTGCACTTCGTTCTTCCGAGCTGGATTTGGGAAGTCTCTAATTCTTGGTGGCTTCCAGCTTTATATGGGAAGCTTTATGGCTTCAAGTGGTGTAGCATCTGCAATTTCTAAACCAAGAAAGTTTATATTGGGATGCAGCAAGTGTGGGAATATGATTTGCAAGATAGTTTAACTGATACCCAGTGGCAGTCCATTTGGCTATATGGTGCACATTCAATTTTTAACGCATTAATTACCCAGTCACTTTCATTCCTTTTTCATCGCTCTATGCTGATGCCCTTAAATTTTAAAATAAAATATTGAAAAAATACTAACACACGTGGAGGGGCATAATCGAAAGGGACGCCCAAGTTTTGCTGAGGACGTCCTCGCAAAACGTCCCAATTGAGGGGCGGGGAAACCCGTATTATCGAAACAAGATGGACGTCCATCTTTCGTTTTGATAATATGGTTGGGGATGCCCAAATCTTGAAATTTAGGTCGTCCTTAGAGATGGTCGCTCCTAGACTTGATCGTTTCTGATTTTCGGTGATAATGGAAACCAAGGACACCCATCTCAGAAACGACCAAATGCAAGCCCTTTGGTTGTGGAAGGAGCCAGCATTCATAGTGCACTGGTCCCCCTCACATGCCAGGACACCAACCGGGCACCTTAGGGGGCACTGCAGTGGACTTCATAAATTGCTCTCAGGTACATAGCTTCTTTTTCTTGTGTGCTGAGCCCCCCAACCCCCTCCAAACCTACTACCCCCAACTGTACACCACTACCATAGCCCTTACGGGTGAAGGGGGCCACCTAGATGTGGGTACAGTGGGTTTGTGGTGGGTTTTTGCTGGCCTCCCACTTAGTCACCTCTCTCCTCTCCAATCGGTTCAAAACTCTGCTGCCCGTCTCATCTTCTGCCAGGGTCGCTTTACTCATACTACCCCTCTCCTCAAGACCCTTCACTGGCTCCCTATCCGTTTTCGCATCCTGTTCAAACTTCTTCTACTAACCTATAAATGTACTCACTCTGCTGCTCCCCAGTATCTCTCCACACTCGTCCTTCCCTACACCCCTTCCCGTGCACTCCGCTCCATGGATAAATCCTTCTTATCTGTTCCCTTCTCCACTACTGCCAACTCCAGACCGCGCCTTCTGTCTCGCTGTACCCTACGCCTGGAATAAACTTCCTGAGCCCCTACGTCTTGCCCCATCCTTGGCCACCTTTAAATCTAGACTGAAAGCCCACCTCTTTAACATTGCTTTTGACTCGTAACCACTTGTAACCACTCGCCTCCACCTACCCTCCTCTCTTCCTTCCCGTTCACATTAATTGATTTGATTTGCTTACCTTATTTATTTTTTTGTCTATTAGATTGTAAGCTCTTTGAGCAGGGACTGTCTTTCTTCTATGTTTGTGCAGCGCTGCGTATGCCTTGTAGCGCTATAGAAATGCTAAATAGTAGTAGTAGTAGTAGTAGTAGTAGTTTGGGTAGGGGGAATGGGCCTGGGGTCACCTGCTTGAAGTGCACTGCACCCACTAAAACTGCTTCAGGGACCTGCATACTGCTGTGATGGACCTGAGTAAGACATTTGAGGCTGGCATAGAGGCTGGCACAAAATATTTTTAAATATTTTTTTTTGAGGGTGGGAGGGGGTTAGTAACCACTGTGGGAGTAAGGGTAGGTCACCCCCAATTCTCTCCGGTGGTCATCTGGTCAGTTCGGGTACCTTTTTGTGCCTTGGTCACAAGAAAAACAGGAATAGGTTAAGTCGTCCAAGTGCTCGTCACCAGTGGTCACCAACCCCCTCCCACCCAAAAAAAAAAATTAAAAAACATTTTTTTCCAGCCTCTATGCCAGCCTCAAATGTCATACCCAGCTCCATCACAGCAGTATGCAGGTCCCTGGAGCAGTTTTTAGTGGGTGCAGTGCACTTCAGGCAGGCAGAGCCAGGCCCATCCCCCCCTACCTGTTGCACTTGTGGTGGTAAATGTGAGCCCTCCAAAACCCACCCGAAACCCACTGTACTCACATGTAGGTGCCCCCCTTCACCCCTTAGGGCTATGGTAGTGGTGTACAGTTGTGGGGAGTGGGTTTTGGGGGGTGGTTTTTGGGGGCTCAGCATCAAAGGTAAGGGAGATATGCACCTGGGAGCAATTTGTGATGTCCACTGCAGTGCCTCCTAGGGTGCCTGGTTGGTGTCCTGGCATGTGAGATGGACCAGTGAACTACGAATTCTGGCTCCTCCCACAACCAAAGGGCTTGCATTTGGTCGTTTTTGAGATGGGCGTCCTTGGTTTCCATTATCAGCGAAAACCGAGATCATCCATCTCTAAGGTCGACCATCTCAATATTTAGGTCGACCGTCTCTTAGGTCCACCTAAATGTTGAGATTTGGGCGCCCATCTTGTTTTGATAATAAGGGATGCCCCGCCCCTTCGCGGGGACGTTTTCAGAGATGGGCGCCCTTAGAGATGGGTGACCCCATTCAAAAATGCCCTTCTATGTGTCCCAGAGCACACAGAGAATAAAATTATTTGTCCAAAATCACAAAAATGAACCTATTTTCAAAAGTACAGAATTACGAGTTAGAGAGAGTCTCTATCTTCTTAGTTAATGGCTGTTGCTCCCATGAAACAAATGACCAGTAGATTGAAAACAAATCATCGAAAGTTTCTTTCACACAGCACATAATTAGGCTGTGGAATTTGTTGCTGGAGGATGTGGTCAAAGCAACCAATATAGAGGGCTTCAAAAGAAGTTTGGACAATTTCCTGGAGGAAAAGTCCATAAAAATGTATTAACTAGGTAGACTTGGGAGAGCCATTGTTAAACCTGGAAATGGGCTATGAGAACTAGATCTACTTTTAGGGACAAGCTGCTGTCAGAGACAGGATGCTGAGCTCGATGGACCTCGGTCTGACTCAGCAGGACTTTTCTTATGTTCATATGTTTTTATTGTTTTCTGCAGTTACTATGGGTCCCTTTTACTAAGGTGCACCCAAAGGTGGCCTGCACTGGTATAGGTACATGTTTTGGACGCATGCCAGTCAATTTCCTGAGTGCACCTGGAAAAAAGGGGATTGTTAAAAATGTGCCGGAAAATGGACGTGCGGCAAAATGAAAACCAGCGCGTGTCCGTTTTCAGCCTGAGACCCTAACGCCACCCATTGACTTAATGGTAAGGTCTCACACGCTAACTGGATGGTAAGCATGCAGTGTACGTCAATTGCTGATTACCACCAAGTAAGGGTCCCCCGGTAGAAATTAGAAAATATTTTCTACCGTGTGTTTTGGGCACGCGCCAAAAATGGAATTAACGCCTTGGGCATGCAGTAGCTGAGCGGTTGTGCCAATTTGACACATGTTGGACATGCATAGGCATCTGCGCACCTTTGTAAAAGGGTCCCTATGTGGACTCAAACTCAAACCATGGTAAACGACAATCTTAAGCAACAAGACTACTAGCATTGACTACAGCAAGACTACTAGCATTGACTTACTACAAAACACCTATGAATATTGTATTGATATGTTGCTTAAAAAGTATATACATTGATTTATTATATGTTGTGAAAAGAGCCAGAGAAAAGAGTCAGATGTTGCTCTATGACATGCACTGATAGTGTATTAGGCTAGTCAGGTAATATAACTGAGTGAGCAGGCCTCTGGTGCAATTAAATGAACAGATTTTTCTTGTAAACAACTTACTCCATTTGCCTGACAGAGCTGTGAATATGGTAAACTTTGTCATCCATGTGGACAGGAATTACCAATTATTTCATCAGCAGCGTGTTTACTTTTATGTCCACACGCAATGTTTTAATCACAGTGCTTGTCAGGTTTTTCCCTGAAATGAGACATTTCAGGGAAGCTGTGAAGACTCTCACTGCAGTAGTACTAGCTGTCAGGCATATCTTAACCTGAGCTCATATTAAATTTGGAACATATTATTCATGGCAATGTTCCACAGCTGAGAGATTAGAAGATGCAGTCCTGGAGAAAGGTGTTCTTTAAATAAACAAGGTAGCAAACGTCATGATATTGGTGAAAAGTTGGCAATTTTGTTGTTGTTGTTTAAAACTCTCTTTAACATGAAAAGCTTGTTCAATTCAGAAGACCATTAAGAGGAAACGCCAGAAATACTGCTGAAAATGGTTGTTGCAGCTGCCATGCAGATGAGATCTGTAATTAGAATAACTTGCAGGATTGTCAGCCTCTTTTGTTTTGCTGCCAGGTTTGGTGTCAGGTTGAGCTATTTTCTAAAGAAGAAAGAAAGAAGTAATTTTATAGTCAAGTGATCTGTTTTTTATTAATTTTGTAATATGCCATGGGGGTCTCTGGGATCCGATTAAACTGAAGACAAGCTATTTACTGTAACTCCCATATCATTGATGGATGAATATTTTATAAATCAAATGCCACCAGTTGTATTTTTGAGTGGCGGACTGCCAATAATGAAGGAAACCAAGTAAAATGCCAAGGCTGTTAGAGCACTGAATTTTATGGTTATGTTCTGGGTTGCCATTTGGTTACTGGTAGAGGGTGAAAATCGGATTGGAATAGATCAAGAATAGCTTGAGATGAGAGAAAGTCAAAACAGCAGTGGTAAACAGTACATGCATTTCATCTACTAGCCATGAGCCATTTTTCTGCATTAACCATGCATATGGACTCTAAGAATCTTCACTGGTTATGTTGACAATTAAGTCCATTTACCAACAATCCTTACAAATTAGTGTGGCAAAACAAAAGATTGCCATTTTTGTCAAGAAAGGTGTCTTAATATGGATCAAAATAAATCACAAAATAAAAAAAAAGTCTAAGATCATTTTTCTAAATCTTAAAACAAGAAAGGGATGCTGTGGCTGGGCATTCTTCAACCTCACATACCTTTTGCTCAATGCCCAGAGATCTTTGATGTTCAGACTTAGGCCCACCAGAAACTGCTTATCAGCTGCAGCAAAGGGCCAATTGACAGGCAAGTTCTCTGTCGAACAGCGAAATGCAGCCATGAAAGATGATGACTTCATTAGGTGATGGCAGCCTCACAGACTTTACTACAGTAATCAACTGTAAAACTTCATCTACCTCAAGAGAAAGGAGATCAATGTTTGTAACATTGGTTTAATATATTCAATGTTAAAGAGCAACAGTCTTAAAATGGTACAATATCATCAGCATATATAAAAACCGGGAAACCTGCTTTCTCTAATTCAATTCCCAATGAATACAAAAGGACATTAAATAAAATAGGCAACAAAGGGGAACCTTGTGTCACCCCACAGTGGATTCGCCAACTCCAGAAAATGATCTGTTCATTTTAACCTTATAGAATCTATTAATAAGAAAACCCTAAAACCAAATAAGGGGCCCTTTTACTAAGGCGCATAGGCGCCTACAAACATCCAACGCACATCAAATTGGAACTACCACCCGGCTACCACGTGCCCTGGGCGGTAATTCCATTTTTAACGCGCATCCAAAACACGTACCGCATGGTGCTTACCTGGCGGTAATCAGCAGTTTACAATTACTGCCCGGTTAGCAGGTGAGACCTTCCCGCTAAGTCAATAGGTGGCGGTAAGGTCTCAGGCCGAAAATGGACGCGCATGCTGAGTTTAATTGTGCAGTCCATTTTCAGACACACAAAAAATGGCATTTTTCCAGGTACGCTGAAAATGGACCTGAGCACGTTCAAAACATGCACCTATATCAGCGCAGGCCACTTTTCGGTACACCTTAGTAAAAGGGCCCCTTAGTACATTGCTAGATATTCTAATATCACTCAAAATATACAGCAAGAGAGTATTTATTTAGATTTTGCTCACACCTTTTTCAGTAGTAGCTCAAGGTGAGTTATATTTAGGTACTCTGGATATATCTCTGTCCCAGGAGGGCTCACAATCAAAGTTTTTAGCTGAGGCAATGGAGGATTAAGTGACTTGCTCAAGATCATAAGGAGCAGCAGTGGTGGGATTTGAACTGGCCACCGCTAGATTGCAAGACTAGTGTTCTAACCACTAGGCCATTCCTCCACCAGCTTATGCATGGTTCTCATCTGTGCAGCTGTCACAGAAGGCCACTCCTCAGTTCTGCCCCTATCATGCCCACAAACTGTCCCTACTAGTGTTAAAGCAGCTACCATGGGTTTTGTACCACAGTAGCTGGTTTTAACGCACAGAAGCTTGCACTAGCTGCTTAACTCAGCTTAGCAAAAGGGACCTTGATGAATTAACAGGGTAGAAGGCTATAGAAGATCAATGTCTGAAGCCCTTCAAGCAATAGTAAGAAAAACCTTCAGCTCCCTTAGATTATTTTTTTCCACTGCAGTCCTATTTTTGGATAGTCAATTGGCAGATGTTCCCTATTGCTTCTACAGTAATTTTCCCTCTATGCAACTGAGGATACAGAACGACCATATGTTTCAAAAAATGAACAGAGAGACTGAATGAGCACAGGGTCCAATGTTTAAATAACTCAATCTATGAAGCACAAATGGGGAGTATTTCCATTACAATAAAAACTCTGCAGCTTTCCGTATATGCAAATGAGATTGCACTGGTTTTTGAGCACATGTTTTCAGATACAAGTTATTGAATGAAGTGGTCTGTATCATGTATACATAACCCCCCTCTATGTGCTTTAGCTGGTGGTGGGCAGGGATCACCATAAACAATAAATATTTCAGATTTAAAGGGGGCAGTTTATATATTGCATGCATAGCTTCAACACCTAAGAGTACTGTTTTACCCATGGACTTTGTGCCAGTTTTCTAAGAGAAAGTTCACATATACTTAAGAAAAAAGCATCCTCAGACACTTGTTCCTTGTTCTTTTCTTCAGCCAAAACACTGTGGGGGCAATTCTCTAAAGGATGACGAGAGCTAGTTCTAGAATGTCATTTGGGCATCCAGGTTCTATTGTAGAATCTATATATATAAAAGGCACCTCCAACATTCCAACTTCCAATGAAGCCTCAAGCCGGAAACTTAAGGTGCCAGAGATATCCGGTTTGGCCTGCAGTCAGTGTAGCTCCGCCCTCGCGTCAAAACGCGATGACGTAGAGGGCGGGGCAGGCATGCAGTCACTGTACCTCCGCCCTCGCGTCAAAACATGATGACATAGAGGGCGGGGCGGGGAAGGCACAACGCACGAGTTCCACAGATTCTGTGACAGCAGCGGGGAGAGCACTGCGAACTTTAATCACAAACTCACAACCAAGTGACTGAGGGACGGAGGGAGGGAGGGAGAGGGAGGTGTGGAAATAGGAAGGGAGGAACGGGGGGGGGGGGGGGGGCCGAACTCGGGAGGGAGGATGGAGGGGTGGGATTACCTTGCTAGCGCCCGTTTCATTTTTATCCGAAATGGGCATTTCTCACTAGTACTAGTATAAGTTGATAATTGTGTGCTAACAATTAGGTGCACCCATCTCTGCCATGTCAACAGCAAATGCACTCAACTCACTTTAACATATAACTTACAATAGTTAGCACACAAATGTTGGACCTGCCTGTGCCCCACCCAAGCCCACCCACATATAGGCCCCTATGCATTTACACGCTGAGGGTTAGATTCTATATATGGTGCCTGAAAAACCCATGTGGAAAAAAAATACGCCTAGGCAAATTCTCTAAAGTACGCCTACATTTTATAGAATTGGCTTACTTTTCTGTGTGGTATATAGAATTACGCCTGATAGAATTGAAAAAGGAACTTGCAAAACTATTGTTAGTAATATGTAATTTATCTTTAACATTTATCTTTAACATTTGCTTATTTCTGATCTGATGAAGGACAACCTTCGAAAGATAATCAAGAAATGTATTAAGTTATGTCCAATAAAAAAGGTATCATCTTATTTTCTTTTCCATGTTTTATTTTGTTTTATTTCTATTGATTACCTTTAAAAGTGGGCTGACACGGCTACCACACCTCTCTAATTTATCTTTGAAATCAAACATGGTACCGGAAGATTGGAGGGTGGCCAATGTAACGCCGATTTTTAAAAGGGTTTCTAGAGGTGATCTGGGAAATTACAGACCAGTGAGCCTGACGTCTGTGCCGGGCAAAATGGTAGAGACTATTATAAAGAACAAAATTACAGAGCGCATACATAAGCATGGATTAAAGAAACAAAGCCAACGTGGATTTAGTGAAGGGAAATCTTGTTACACCAATCTAATACATTTCTTTGAAGGGGTAAACAAACATGTGGATAGAGGTGAGCCGGCCTATACTGGAAAGGCATGGGATAGGAGATAGTGTTCTATTGTGGATTAAAAACTGGTTAAAGGATATAAAACAGAGTGTAGGGTTAAATGGTCTGTATTCTCAATGAAGAAGGGTAAATAGTGGGGTTCTGTGCCATGACCACTGCTTTTAAACATACTGTAACCAGGTCACCCTTCCAGATGGGGCGGAGGCTGTCCCTGCTTAGCTTCCTTCATCTCCTGTGAGCTAAGTCAGCCTGTAAACTCTCCTTCTCTCTCTGCCTCTCTCTGGGTTGCTCATAGAAACGTTTGCACACTCCACGCCATTAGAAAACAATCAAAGGTTTTTATTGTTTCAACTCGCTTGACACCAGATTATTCTGACTTGAAACACTTCTTTCAGTCATTATACTTTATCTTAGTATTAACAGTCCTCCTTTCTTTACATAGTGCAGACTCATTTCCCACATGACAGTTGCAAACTTCTGTTCCAAATCCCACCGAACCTCCAGCAGCACTATCTCTTAACAGCAGACAGTTTTGGTGGTAAGGCGTTTTCACATCATCTTTTACCAAGTACAGTTTGTGCTTTTAAATGCACAAGCCTGCTAAGCAACTCAATCCCCCTTTCCCAGCACTACCTTTTAAGAGCAGACAGTTCTGCAGCAAGACGTTTCATCCAGTCTCCTCTCCACTGTCTTACTCTTGACTTCCCCAGAATCCACAGTCGGGGCAACACAGAGGCCACAAAACCTCTCACCTTGTCTGCACGAGATAGGGCCAAACCCCCCACCTCCATACACTCCTCCTTCCCTTCTCCTTCTACCTCCTCTTTATTACAATCCATCTCCTCCTCCTCCCCAAGCTCCACCAGTTGTTCCTCATCTCCAGGATCAGACCTCATCTCCCAATCAGTCATTCCTCCCTCCCCCTCCTGGGAGTTCAGCTGACCCTGCACTGGCTTCTGGGGAGTGTAGTTTTTCTCCTGAACTAAAGCTTTCTACTACTACTACTACTTAACATTTCTAAAGCGCTACTAGGGTTACACAGCGCTGTACAATTTACATAGAGGGACAGTCCCTGCTCAAAAGAGCTTACAATCTAGTAGACAAGTGAACGGTCAAATTGGGGCAGTCTGGATTTACTGAACGGTAAGATACTGTCACCCCCTCCATCTGTCATATCCTCAACCTCTCTCTCTCTACCGCAACTGTCCCTGACACCTTCAAGCACGCCGTAGTCACACCTCTCCTCAAAAAACCATCACCTGACCCTACCTGTCCCTCCAACTACCACCCCATCTCCCTCCTACCCTTCCTCTCCAAAATACTTGAGCAAGCCGTTCACAGCTGCTGCCTTGATTTTCTCTCCTCTCATGCCATCCTCGATCCACTTCAATCCGGTTTTCGCCCTCTACACTCGACAGAAACAGCACTCTCTAAAGTCTGTAATGACCTGTTCCTTGCCAAATCCAGAGGCCACTACTCCATCCTCATCCTCCTCGATCTATCCGCCGCTTTTGACACTGTCAATCATGACTTACTTCTTGCCACACTGTCCTCATTTGGGTTCCAGGGCTCTGTCCTCTCCTGGTTCTCCACCTATCTCTCCCACCGCACCTTCAGAGTTCAGTCTCATGGATCTTCCTCCACCCCCATCCCCCTATCTGTTGGTGTTCCCCAGGGATCTGTCCTTGGACCCCTTCTCTTCTCAATCTACACCTCCTGAGCAGGGCTGACTGAGAAGGGAGGCTGACGTCTAAAAGAACCACTATCCCCTTTTCCCCGCGTCAGCACTCCAGAGTGCTCACAATATGTATAAATGATCTAGATATGGGAATAACTAGTGAGGTAATTTAACAACTTTGAAAAACGATGTTTAATGTGAGCAAGTGCAAAGTGATGCATGTGGGACAGAGGAACCCAAACGTGATGCAAGGATCCGCATTAGGAGTCACCGACCAGGAAAAGGATCTAGGAGTAATCATTGGCAATACTTTGAAACCCTCTGCTCAGTGTGCTGTGGTGGCAAAGAAAACAAATAGAATGTTAGATATTATTAGGAAAGGAGTGGAAAATAAAAACGAGGATGTTATAATACCTTTGTATCGCTCTATGGTGCGACCGCACCTTGAATACTGTGTGCAATTCTGGACACCGCATCTCAAAAAAGGTATAGTGGCATTAGAAAAGGTACAGAGAAGGGTGAAGAAAATGGTAAAGGGGATGGGATGACTTCCTTATGAGGAAAGGCTGAAACGGTCTGGCTACGCCCCTGGTTTTATATCGCCCTAGGGCAGTGATTCCCAAACTTGGGTCCATAGAACCTTAGGGTTCCTTGAATTCTCTTCAGGGGTTCCTCAAGCAATTAGATTGTAAAATCTGTTTGTATGAACATATATATATTTACATAAAGGTTCCTTGATGTATGAAGAAATACTATAGAGGTCCCACCATAGTAAAAAGTTTGAGAATCACTGCTCACTATCTTTTTCAGCAAGAGTAAATTACTGCCTCAAAGGAATCAGAACTTGGATGATGAGTAATGAATTGCTTAACCCATCAAATGCATAGATACTTTTTGTGAGGAGTGGATTACCAATGATTCAAAACTCAGAGCTGATATAAGGCAATTTATGTTAATGCCACAACTGTGAGAAATGATCTGGAGTAGTGAGCCCTTGGGCCGCTGCCGTGGAACAGCTGCAGCATGTGAACCACCCAACAGGAAGCGAGACTAAACACAGAGAGGCTGCTACAAGATTCAGGACTCTCAAACAGGCTTGGCTGGACAGAATTCTGGAATGGACTTGACCTGGCTGCAGCCGGATGCTAGAACGGACTTGGCTTGGCTCGGCTGGAAGCGGATGCTAGAACGGACTTGGCTTGGTTGGAACCAGATGCTGGAACGGACTTGGCTTGGCTGGAACCAGATGCTAGAACGGACTTGGCTTGGCTGGAACCAGATGCTGGAACGGACTTGGCTTGGCTGGAACCAGATGCTAGAATGGACTTGGCTTGGCTCAGCTGGAAGCGGATGCTGGAATGGACTTGGCTTGGCTGGAACCAGATGCTAGAACGGAATTGGCTTGGCTGGAACCAGATGCTGGCACAGACTTGGCTTGGCTGGAGCAGTATTCTGGAACAGGCTAGGCGGGAATGAAAGCTGAAAGCAAACAGGGCAGCCACAAGCAGGAAGGGAACTGAAACTGAAGACAAAAAGGGCAGACACAAGCAGGAAGGGAACTGAAACTGAAGACAAGACAAGCACTCACAGATGAAAACTCATCTGAAGACCTCTGTTGCAAATGCAAGTCTGAAAGTTCCCAGGTGCTTAATAAAGGTGCTTAAAAAGATGAGGTCACAGGTGAGGCTTGGCAGCAGAAACAACAGGGCAAGTCTGGAGTGCTGGAACATCAGGACTGGAATGAACTCTGGAACTTGTCTGGAAAACAGGAAGAAGACAGTCCACAGCAGCCATAGGGCCTGGTCAGCCGGAGGCAAGGTGAGTGTAGACATGGAATACAGTCACAATTGTGACAGTTAAAAAGGATAAAACCACGAGCACAGTTTGGAATTCATTTTCACATCAAGCTATTTATGCAGATCCACATTACTTCATTAACAAAAAAATGACTTCTTCTATGGGCAATTTGTGTCCTTGGGAATTTTACAAATTGGGATCGCGTGGCTTTATTAATTCAAGCATCCATTGTATCTAGTTGGATTAATGTTATGTGCTATTCCTTGATTTGCCAAAGAAAATAAACTTTCAGTTTCACCTTTTGTAAGATATAGATGTGGACCTTCTTACTGGCCTAAACAAGAGTGCATGTTGGGTCAGTGCTAAAACTGCTACATAGCTGCCAAATGCATGCAGGTTAATATTTAAAATATTGACCATAGTATATTACTTAAAGCCTTATCCAAACCAGCTCCTGTTTATCTTAAGGACTTGTTGATAAGTTAATGCTTAGTTGGTCATTAAGATCTGCATCCAATGCTCTTTATCAAGTTTGGTCCTTGGGGCAGTCTCTTCATCTTCCACCGGATTCCCTACTCAGAGCTCCACCCTTATTTTCTGGCTCCGACTACCTACCAAGAAAAAAGTAAGCTCAGAAGGGGGTTGCCACCAGGGAGAGTGGGCTTGGGAAGGGATGCCATGGGAGGGCTCAGGAGGTGAGAGCTGCCACGGGAGGGGGGGGGAGCTCAGGAGGTTTTGGTTGGGATCTAGTTCTAGGAGAAGTGGCTTAATGGTTAGTGTAGCAGACCTGGGGAACTGGGTTTGATTCCCACTGCTGCCTGATGGTCAGCAATGGGTCGAGATCTTGGGGAACCAGGCTCAGAAGAAGAAAGGTAAACCATAAAATTATAGGATAGAAAGCAAACATATCAATGATCAAACACACTGGGATGAATTGTCCAGATTTGTAGTGTCATCTTTGACTCCTCTCTCTCCTTCTCTGCGCATATCCAGCAGATAGCCAAGACCTGTCGCTTCTTCCTCTTTAACATCAGCAAAGTTCGCCCTTTCCTCTCTGAACACACCACCCGAACTCTCGTCCACGCTCTCATTACCTCTCGCCTGGACTACTGCAACTTACTCCTCACTGGCCTCCCACTTAGCCATCTATCCCCCCTTCAATCTGTTCAGAACTCTGCTGCACGTCTCATATTCCGCCAGAACCGATATACTCATATCACCCCTCTCCTCAGGTCACTTCACTGGCTTCCGATCAGATACCGCATTCAATTCAAGCTTCTCCTTCTTACCTACAAATGCACTCAGTCTGCTGCCCCTCACTATCTTTCTACCCTCATCTCCCCTTACGTTCCCGCCCGTAACCTCCGTTCACAGGATAAATCCCTCCTCTCAGTACCCTGCTCCACCACCGCCAACTCCAGGCTCCGCTCATTCTGCCTCGCCTCACCCTATGCTTGGAACAACCTTCCTGAGCCCTTACGCCAAGCCCCCTCCCTGCCCGTCTTCAAGTCTTTGCTTAAAGCCCACCTCTTCAATGCTGCGTTCGGCACCTAACCCTTACCGTTCAGTGAATCCAGACTGCCCAAATTTGACTGCCCCTATCGGACCGACCGTTCACTTGTCTATTAGATTGTAGCTCTTTGAGCAGGGACTGTCTCTCTTTGTTAAATTGTACAGCGCTGCGTAACCCTAGTAGCGCTCTAGAAATGTTAAGTAGTAGTAGTAGTAGTAGTATGGCACTCAGCCATGAGTTGCTGATTGTGAACTGGGCTTTATCACCCTAACAGGGTTCATCTTTCAGACATTGGACTAAATATATTTTTGAGCACAAACCAGGACCTTTTAAAAGCTTGTTTGTATGGGTGATTGTCCACAGCTTTTTTGTGGGGGAGGAGTGACAAGCAATGGGCTGTCACTGCTTTGTAGCAGGAATGTGGTTCAGTTGGTGGCCCAGAGGTGGCTGAGGAAACACTGTGGATGTTAAAAGAATATTGTGGAAATTGTGTTAGAACAGTCATGGGTGACACTACCGCAAGTGTGGGCATGACTCGGTGGCACCGTGGATCATGCTATGACTGATGTTATTGAATACTGCTGTAAGTTAAGTTAGGCTAATTCATTACCGACTAGCTGCTGGGGAGGGAAGGGGGGATGGAGAAGACCGCTCTGGGAAACAGCATGTTTTCTCATATAAGTTGTCTTGTAATTTGGATGTTAAAGAAATTGTTGGTGGAGCTGTTTGGGTTGATAAAACTGTGGCCAATGTTTGCCACATGTTAAATTGATTTCAGTTGTCTAAGTTTTATGCTTCTGGTGAGTAACGAATGATGTTAAAAGGGCGGGGGTATGAATGCCAATGTTAAGGCCTGGTTATTTATCTAGTACTATGAGGACTCTTGTGCAGCTAGTCTCTGTTTCTTTACAAATTGAATTGTGGAGGGCTAGTCTATGTGCTATTTCTAATTAAAAGACACCATCAGGGTGACTATACATTAGCACCTCAGCTTAGGCATCCCAATGCCTTGCAGTTAGTGCTAATTATACACTGTGTATAAAAAAAATTATACAAAGCTTGTTTTCTGTATAATTCTGTCAAATGGGGGGGGGGGGGTGTCAAGATGGCGCCGTGAATGGATGTATTGTAAGCTGCTCCAGTGAGTCTTGACCGGGAGAGAGGTTTCCTCAATTAATAATGCCGCATTCTAAGAGAAAAGGAACATTGTGGGTAGTACCCCCGCCTACCGTGACTTCCATGCCAACTCAATCAGGTCTGGAGCGCTTTTTCCCCATGGTTTCTCAAACGGTGAGAGGGGTGGATCCCGCTGCGGCTGGACCCGGTGAAGCGGATCCTCCATGGGAAAATGAAACATCTTTGTCCCCCCCACCAATCTCCATGAATCCTCCGTGCCCAACAACATCTGCGAGCCGAGAGGTAATCCAAATAGACTCTGGAAGTGCGTCTGTAGGTAGACCTAGCGGGGAGCCTGGCTCGATGCAGACATCGTTGAGGCCCAAGGACCAGACGATTTCTGTGTCCTTGGAAAGAGAATCAGAGGCAAGCCTAGAAAAGATTTGGTTGAAATTACTTGAAATAGACAAGACCTTACTTCAATCTTCAGGAGAGGTAAAAGCTTTAAACTCTAAAATTCAAGAACTGAAAGATACCGTAGAATCGGTTAAGCAAGATTTTTCTTCAAAGGTTTCTGCTTTACAAAATGAAGTAGAACATATACAAGAGTTTAAAGCAACAGTAATAAAGGACAATATGGATATCCGAAGAAAGATAGAACAAATAGAGAATTATAATAGAAAATTAAATCTCCATCTGCTAAATTTTCCTAAGCTTTTGGGGGTGACTCCATTAGAATTATTTACGCGATTCCTTAAGGATAATTTAAAATATCCGCAAGAAGCTATACCGCCAATATATAAAATATATTATATACCAAACAAGATTAAAAATGCAGATGGAATGAGAAAGCTAATGGGAAAGACGATATTGATGTGGACAATATTACAGCAATATTAGAACAATCACTTGATAATGCTACTGAAAGAGCCACAATGATTGTCTCCTTTGTTTTTGAGGAAGACCTGAACTCAATTATGAGACTTTATTTTAAATCAGCTAATTATAACTTCGGAGGTGAAAAGATTTGGCTTTACCCCAACGTCACAAAGACAACTCAGCAAAGGAGGAAAGTTTTTCTTTCTATAAAGACAAGAATATTAGAATTAGGAGGGACTTTCCTGTTAACCTACCCTGTAAATGCATAGTAAGGTTAAGTCAGATAAAATATGTTTTCTATATGCCTGAACAGCTGAAATTTTTTCTTGGCTCAAAACAGCAGTAGAGAGATAGAAATTAAAATATTGAGAAATATGGTGCCATAGTTTTGTTAAATCTTGTTAAATATGCTCTATAATCTTCACTAATTCCTACCCCTCCCCCAATTGTTGTGGTCTAAGAAAGCCTTATTGATTTTGGTATTGTATTATCTATTGATTTGAAAAATGTTTGGCTGTATTTCACTTGACAGATGTAACCTGTTTAAGTTTTGAAAATCTAATAAATAAATTATAATTCTGTCAAATCTTGACCAATTTTGGTATAATTTGGGATTTATCATCTTGAATAAATTTGCAATAAGCCTACACTCATGTTGGCAACCTCACCTAAATGACGTCACTTCACTATCTGGTTCTTCAACTATCACAATGTATTCTTCAGTGTGAACTAATCGGGCCCTGCCACTTCCCAACTAGTGATCAGTTGAGCCTGTTTTTCGTAATTTCTTGAAAATATATTCTACACTTTCCCTCTTATACCTCCTGCTTGAAAACTCTTGAACCATAACCTTTCTCAAGATACAAATTTTTAATAAGGATCAGATCCTCCTGACTGAAAACCATGGTAACTGTTTATGTGTAAAACAAAATGTGTCTGTACGTATCACGACTATCACTAAGTGGTGGAGACGTTGTTTAGGTGACGTGGCTGGCATGAGTGTAGGCTTATTGCAAATTTATTCAGGATGCTGTATCCCAAATGTCATTGAAATTGGTGGGTTTTGACAGAGTTATGCAGAAAACACAGTGTTATAGCAATATGATTCTGTGTTACAATACTACCATATGTTGGCATTGGTAGGCCCATGTTTAAGTGCACCCTCTTACACCATGTCACTGGCAGGTGTAAGCTGGCATGCCTAAGTATGCAACTTGAGGGGCGTTTATAGATTCTATAAATTATAGGGCCGATATTCAGACCGCAAGAGGTAGCCGGGCTGCCTCCTATGGTCAGCGCTAAGCCCGGATATTCAATGCCATGATATTCAGCACTGGCTGGTTAAGTTGAAACTGGCCAAAGATAGGCCTGCTATTTCAGCTGCCTAATTTGGCCGCCACACGTAGCCAGCGATATGCCAAATATTAGCAGATAGCCAGTTATATCGCATGATATAACCAGTTATCCGCTAAGTGCTAACTGACAATATTCAGCGGGAAATAGCCGGCTACCTCCTGCTGAACATTGCTGGATAGCCGGATAAGTGCCATTTAATTGGTCAGGAGCCGTTCCTGGCTGGTTAAATGTTTTTAATTATCAAGTGGCATGTGAGTAACTTGGAGACACACCCATGGCCTGCCCCTGCTTTGCCCATGCATATGCTCCCCTTGCAGTTAAGCTCTATGGTACTTGGGTGCTAGCTTATAGACTAGCTCCTGGAACACCTGTTTGAGATTACTATGCAATCATAAGTTAAATGTTATGTATTCCTGGAATGTGATCTGTAGGGGTATTTCCCTGTGATCTAGCCTATGCTGGTCTGGGCCTATACAAGCCTATGACATCTTGGTATAATAAGATGGCTGCTGCAACATCTCTGTGTCAGCAAGATCCAGCTTCAACTTGTGGAAAATCACTGACAGGCTTGCTAAAGCCAAGGACAGTCTGTGTTCTAAACACCCCCTTCTATCACCCTGAGAACGGAGTAGGGAGGCAGACATGGCTCCAGAAGTTACCATTCTCCAAGGTCACAAAACAAAGAACTCTTCTTGCCATGTACTGAACTGGACAAGCTCCTGATTGATTCCTACCGTCACCTGACCGAAAGGTACGGGAAAAGCGGGAACAGAAGTAAGTTGGTGGGTCGGAGACCCTTGGAAGAGGGGCAACTGGTAAGAGGACCTGAGAGATCCAGCAAGGCTCGGGGGGGAGCCAGAGACTTTGTATGATACCAACATCGTGATCTGCATCCTGGTGCAAATACCTGTGGCAGAGATATTGGCTCTGATAACCAAAGGAGTGACGGGAACCTACGTGGGCTAATAAAGACCTGCACTACCTAAGACACCGACAGCTAAAACAGCGTCTGGGGAGATTCTGCTCCGGTCTTATCTGAAGCCGTCATCACGACAGCGTGGTAAGATCACAGTGATATATTTCCTGGTCTGGGGTTAGGCAGTGGTTTTATCTAAGTACGACTGGTTTATGTCAGCTCTTGGTCAGGGAAAGCAGCTAATGTGTATCTTGCATAAGATGTGATAAGTTTCATAAGGATTATTAGGTTATCATTTGTACTGTTCTAATCATTACTGTACTTAGTCTCAGGATAATCAGAGTGTAGTTTAGACAATATATTTTGGTAGTGCTCATATCAGTAAGGGATATTTTTATTGCATAAGCTAGCGCAGAGTATTTCTATTTTCTTATCCATAATAAAGCTAATATATATATCTATCAGCTGTGTCTTTCTTTTTCACTCTACACACCAAAACACCTGGAGAGGTGCCAGAAGCAAGATTCCTGTATCTCACCCTAGACAGAGCTAGTGAGTCTGTTAGGCAGACTTATGCATCAGGGAATCTTGGTATAAGTAATCTGTGGGTACTTGTTGCCCTAGGTATTATTTATCTCACCCTACAAATGGGGGCTCGTCCGGGATGTCAAAGAGCTGAGGAAAGAATCCGTTTGTTTTTTTTCTGTAGAAAGAAAGAAATCCTAGCTGTATAGTTCTGAACTTTAAATTTCTCTCTCTGTGTGTGCACTGGAAAGTGTCTGTGAAGCGTGCTATAGACACTGGTAGTCGTAAATCTGCTGCTTCTGCCAGCTTTACGACCTAGCAGTGAGATAAGGTTTTTTTTTCAGTACTAGTTGTGTTACTTGCTAGCAGCTTTCAGTTCTTCAGTATGACATCACCTAGCAATATGCTCTCCGCGCTAGAAGTCACTGTTTTTGAAGTTTTAATTAGTGCAAGACAGTCTAATAAGGCAGTACCGGAGTATTCTATAAACTCTCTGTTGAAATTGTTTAGGAAAAACTCGCCTGAAAGTCACAAGGCATATGATTTTGTATTGCATTCAGTGTTGAAGGTTAAAAATAGATTGACCGTGGCAGCACTAGTGGAGCTCGGCTGTACCCTACTAGCTAAGAACGAAAGTGCAGCTTGTAGTACCTTTGACCTCCAAACTGAACTCCAACAACTGCGTGATGAAGTTAATGCTCTGAAAACAGAACGATTGGATTTACAATTGAGGTTAGAGAGCATCACTTCTCAGGCAACGGCTGGAGGAGGGGAGGGTGCTTCAGGTCCACAGGGAAATGTTCCATGTTCCACTTGTGCAGTGTTGAAAGAAAAGTGTGCAGCCCTAGAGAAAGATAAAGAGCATTGGGAACTGACTGCCCAGTCCTTGGAGAAGGAAATGAGGCAGAAAAACAATTCCCTTGCTTCTAAATCTTATCAATTGGAGGAGATGATGCAGACTTTAAGTTTGCGAAAGAAAGAAGCTGATCACTTTCACTCTCGGCAAGAGCAAGTGAGAGAAACATATGAGGATAGGATTACGGCCTTGAGTAGGGAGTTGAAACAGGAAAAAGGGAGTGTCAGCTCTGCCCGGCAGGCTTGGCACAAGGCAGAAGAAGGACAGGTGGAGTTATGGGAGAAGAATAATATGCTTTCACTACAGTTGTCACAGGCTCGGCAGGACAGAGAGATGTGTGTAAAGGCATTAACCCAGTATAGGACAGAACTAGATACGGTCCAGCAGGAGGTATATGACTCGATGGAAGAGGCTACTGCTACACCCATGGAGTCTCAGAATAGGGCTGACTCTAGGTCGCCCAGTCCTATGCTAGAACAGTTCAAACTGCCTGAATGGTCCCCGAGAAATGAAGTAGAGCTGGAGCCTAACCCTTGTCAGTTGACAGCCCCACCCCGGTACAGTAGCCTAGTTCCTGAGACCTTAGACGGCATGCAGGAGCCTAGGCTCCGCCCAGTGAGGCCACAGAACACTGTGCAAATTGATGATGTTAACAGGACAGTTGCACCTAGGCCCCACCCAGGAAGGTCACAGCTTATTGCGACACCTGAGGAGGGCACCGGTACAATTGGGCCTATGCTCCGCCCAGGAAGGGCGCAGCTCACGGCACCTCTTGATGACATCAGCAGCACCACAGCACCACTGTTTAAGTCCCCTACTGGAGAGCAGCGGAACTCCACTCAGAGACACAAAGTCATTCCTTTATCTAGGGACCAGTATTCACAAGTAATGAAAACACTTCGGGCGATGATTACACCTTTTAAAGAGTCTTCTGAGGTGACAATCTACGCACATCTGGATAGCGTGCATGACCTTTTCAATTTCTTACAGGTTCAGGCCGACTCAGATAAAAGAGCTTTACTGCAGTGGACGTTTGCTACTGAGTGCCAAACGTATTTAAAGGCAATTTTGGCTGAGAGTAATGATCTCTCCACCGTGGAACAAGCGTTGAAAAAGCGGTATGGACTGTTTGCGGACCCCACCGAGGCCAAAAGGGCAGCATATAATATGCGCTGCGGGCCGAATGAGAGTCCACATGAATGGTCCTATCGCCTGAGGCGCACATTTTTCGATGGGGGGGCGGACCCAGAGGCCAAAGAGCTTGAGTTTGGGGAATTTAGGAATCTTTTTGTGAAAGGTCTGCCCAATCAAGTGAAAATGTCTCTAGCAGGAAAGAAAAGTGAACCTTTTTGCCTTCTGCTAAAGCGGGCGGAGGAGCTTTTTGATATGTGTCGCGAGCAGCCTGATGCGGCGACCACCCAAGTAGTTCCTAAGAATCGCAGCAAAGTGGCTCCACCTAGTGTTTGTGCTGTTACATCCACGCTTTCTCTGGAAAACAAGATGTCAAGTCCTTCTACACCCGCCCGGGTTGGCAATACCCAATCTTACCAGCAAAAGGGCACCACGCCTCCGACTGCGCCGGAGGGCCAACAACAGGACCCGAAAAGGAAGCGTTTTAACAAGAGACAGTGGGCAGCGGAAAAGATCCGGACTCAACAAGCACAGATTGAGCAACTGATAGCGCAACTTCAACGAACAAATCCTGCAGCCGCACCCCACCCATCCTCGTCACCGAACAAAGGAGGCAACTTTCAGAAGCCCAAAGAGAAACCTTCCGGGCCAATTACAGGGCCTAGGCCGAGTGTCAAGTCCGTTGAATTACTGGAAGATCCAGTTTCTTGTGAGGAAGACCTGGCATGACTAGATTCGGACCCTCCTTCACCAACCATCATGTCCACAGTTCATGTGAATGCTTTGTCGTCCAACAGTGAGGAGTCCTCCGTGACCGATGCTGATGCCCAGCCCTCTAACCCGAAAGGGCCTCTCTTACAGGACTCGAATGAGGAAAACAGGTATTTTCTTGGTAAACTTATTCCTAAAGGGTACAGATATACCTTAGCTCTGTTGATTCAACAGAAATTTTCCTGTCAGGGTCTACTGGATACCGCCTCAGAGGTGACGTTGATCACCCATGGCATGTTTCAGAAACTTGAGGCTTTTCTGGGGGGAGATGGTGAGGCGCTGCGTGTCACCCCGTGTGACTTGTCACTGGTGGCCTATGGCAATCAAAGCATCGGTACTGTGGGACGGGTTTGGCTTTCCTTGCAGTTCGGCGAGTTGTTTGTCAAACACCCTGCTATCATTACTACTGGTGCTGGTGAAGAATTCTTAATTGGGAACGATCTTCTGAAGAGATTGCAGACTGATCTGGATTATCGCCATGAAGTCATCTGGGCCCAAGTCGCAAGTCCCCTCCCGTATGGCAAAGTAAAGCATATGAGCAGAGTCAGTGGTTCCAGCTCCGTGGGGCTTAGGGATTCCCCAATTCTAATGAATTTCCGGAAGTCAGAAGACCCTCACACCTGGGAGCTCCAGTTGTGTGGTGCACCAGGGGGGGATGAACAGCGTGGTGAAGTTATCCGCGTCCAAACGGACCGGATAGCTGACATTGTTCTCCAGGATGACAATTTGGAAATTGTTTTGACTGACTCGACTCATACCGGTGACTCCCCAGATGCTGCTGCCGAGATAGCCCACGAGGCCTCTGTTTCCACTTCCAGTCCAGACTCACCGCATCCTCGCAAGTTGACGGACATTCAACAGAAGGATGATGCTTACACCATTCCTGTCCAGATAGCTGACATCCAAACACTTCAGTCCACGTTGCTGTTGCCTAGTGACGTTTCCTTCATCAGTGACACTCTGTTTTATTATCTTCGCAAGTCTGTGCAACTTCACTTCAGTAAGTGTTCGCCCACTTCTGTGCAGGTACCTGGACAAGGTGCTCGTGGGACTGTGTAGCCTTCCTTTGACTGTAGGACAGAAGTCGTTCACCCACCACTTCTCTGTTGTGAGAGACCTACCACAGCCCTTATATCTGGGCTCCGATTGCCTTGTGCGACTGGGAGTTTATGTGGATCTGGTGAACCTGGTCTTGTGGAGTAGACTTGATGGCAGCCCAGTGGAATCTGAAGTAACGCCTGTTAGCTTGAAGTCTGGACAGACCATACCCCAGGTCTGTGAAGTAGTCTGTGATACAAATGTGACCATTCCAGCTAGAGTGAGGGACTTTTCCATCAAGCTCCGTCTTGCCGAGGGACAGCGTCTGTTGGACAAAGTGGTGTTCTTCAACCCTCATGCTCATTTTCGTGACCTAGGGCTGTCCACCGGCGTTCTGCCATGGTTAGAGGTAATTGGTACGACTTTTCACCTGTTAGTCACCAATCCACAGTTTGATGAAGTGGAATTGTCTGCAGGAGACCCTTTTGGATTTCTAGTGGGAGACTCTTTTCCTGATGTCGAGGTAAGTTTGCCCATTGTTGGCAGGCTGCCTTCCTCTTGGAACACCTGCCAGGGGGGGGAGACACCTGAATGTCTGTTCACCTCTCCCAGAGGCCTCATCTCGCTGGAGTTTGTTTGGCCATATGATGCAACGGGTTCGCAAGTGCAGATGGAAGACGACTACTTGATTTTGTCCAGAAAGATGTCTTTACCCCAGAAGTCTAGAGTGGTGAATGCGGTTGAAACTTCATCTCTGCAGGAGGACATTGAAGAGCAGGTGGAAATTCCAACCAACCAGCCTTTCTCAGAGTTTGACGCGATGGTGAAAGACCAAGTGGAACAGGCTGATGCTTGTGCTACTGACACAGAGAAGATGCAGTTGACTGAGTTGCTGTACAAATACAAGGAACTTTTTGCTGTGGACTCATATGACTGTGGCCTCACAGACCTACACGTCACCAGAGTGCCTACGGAACCAAGTAGTAAGCCTGTCTTTGTGCGCCAGTATAAGATCCCATTAGCTTCCTATGAGTCCGTGCAAGAGATTCTCAATACCTTGGAGGCCAGGGGCATCATTAGGCAATGCAACAGCACATACAACTCCCCTCTGTGGCCCATCTTGAAAAAGAACAACAGCTGGAGAATTGCCCTGGACTACCGTCAGCTGAATAAGCGAGTACCGCTGTCCAGGTGGCCAATGGCTCCACTGGATCAGAGTCTTGCTACCATCAAAGGGGCTAAGTATTTCACCAGCCTAGACTTAGCATCAGGGTTTTGGACCGTACCGGTACATCCACATGACCAATATAAACTGGCCTTCACGTTTGGGAAGGAACAGTACACGTGGAACAGAACTCCCTTTGGTTTTCTCAACTCCCCGGCTGAATTCAACATCTTCCTACACAAAGCACTTCCAGATGCTGAAGCTCGAGGGACTGTGGTCTATGTGGATGATATTCTAATCAAAAGCCCTACTTTTCAAGATCACTTGGCAGAGATTGAGCATGTCTTCACACAGTTGACAGATGCTGGAGCTAAATTGACCCTAGCCAAAGGACAATGGTGCAAGAAATCTCTGAATTACCTAGGGTATGAAATTTCTGCTGATGGTCTGCGACCTCAGAAGAAGCGAGTTCAGGCCTTACAACAGCTGAAACATCCCACCAATCTCACAGAACTTCGTTCCTTTCTGGGAATATGCAATTATTCCAGACAGTTCATAGACGAGTATGCGGAGATCACCCGACCCTTGGTCAAGCTATTGAAGAAAGATACACCCTGGACGTGGGGTCCAGAGCAGGAATCTGCTATGCAGGAGCTGAAGGATCAGCTTAGCCGCTTTCCATGCCTCGCGTACCCTGAGGGGGGTCGCAAATTCTACGTTGACCTGGGATACTCCAATCATTCCATGAGTGCTGTCCTGTATCAGAAATATGACTCTGATAAGCGGGTTGTGGCCTATGCTAGCAAAGGCCTATCGGATGTGGAAAAGAAGTATTCTGACTGTGAGAAATCCTTGTGGACCACGGTATGGGCTCTGCAACATTTCCGGAGTTACATCCAAGGGGAGAAGCTAATCGTAGAAACTTGTCATCAAATCGTTAGTTTCCTGGGTAGCGACCGAATCAAATCCGGTCGAGTGTCCAACAGTAGGATAGTCT
The DNA here is from genome assembly GCF_901765095.1 of Microcaecilia unicolor. Lineage (NCBI taxonomy): Eukaryota > Metazoa > Chordata > Amphibia > Gymnophiona > Siphonopidae > Microcaecilia > Microcaecilia unicolor. The sequence continues at coordinate 675,137,198 of NC_044031.1, read as the reverse complement.
CCTGGACATTGGCTCTTCAAGGATGGCCTTTAGAGGTAAGGTATGCCCAGAAACATCGTAATGTAGTAGCCCAAGGTATGGCTGAGCTGCATGATTGTGCAGGACATGATGCCCTTGCAGGTATTTCTGAAACAGAGGTTCCCGAGCAGGAGAAAGAACCTCATCGGCACCATCTGTATGATGAGAAGATCTGTGAAACCTTGCCTAAGGTCTATGTGGATGGATGCGCTTACCGCCACGACACAGACCATGAGTTGGTCGCAGGTGTGGGAGTGGTATGGAACCCAAACCTTCCTGAAGAGACTTTGAAGCACAGCTTGGGTTCACAAACAAACCAGTATGCTGAGATAGTGGCAGCCTTGGTGGCAGTACAGTCTGCAGTTCAGAAAGGAATTAGGGAATTGGTCATATGCACTGACTCAGATTATGTGAGGCAGAATTTTGTCTCTCATCTACCCAACTGGAAGCAGAACAACATGCTAAACTCGAAAGGAAAACCGGTACATCATGGAAATTTGATTCTGGCCCTGGATCAACTGGTACAGGACCATGACATGACCATCTATTGGAAGAAGGTAAAGGGTCATGCAAAGGTTGACAGTCCTGACAAGATAGGGAACGATCTGGCAGATCTACTCGCGAAGGAAGGTGCGCTCACAGGAGAACTATGGCGGTTCACAGAACCTGATACCTTGGAAGTTCATGCTGTTACCCGACAGCAAACAAAACAGCTCTGTGAGACTCCAGTGGTACAGTGGAGCAGTGAAGTCCCATCCTTTGATCTTGTCACGGCTCAGAAATCAGATCCGGTGGTTGGAAGATTTTATGAGTACATCCAGAATCCGCAAGAACATCCATTGACAGAAGAGGAGTGTCAAGCTGAGGAACTGAGGGTACTCTATACCTCCAGAGAGAAGTTCCAGATACGCCAGGACCTGCTTATTCGGACGAGTAAGCATGGCATTGAGCAATGGGTTGTGCCTCAGACGTATCGTGGCATCATGTTGCAACATGCTCATGATGAACCATGTGCAGGACATAGAGGAGAAGGCATTACCTATGAGACCTTGAAGCAAGTGGCTTATTGGCCCCATATGCGTCAGGATGTGAAGCTGTATACTCGAGGTTGTCTGACCTGTTGTCGTTTCCAGCCATCTTCACCATCCCATCGGGCACCCCTCAGGAAGAAGGGTATTGCTATGCCCTGGTCAGATATCCAGATTGATTGGGTTGGACCTGTGGTTCGATCCACCCGAGGCAACAAGTACATGCTTACTGTCACCTGCATGTTCACCAAGTGGGTGGAGTGCCTACCTGCACCCAATTGCACCGCCGAGACTACGGCTACCTTACTACTGAATCATGTGTTCAGCCGGTGGGGTTTGCCCATGCGAGTGGACTCAGACCAAGGATCTCAGTTTACCGCAGAGGTGATCCAACACATGTGGAAGATGCTAGGCGTGAAGAGTAAACTGCACATTGCCTACCGACCTCAGTCCTCAGGACAAGTGGAAAGAGCTAATCGGACCATCATCACCATTCTGAAGAAGTACGTGTCATCCTCAGGTAAGGATTGGGACACGAAGTTACCATTGGTCCTCATGGCCATACGTGCCACACCCCATCGGTCTACAGGAGTGTCGCCTTTTGAGATGATGACAGGTAGGGAAATGATGTTACCAATTCATTTGCTTTACAGGACTAATGATGTGAACTTGTCCAGTGCTACTTCCTCTCATGAGTATGTCACCCATTTGCGTCAACATTTGCAAAGTGCCTTTGCCTTTGCCCAGAAGAACTTGGAAAGTAGCGCTAGAGGTAGAAAAGCCTACTATGATCAAGGGACTACCTCCAAAGAGTACCAAATTGGCGACAAGGTATTCTATTTCAATTTTGCCAGAAATAAGGTTAAAGAAAAGAAGTTTCTACCCAGTTGGCATGGTCCTTTCCCTATAGTGGAAAAAGCTTCACCTGTGGCTTACCAAATTCGCCTCAGAAAAAATTCTCAAGGTGAAGATAACCTTAAGTGGGTCCACATCAACCAGCTGAGACCATGTCATCCCAGTCATTTGGTTCCAGATACATGCATTGTTGAAATGACCCAAACTAACCATGAAGCAGAATAGCTTCGTTTTCTTTTGTTTTTCAGCTACAGAGGAAAAAAAACAAAACCTTGAAGATTCGGTGCAGTTGCCAAGCAGATTGATCCTGTTTCCATTCCTGATGTCGTTCTTCAAGATGTTCCTGATGCCCTGCTTCCTAATCCATTGGTGGTTTTCAACATCCCTTCCCCTTGTTCCTCATGATTTCCATTGTTTAGTCATGACTGTTGGAGTTTTTCTTTGGCCAAGAATCATTCTTCGTGTTGGGGGGAATTGTTTGGTTTTATTTTTATTTCAACCGATCCAGTGTTCCTGACAGTGAAGTTTTGGATGTGTGTTTGTTTGTTTTTGGGACATTTCATTGACTTTCTTTTTGAACTGTGTCCAATGCTTATGTTTGAAGACTTTCTTCATCATCACCATTACGTGGACCATTTTGTTCCTGTTTGATGTCTTCTTGATGTGAGAAGTTGTCCATTCACACCTCATTATTCATCACGGTCCACCCTATTGACTATGGTTTGGACATTATGTCGTTTTACAGTCTAAAGACTCTCATATCATTGACTGTGTTAGACTTTGTGGAGGTCAACCATGAGTAATTCTCCACGATGCAACAGTTTTAGTCTACTATCATATTAAGGACTGATTTGCTTATGCTTTGCCATGCATTTTATAATAGTATGATAATTGATTTTTGATTATGTTTTCATGTGTTAGGACATAACAGCTAACACCCTATGTTTGTTCTAGTATCAGTGATTTGCTATTTAGTTTTTGGTATACTTTTGAACATTTCTATGATTTCATGAAGTATTTGAATTATTTGCTTCCAGTTATCATTACCAGAGTGTTAGTTTTGAGTTACTGACATTTACAGTTCTTAATTTTTGGTCCTGACCATGAGTCTCGATGTCAACCCGTCTAGCTGTATTATTAGTTAGGTTGGAGAAGGCTTTTACTCCTTTGTAGTAAATTCCATCTCCAAGGGGGGGAATCTGTAGGGGTATTTCCCTGTGATCTAGCCTATGCTGGTCTGGGCCTATACAAGCCTATGACATCTTGGTATAATAAGATGGCTGCTGCAACATCTCTGTGTCAGCAAGATCCAGCTTCAACTTGTGGAAAATCACTGACAGGCTTGCTAAAGCCAAGGACAGTCTGTGTTCTAAACACCCCCTTCTATCACCCTGAGAACGGAGTAGGGAGGCAGACATGGCTCCAGAAGTTACCATTCTCCAAGGTCACAAAACAAAGAACTCTTCTTGCCATGTACTGAACTGGACAAGATCCTGATTGGTTCCTACCGTCACCTGACGGAGAGGTACGGGAAAAGCGGGAACAGAAGTGAGTTGGAGACCCTTGGAAGAGGGGCAACTGGTAAGAGGACCTGAGAGATCCAGCAAGGCTCGGGGGGGAGCCAGAGACTTTGTATGATACCAACATCGTGATCTGCATCCTGGTGCAAATACCTGTGGCAGAGATATTGGCTCTGATAACCAAAGGAGTGACGGGAACCTACGTGGGCTAATAAAGACCTGCACTACCTAAGACACCGACAGCTAAAACAGCGTCTGGGGAGATTCTGCTCCGGTCTTATCTGAAGCCGTCATCACGACAGCGTGGTAAGATCACAGTGATATATTTCCTGGTCTGGGGTTAGGCAGTGGTTTTATCTAAGTACGACTGGTTTATGTCAGCTCTTGGTCAGGGAAAGCAGCTAATGTGTATCTTGCATAAGATGTGATAAGTTTCATAAGGATTATTAGGTTATCATTTGTACTGTTCTAATCATTACTGTACTTAGTCTCAGGATAATCAGAGTGTAGTTTAGACAATATATTTGGTAGTGCTCATATCAGTAAGGGATATTTTTATTGCATAAGCTAGCGCAGAGTATTTCTATTTCTTATCCATAATAAAGCTAATATATATATCTATCAGCTGTGTCTTTCTTTTTCACTCTACACACCAAAACACCTGGAGAGGTGCCAGAAGCAAGATTCCTGTATCTCACCCTAGACAGAGCTAGTGAGTCTGTTAGGCAGACTTATGCATCAGGGAATCTTGGTATAAGTAATCTGTGGGTACTTGTTGCCCTAGGTATTATTTATCTCACCCTACAGATCTATCTGGAGTATATGGATTAATGTCTTCGCAGTAATAGTAGCTGTTTGCAGTTTTTATATTATGATGGGTTTTCCATTATGTTTTACTGGTTATTTTAATGTATACTATGTTATTGCTTGTATTCTTTATTAAGTGTTTAAAAATTATTGTAACATGCTTTCAGCATCTGTAGTAAGGCATGGAAAAATAAATTTGCCTTGACAATATATTTAGCACAGTATACCAGAAAGTTGGTTATATTGATATCCTCTCCTGCTGATATATAACTCTAAGACATTCCATCTTTGTGGGTAAAATAACTTTAAAGTAATTTTAAGAGAAAGATTAATTGCAGGGACTTCCAGGCAAGCCTGGCAGGAGATCAAAGTACCATCAAGAAGAGAGCGCAGAGTTCCTGGTGCATGCTAATCTCCCAGTTTAGACAATATTTTCTAGAAAATGTATTTCATCCTGCACATTCAGTGTGACTTAATGCTGTGCATTCATAGAGAGAAATATCAACATACAGGGGCAAATGATTTGGTCAGTCAGGACCAGAAGCAGTCAGAGGCATTTCGGCACTGATTTATCAACACTGAAGTTGGACCCCTTGGCTTTCAAAGGCATTACTTGATCATTTTCAGATGAATTCTGTATAGGTCATCCAAAGTTGGGTGCTCAGTTTTGCACGTGGATCAAAGATCTGCACATAAAGTAACTGGCTTAATTGATAACAATCAATAATTGGCATTAATAAGCACTTCATTGCAGGGGCATACTGACAGTAAGGTCATCGGGGCACCCCCAGCCACTTCCCTCTTCCCCACCACTGTACCACTGAACCGCTGTCCCCCTGCTGTACCACTGCCCCCTCACGCATATCACAGCCCTCCACCACTGCAATTGCCACCACCTCCCACACACTACAGACCCCTGGTGGTCTTTTTCAGGGGCAGCCGGACAGGAAAGAATCCCACTCTTTCATCCCCACTGCCGCTAGTGTGCCTGGGGCTGGTGCCGGCGTGTTTTCAAAATGGCTGCCGAGCCTTCCCATGACAGTATCACAGCAGTCTTGGCAGCCATGTTGAAAACACACTGGCACCACCCCAGGCACACTAGCGGCCCGGTTGCCCCTGAAGAAGCCAACAGACCACCAGGGCCCTTTAAGTTAGGCCTGCCACCAGCAGTGGGCAACTGGGTGGAGCATCTGGGCCTCCTAGAGCCTCTGGGCCCTTGGGTACTGCCAGTTGCCCGAATGGTCAGTCCACCCCTGCTTAATTGGCAGTCATTAGGAATTACATGCAGATGTGCCCTATGCCTTACTCTATAACATGTGCTCCTAATTTTCATAGCATGCAACTCCAAAGGGGGCATGGCCATGGGAGGGGCATGGGTGGGTCAGGGGAGTTCCAGAAATTTAGGAACTTTTATAGAATACCTGCATTTGCACACCTAACTGCCATTAGTTGGGCACAACCGAAAAAAAAAGAAGGAAAAACCTCCACGAATGGAGAAAAGCCAGAAGGCACACAAAAAGTGGAGTCAGTCAATGGAAGTAGGAGTCAGATGATTGACAGCTGTTTGAATGATTTTCTTAGCAAGACGATCTGCATCTCAATGTTTTCATTTCATTTAAACTCACTGAGACCTATTTAGGTTGTTTACCAAGGTTGACTACTTATAGGACCAGCTTTTGATGCTTTATGCTAAATCATCCGTCATCTAAACACAAGAATATTTACCCATGAAGCAGGCACATGTTGTGCCAAAACACAGCTATGTTGGGTTTTCTCTTGTCTATAGTTGTTGAATAAAGAATCATTGGGTTTCTACTTCCATTGACTGACTCCACCTTTTGTGTGCCTTGTCGCTGATTAGTTGGGTGCAAGCATTTACACCAGCCTTTGGCAAGCATAAATGCTTACACCCAAAGGTGTGGGCCCATTTATACTTGATTAAATCTGCTAACAAAGCTATGTAGCTTTTATCTTTAAAAATTTTAAAATATAAGATTATAAAAATTTTCTAACAATTTATTAAAGTTGGAATACTGATGGTGACTGTGAGTCACTGGGCAGTGACCCAGTGTGAAACGAGTCACTGCTGAGGTCTGTGGGATAATTTCCACAACTTTAATAGTCTTGAATGTATCTGACAAGCCAATGCAGGGCTTCTCTATTGGTCACACCCAAAATTAGGCATGAAATGCACGCTAAGCTAATATTCTATAAAGGCCATTCTGTGCGGAAAAGACTAGCTTAATGCAAATCATCCTAGCACCTAACAGAATTCCTTCCTTTGTCTTTATACAGAAAGCTGAGGGAGTAAAAAAACTGGAAGAATGAATGAATGATGCTGTATGACACTGAAGTGCAGTCTCTTCTGTAACTGATAGTACTTATACAAGGTGAGTTACTCCAGCAGCTGTGAGGCACATGACTGCTCCACAGTACCCATCTGTTATGACTGGCAGTAGAGGACTTAGAAGATATATTGTCAAGATCAGGCTGCTCCACAGGAACCAGCTGCCACTCGGATAATACAGAAATTGATTGGAGGTGTGCTGATTTCTCTGCTGGGTCAGCCACCTGGAATCCTATCCACTTGTGGAAAATTGCTTCCTTTTCTCTCACTGCAGATAGAATAGAAGGTTCCAACCCAGTGCCATTTTCTTTCAAAATCACCACTGTAGATGATTTGCATGCAGAGGTGAGAGAGAAGTTCCAATTCTACTGTAAAAAGCAAAGTCTTGAAGGAGACTTTGCCTTTCACAGTAGAAGGGTAGAAAAGTGAAAAATGGAAAAAAATGAAAGCTTGTCTTGATAATGCCTTTCAACCATGGCTGCTCTGCTCTACTAGTTATAAATCATACTCATGACCTAGTAGCGGGGCTGCTCAACTTTCTCTTGGAGACATGCCTAGCCAGTCGGGTTTTACAATGAATATGCATGAGCTAGATTTGCATATATTAAAAATCCACTGTATGGAGGTCTATCTCATGCATATTTATTGTGGTAAAAACCTTGACTAGCTAGGTATGCCTCCAGGAGAGAATTGAAAAGACTGAGTAAACTGTATCCCTGTGTTAAGTCTCTGAGCCTTCCAGTTTCTCATTTCTTCAGTTTTCTTTTGAAGTAGACAGCTGAAGTATGTTAAATCAATATTAAAAATCCATGAGATATAGCACACAGCTCTTTAATGGAGTTGTAAGTCAGTGTACTCAGTTTATTGATCACTTACATATGTAAAATACTAGCATTTTAAGATGAGAATGTTTGTTTTATAACATGGATAGACAGGATTTCATACCCAAACTTGAAATCTCTCTGAGTGACCTCTACAGAAGGTGAGTCTGAGCAATATTTAATTTCATCCAAACATGGTGACAGGTTTCAGAAAAATGGTTGCCAAAATTAGCTCCACGAGTTAAATAACGGTCAGATATCTACTGAGCAGTGAAAAATGACAGCATAACAAGGGTAACATAAGTGCAGATAGGAGTAGTGTCAGTTATAAATGGATACCTAAGCCAGGTTGGGTATATAAAAATGAAAAGGAGCACTTTCAGAGGAAACAGTCAGTCTGTGTAAGATGCTTGTGAATAGGCTCTAAAGGCAATCATGCCAAATCTGAATGTTTAGTGAATGATGAAAAAACATACACTGTGTTTGGTTATTCAACTGAGACTGCATTGATGGTCTATAAGGTACAACATACTGGCTATCTACTTTCTTATCACTTCTTTTGATACTTCACAGTCCTGGGCATCCAAATGGCAGATGAAATTTAATGTAGACAAATGCATGGTGAAGCACATTGGAAAGAATAATCCAAATCATAGTTACCTGGTGCTAGGGTCCACCTTGGGGGTCAGTGCTCAAGAAAGATCTGGGTGTTCTTATAGATAATACGCTAAAATCTTCTGCTCGGTGTGCATTGGTGGCCAAAAAAGCAAACAGGATGCTTTGAATTATTAGGAAAGGGATGGTGAATAAGATCAAAAATACTATAATGCCTTTGTATCGCTCAATGGTGCATCCGCACCTTGAGTATTGCGTTCAGTTCTGGTCACCATATCTCAAAAAAGATATAGCAGAATTAGAAAAGGTTAAAAGAAGAGTGACCAAAATGATAAAGGGGATGGACCTCCTCTCGTATGAGGAAATGCTAAAGAGATTAGGCCTGTTCAGCTTGGAAAATAGACCGATGAGGGGAGATGTGATTGAGGTCTACAAAACCTGAGTGTAGAATGAGTAGAAGTAAATTGATTTTTTACTCGTTCCAAAAGTGCAAAGACTAGGGGACACTCAAAGAAGTTACATGGAAATACTTTTAAATCAAATAGGAGGAAGTATTTTTTCACTCAATGAATATTTAAGCTCGGGAACTCTTGCCGGAGGAAGTAGTACAGCGGCTAGCGTATCTGAGCTTTAAAAAGGTTTGGACAAATGCCTAGAGGAAAATTCTATAGTCTACTATTGAGACAGATATAGAAAGCAACTGCTTGCCCTGGGATTTGGGTTTCTGCCAGGTACTTGTGACCTGGCTTGGCCACTGTTTGGAAAACAGGATACTGGGCTAGATGGACCATTGGTCTGACCCAATATGGCTACTCTTATGTTCATTAAGATCAAGCCAACAATAATTGCTTGCAATCTGTAGGTGCATCAAAACAATCAGATTGTGGAATGCCCTACTAATTTATGAGTCTTGTCTAACAAAATTTCTACCTGGATTGAAAGCATTTCTTTTCAAGGATGCATTTTCTACCTAGAATATTAGAATGCATCTTCTAAGGATGCAGCAAGACCAAGTTGTGGACCTGGAAACCCCAGCATTTTGGTACTTATCTCTTCAATAATTTTCCTATTATCAAAACTGATGTTAAGTTGTATTTGGGAAAAGGACATCTTCTAAATGAAAACCATTATTTCTATTAATAGCTTTTCCTCTTTAGCCCAAAATGGCTGTTTGTAGGAGGAACTTGCCTGGCTTGTTGGTAGCTGGGATTTCTTCTTTTCCCCATGTTAGAGACCCTGTTACCACTGAACCTGCAAAGTGATCTGCCTCCAGGAAGTAAAGTGAATCCTTTGAATCTAAAATGGGATTTAAATCCGAAATAAAACATATAGGCTAGGCCAGCTATAATTATCTGCAAAGGTGATGTGAAATAATTAGTTTCCTAATGAGAAACTTTATAAGAGTTTTAAAAAGAGAGTTGTTTGAAATTTAATGTGCCATTTTTCAAAACTGACAGACCAAAAAGAAAGCTAGACTACAAAGTACTGTGTGTACATTAATATGCAAATCAGTTCCTCCAGTGGGTCTACAGGCTTAATCACAGTAGCCACAAGAGCGGCATTAATACAAAATGGATATTATATGTTAGTCTCCAGCTGACCTAATTTACATATTTTTTGTCTGGATGATACATTTATTTATCAACTCTTACCCACAATTGAAAACCTAATGCAACACAATTATAGATTTTAGATCAAAATACAGTGTTTTGGCAAAGAACATAATGTATAGAAATCATACGAACTACATTTTAAAAGCACACTTCTCTTTCATTTTATTCTTTAAGTGTGATTCTTGAAAAACACTATGATTCATTAGTTCTCTTTAACCTCTCCATCAGTGTCATGGGCAGTAGTAATATGTGATGTCACTTGTCATATTTATTAAAAATGATCAGTTAAGATACAGTAGATGTAAAACCTATGTGGTAAACACAGGGGAGCATGCCCAGCATCAGCCATGCATTTAGCAGTCAGGGCAGACACTTACCATAAACAAACCCTGACCCAATGTTTTCCACCTTGCTGCTCCATATATCTGGAATAGATTTCCTGAGTCGATGTGTCATTCTCCCTCTCTGACCATGTTCATTATCCAGTCTAAAAGCTCAAGTTGCTTTTAAATCTTAACCTCTTCTCTGTAATAACTGCACTCCCTGTGGACTTCTGTTTGCCACAGGGCCACTGAGAGACAAAGCTGGGCCTGGGGCAAACAATCTTCAGGGCCCCGCTGCCGCACACCAGCAGCTGCCACCACTCCTTCCTGCCGCCACTGCCGCCTCCCTCCCGCAGCAGCAATGAGAGAGTGCTCTGCTGACCATAGGTCCTTCTTCCTGCTGTTTCCCGCCTCCTGTGAAGTAACTGCCTGTTTCTGCATTGGCAGGATGTGGCAGAAAGAAGAACCTATGGCTGGAAAAACAGTCTCTCTTGATCACCGTTGCCGGGCCATCCTTGGAGGCCGGGCCTGGGTAATCTTGCCCCCTCCCCCCCCGATGGCCCTGGTTTTTGCCATATATATGGTTTTGCCTCAGTAGGTCACTTGCCTACTGCACCGATGAACTGAGTTTGAACCCTGGGCTTGGACTTCTGTCAGGTAGCTGACCTCTGGGCAACTCAACCATTCCTCCACTTTTGGTCAGTGAATGAGTACCCAACCTTAGATGAGAGGGTAAAGATGACTAGAGAAAGGAAAGGTAAACCACCCTGCTGCCAAGAAACCATAAGTCATTCGCAACTTTATAAGGGAATATCTTTACCTATATATTTACCTTGACTAAACTATAAGCTCCTTGAATCAGGGTGCTCTCAAGTGTAACTCTACAACACATCGTATGTCTAGAGGTACTTTAGAAATGGTTAGTAGTAGTGGAAGCATGAGCCATGTAGCCAGACCTCCAATTTTTGGGGAGCCTAATCCCAGAGTGAGAGGGCACAAAATTTTGGCTTCACCCTCCTGCTCTCTGCCTCCCCGACTCTCTGTACCCCACAATGACCCCCAAATACATGAGCTGGGAAATGGTCCTCCATAGAGGCCTGGCATTCAGCGGCAGTTTCTATGGGCTGTTGCTTCCCCCTCCCCCCCCCCCCCCCCCACACAAATACTCAGTTTTCACACATGAGTGAAAACCACTCATGTGCAAGAGGGCAGGCTTCCCCTATGCATTCTCAGTTTTGCAAAAACTGAGCATATATGGGGAGTGGGGGGGGGGGGGGGTGCAATAGCAGCAGTCCATAGAGAGAGCCACTGCCATTGACAGGATTTGGGGATCCCTGCCAGACAAAGCAGCAGATGCTGCCACAATTTTGGGGGTTCCTGAGCCCAAAGGAGGGGGCCCAGCTCCACTCCCCCATGGCTACAGCACTGGGAAGTATAAAATAAAAAAGTACACTAATTTTATTGAATTTTGCTGTACTGCAAGTAATCCCAAATACAGGTCATTATACTTTAGCATGGAAAGTGTGAGAAAATTAGCTCACTTTTTTTAGTTTCCTTATCATGCACATTTATGTGTACTACACCCTTTGTACTTGGGAAGTAATTTTCATGCACCAAAAATGTGCTAATCCATTAGAAGAGAGTATTAAACCTAGTACAATTTATTACATAAGCATGATCAGAATTATTCTAAATCATGGGTTCTCAACCCGGTCAGGTTTTCAGGATAAATTTGCATACCATGGAGATTGGACATGCAAATCTATCTCATGCATATTCATTGTGGGTTTCCTAAAAAAACTGACTGGTTAGGTGTGTCCTGAGGACTGGGTTGAGAATCCCTGATCTGAACAGATCAAATACATGACTGCTACTTTAAGAAGCTCAGTAACAGAGCCCCTTGGCTTGGCTAGGGGCCCTGTTTACTAAGCTATGCTAGGGGTGTGCTAGTGTTTTTAGCACACGCTAAACATTAAGGACACCCATATATTCCTATGGGTGTTTCTAGCACTTAGCGTGAGCTAATTTTAGCACATGCTAAAAATGCTAGTACACCTTTGCAAACAGACCCCTAATAGTAAACAGGCACCAAATACTATCTAGAGCTTTGGGATTGATTCCTGAGTCAGAATTCTGCTTGTGCGAGGTAATAATAATCTAGCATCTATATCCCGCTTTACCATACCGGTTCTAAGCAGGTTACAATAAGATTCAGGAAAACACTACACAGCCTATAGTAAAATAGAATAAGAAACAATTTAAATCATGCTCCAAACTCATAATTCCAGGTGGTATTTAACAATATCAATTAGAAAATATCCTGTAAGATTACTTTAAAGATATGTTTGGAATAACCATGTTTTTATAGCATGTTGATATTGCTTATAGATCTGTAACATTTCTAATCCCTAATGGTAGGTTATTCCATAAATCAGAAGCTTTACCAAATAGAGTTCTATTTCTAGTTTTCACTAATCGACAGTCATAAGTACATAAGTAATGCCATACTGGGAAAAGACCAAGGGTCCATCGAGCCCAGCATCCTGTCCATGACAGCAGCCAATCCAGGCCAAGGGCACCTGGCAAGCTTCCCAAACGTACAAACATTCTATACATGTTATTCCTGGAATTGTGGATTTTTCCCAAGTCCATTTAGTAGCGGTTTATGGACTTGTCCTTTAAGAAACCGTCCAACCCCTTTTTAAACTCTGCTAAGCTAACCGCCTTCACCACTTTCTCCGGCAACGAATTCCAGAGTTTAATTATACGTTGGGTGAAGAAAGATTTTCTACGATTTGTTTTAAATTTACTACACTGTAGTTTCATCACATGCCCCCTAGTCCTAGTATTTTTGGAAAGCGTGAACAGATGCTTCACATCCACCTGTTCCACTCCACTCATTATTTTATATACCTCTATCATGTCTCCCCTCAGCCATCTCTTCTCCAAGCTGAATAGCCCTAGCCTCCTTAATCTTTCTTCATAGGGAAGTCGTCCCATCCCCGCTATCATTTTAGTCGCCCTTCGCTGCACCTTTTCCAATTCTATATCTTTCTTGAGTGCGGCGACCAGAATTGAACACAATACTCAAGGTGCGGTCGCACCATGGAGCGATACAACAGCATTAAAACATCCTCACACCTGCTTTCCATACCTTTCCTAATAATACCCAACATTCTATTCGCTTTCCTAGCTGCAGCAGCACACTGAGCAGAAGGTTTCAGTGTATTATCGACGACGACACCCAGATCCCTTTCTTGGTCCGTAACTCCTAACGTGGAACCTTGCATGACTTAGCTATAATTTGGGTTCTTTTTTCCCACATGCATCACCTTGCACTTGCTCACATTAAACGTCATCTGCCATTTAGCCGCCCAGTCTCCCAGTCTCATAAGGTCCTCTTGTAATTTTTCACAATCCTGTCGCGATTTAACAACTTTGAATAACTTTGTGTCATCAGCAAATTTAATTACCTCGCTAGTTACTCCCATCTCTAAATCATTTATAAATATATTAAAAAGCAGCAGTCCTAGCACAGACCCCTGAGGAACCCCACTAACTACCCTTCTCCATTGTGAATACTGCCCATTTAACCCCACTCTTTGTTTCCTATCCTTCAACCAGTTTTTAATCCACAATAGGACATTTCCTCCTATCCAATGACCCTCCAATTTCCTCTGTAGCCTTTCATGAGGTACCTTGTCAAATGCCTTTTGGAAATCCAGATACACAATATCAACCGGTTCCCCTTTGTCCACATGTTTGTTTACTCCTTCAAAGAATTGAAGTAAATTGGTCAGGCAAGATTTCCCCACACAAAAGCCATGCTGACTCGGTCTCAGTAATCCATGTCCTCGGATGTGCTCTGTAATTTTGTTTTTAATAATAGCCTCTACCATTTTCCCCGGCACTGACGTCAGACTCACCGGTCTATAATTTCCCGGATCTCCCCTGGAGCCTTTTTAAAAAATGGGCGTTACATTGGCCACCCTCCAATCTTCCGGTACCACGCTCGATTTTAAGGATAAGTTGCATATCACTAGCCGTAGCTCCGCAAGCTCATTTTTCAGTTCTATCAGTATTCTAAGATGAATACCATCCAGTCCAGGAGATTTGCTACTCTTCAGTTTGCTGAACTGCCCCATTATGTCCTCCAGGTTTACCGTGAAGTCAGTAAGTTTCTCCGACTCGTCCGCTTGAAATACCATTTCCGACACCGGTATCCCACCCAAATCTTCCTCGGTGAAGACCGAAGCAAAGAATTAATTCAGTCTCTCCGCTACGTCTTTGTCTTCCTTGATCGCCCCTTTTACCCCTCAGTCATCCAGCGGCCCAACCGATTCTTTTGCCGGCTTCCTGTTTTTAATATACCGAAAAAAACTTTTACTATTTTTTTTGCCTCTAATGCTATCTTTTTTTCGTAATCCGTCTTGGCCTTGCATTTGCATTGACACTCCTTATGCTGCTTCTTGTTATTTTCAGACGGTTCCTTCTTCCATTTTCTGAAGGCGTTTCTTTTAGCCCTAATAGCTTCCTTCACCTCACTTTTCAACCAGGCCGGCTGTCTTTTGGACTTCCGTCTTTCTTTTCTAATTCGCGGAATATGTATGGCCTGGGCCTCCAGGATGGTATTTTTGAACAGTGTCCACGCCTGTTGTACAGTTTTTACTCTCTCAGTTGCCCCCCTAAGTTTTTTTTTTAACCGTTCTTCTCATTTTATCATAGTCTCCTTTTTTAAAGTTAAACGCTAATGTATTTGACTTTCTGTGTACAGTTACTTCAAGGTCGATATCAAAACTGATCATATTATGATCACTGTTATCAAGCGGCCCCAGTACCATAATGTCCCTCACCAGATCATGCGCTCCACTAAGGACCAAGTCTAGAATTTTTCCTTCTCTCGTCGGCTCCTGCACCAGCTGCTCCATAAAGCATTCCTTGATTTCATCAAGGAATTGTACCTCTGTAGCGTGTCCCGATGATACATTTACCCAGTCTATATTTGGATAATTGAAGTCACCCATTATTATCACATTGCCCATTTTGTTCGCGTCTCTGATTTCTTTTATCATTTCTGCGTCTACCTGCTCGTCCTGGCGAGGCGGACGGTAGTACACTCCTATCACCGTTAATTTGAGGATCTCAATCACGATGGCTGATATATTGATATTGCTGTAGTTAAATAGGAAGAGTATAACCCATATAATATCTTAAATACAAACAACAACACTTTAAACTCTAATCTAGCCAAAACAGGGAGCCACTATAATTCATGTAGCAACGGTTTGGCATGGTCAAATTTTGTTCCTCCCAGGATCAACCTTGCTGCTACATTTTGGATAGGCTCAGGAAAGGTAACTTGGGAGATGCCAATTATATTGGGGCCTTTTAAAAAAGCTACAGCAAAATGTGGTCCTTAGCGCATCCTTACTCAGGTCTTTCCTGTGGACTAAAGCTAATTTTTGCTGTGGATGGAAAATGGCCAATTTTTGGCATTAAAGGCCATGCGCTGTTGCCATTACCATGTGGGCCCTTTCCGCTACCCATTTTGTAGGCAGAAAGGGCTCGTGCTAATCAGCACATAGCAATGTGGCTACACTGATTAGCGCAGACCAGGGGCGTATCTGTGTGGGGCCACGGGGGCCTGGGCCCCCACAGATTTTGCCCTGGACCCCCCTCCCGCTGCCAACCCTCCCCCGCCGTGGGCTACCTTTGCTGGTGGGGGACCCCAACCCCCGCCAGCCGAGGTCTGCTTCCTCCTGCCGCTGCCTTTAAAAATATTCCTTCAGCTGGCAGGGGACCCCAACCCCCACCAGCCGAGCCGAGGTCTTTTAAGTTCTTCTTCGTCCTCCATGCTATTCAAAGCTGCTGAATCCAGTCTTGGAGTCTGACGTCGTTGCACGTTGTACGTTGTTTCTAGGGACCAGATGCATCAACAAAGCGTTAAAGAGCCGAAAACGTAAAAGTCACAAAGTAGACTTACCGGTTTAGAAAAAACGATGGATGCTCAAAAAAAACAACTGGAAAATGTTTGGCGAGGTATTCAAAAGTCGGATGCATGAAAGTATTGCTAATCTGGTGAAATCCCCGCTAGCAGTGTAGGAAATGCATGCGCACAACATTCATTAGAGAAACACACGGTATCACTGCGGGTAGTGTACGCATGTCACACATCATAGACGTGCGTCCAGGGCATGTAAGATACACGTCACTCTCTATAAGGACCTTATAGGCGCGTGAGTGATTTTTCGATCACAACGGCTACTGGCGAGTTGTGTCTGCCTCGTTGCTTGACTTGTGCTTGATTTTCCGTTGTTTTTTCCTTTCTGCTTCCAAGTTTTCATAGGTAAGTAAGACGTTTCCATGAGCTTATGAATGGTGTGTTTAATGTGATTTTTCTTGCATTTTCCTGTTGTTAACTTCTCCCCAACTGGGAGCTAGCATTGTCCCCTTATTTTCTAACTCCTCTTACTCTCTTATCTATCTATGGGTTCCTTTTACTAAGTGGTAAAAGGGGGCCCTGTGCTAGTGTCAATGCTGTTTTTGATGTGCGCTGAGACCCCCTTTTAGCACAGCTGGTAAAAGGTTGTCTTTTTTCTGGAAAAGAAATGGTCATATGGTTAGTGAACCACTTGCCACACGGTAATTTCTGGGAGGAGCACTTACCGCCACCCATTGAGGTGGTGGTAAGGGCTCCCACACTACTCCGGCACTACAAAAATAGAAATATTTTTGTAGCACCAGAATTAGTGCATGCTGGGGGTGGGAACTACCGCCGGGCTCCTGCGGTAGTTCCAGATTGGCTCACAGCAAGCCTGCTACTGAGAGCCAAATCTTTAGTAAAAGGGCCCCTATATGTTCCATCTTTGCTTATACTCTACGCTGTCTATTAAAATGTTTTATTGCATATTGTGTTGACATTGTAAGTAGTATACCATGCCATGCTTTGTACAGTTATTTTAATATTTTCACTGCTATAATTGTTTATTGCTGATGTTTGATTTATTCTTGCTGTACACCGCCTTAAGTGAATTCCTTCAAAAAGGCAGTAAATAAATCCCAATAATAAATAAATAATGTCTCAGGACAAGCGCATAAACAGAAATATTTTTTATCTAGATGTGTCTTTCCATTGTAAAATGGGAAGGAGATGTCGATTTTTTAGGCATGCCTCTGTCATTCCCCCACAGTACCCCTGTACAGGACAATGGAGATTTTCTAAAATCACTATTTGCATCTGTATATAAACTAGACATGTCTATGTTACCATTTATATGCCTAGATGCTTCTAAAATGACCTCCTTTATGTAAGCAATTGTTAACTGCATATGACTTTCATTTAAAACTTAATCCTGGAAAAATGAATTACTTTGGGTATGGAAATTTGATGATCCCTTTGGGAGTTTTAACTCTATTTTGTTGACCAATGATCATGTGGCCGCAGTATCCAGTAGGGTTTTGTGTAATCTTCCCCTGGTTAGGCAATTGCAGCATGTGTATTTATTTATTTATTTTGCAACAAAACCACATGCACTGATGCAAGCCATGGTCCTTTCTCATGTGGCTTACTGCAACTCGCTCTGCTTAAGTTTATTTATTACTGCTTTGTCCAGGTTTTATTAACCTAAGTTGAATGATCTTGAAAGTGGTGGAATAGGGCTTTCCCTTTGCTCCTAGAAATGCTCTGGTTACTGGGAAAGTTACAGGTTCATTTTAAGATTCTTTGTTTTTGTATTTGGTCATTGAAAGGAGGGGCCCAGCTTATCTATATTTCCTGTCTGAAGCAATATATCTTATCAGTGACATTGCGATCTGGTCAAGATCTACCTCTTAAAATTCCTTCAGTCAAAGAGTTGAAGCTTATGATTTCCAGAGAAATCCTTCCCTGGAGAACCTCCCTTCCTACAGAATAAATTCCTTCCTGATTTAAGAAGGGAAAACTTGATCTGAATTTCTGAAAAACTTAAGACTTGTTTTTTTTTTTTAATTCGTTGGTGTAGTTTGATATGTTCATTTAGGGGCATTTTTACTAAGCGGCATTAAACAGCTAATGCAGGGTTTACTGCACAGTAGACAGTAGTACAAACCCCCATTACTGTCTTCTGAATTACAAAGGCAACCACCATAGTAAAAATCCCATATTAGTTGCTCAAATCATAAAGAAACTTCAAACCGCCCAAAACACAGCAGCCAGGCTTATATTTGGAAAACCACGTTTTGACAGCGCCAAACCACTCAGAGAAAAACTGCACTGGCTACCAATCAAAGAACGTATCACTTTCAAAATCTGCACGACTGTTCATAAAATTATTTACGGCGAGTCACCGGGATACAAGACAGACCTCATCGACCTGCCAACCAGGAATACCACAAAATCTACACAATCATACCTAAACCTCCACTACCCAAGCAGTAAAGGACTCAAATACAAATCCACCTATGCATCTAGATTTTCCTACATAAGCGCACAACTATGAAACGCCTTGCTAAAAGCAATAAAAACTACGCTCGACCACCTAAATTTTCGGACAGCACTAAAGAAAGACCTGTTCAGAAGAGCATACCCCACCGACCCAACATAAAAATGCCTGTTCACCTGCGACACAATGCAACCAAAGACCATAACGAACATTACCTGACTCTTCTTCCCCCTTTTCCTCTCTAAGTTCCCCCAACTGTACCTACCATACATGTACCTCATGCTACTACAATATCACTTTGTATTCATTCATACCATGTATTTGTTCAGACCGTAATCGGCAACGCCATTAACGGTTATATGTAAGCCACATTGAGCCTGCAAAAGGTGGGAAAATGTGGGATACAAATGTAACAAATAATAATAATAATAACACTAGAGTAGGCACGATCAGGGTGTGACATGGGCAGGCGGATATGTAGCTATCTGTGATTGCTATCACGGTCAGTACCATGCACTATCTGTCATGACTGCTGATAGCACTGCCAAACTTATTGCCATATCAAGAGAGAGTGATAAGTGCAGCTGCACTACCGACAGTCTGGTAGCATGGCTGCAAAAATAACACAGTGATGCTCTCAAATTCACCCACTCCACACACACAGCACCCCCTTTCTGATTCACCTCCTGTTGGCCTCCCCACTCCAAGCCCCGACAAAGGGAGTAGCTCTCTCCAAGTTAGAACCCTGACCCCGTCCCCCATCTTATACCCCTCCCTCCCAAGTCAAACTCCCCTGACTCTTCTGTAAACAGAATAAGAACAATAAAGTTGATTTTCACTCTTTCCTAGTTATCTTCTCTCCTTATCTATGAGGTGCTTGATTTCCAACCTTAAAAATATCTAGCCCAATATCCTGCTTCCAACAATGGCCAATCCAGGTCATAAGTAACTGGCAGAAACCCAATTAGTAACAACATTCTGGAATCCCAAATAGTAGCAACATTCCATGCTACCAATCCCAGGGCAAGCAGTGGCTTCTCCAAATCCTGGATTTTCAGATAGAATTTTATAAACTCCTTAAAAAAATTAAAACGTTATAGGATCATCGAGTGAGAAGTAATGCCATGTTGTGAGTTGGTATCTGGTTATAAGATAAGAAACAGAGTCGGACTAAATGATCCATTTTCCCAATAGAGAGAGGTGATTAGTGAGGTGCCGAAAGAATCTGTTCTTGGACCCATGTTGCATACTATGGTGAATGTTTACTAAAGTGCAGTACGTTTTTGCAGTTGCCATGTAATAGGAGCAACATTTGTGCACAGTAAGGAGTAATTCTCTATAGGTCGCCCAAAGTTAGGTGTCGGGATGATATGCACTTAGCACAAAGTCTATTATCAGCTTTGTCAAATCAGAACTTAAGAGTCCTTTTACTAAGCTGCAGTAAAAGGTGGCCTTAGTGCGCAGTTATGTGGATTTTTCCTGCACGCTGAGACCATTTTTACTGCAGATGGAAAATGGCCAATTTTCTATGCTTATAGATTCAAACTAAATTGAAAATCAGGGGCAGTTTCCAGAAAAAGGAACATCCATTAATTATAAGGATTAGGAAACTGACATATCAGCAAACTGTTATATATTTATAAATATTATAAATAGGAGGAAAAACCTCAAGAAGCACCTCTCTTCACCAATTAAGCAAATGAAAGGGCTAGGGCTTCTTCATCATCGGAAAAAAACCTCCTTTATTTCAAACAAACATCAATTTCTCTTAAGAATTACAAATGTTTTGACAAATTTAAATTGAAAACTCGAGGGGGAACTTAACTTCTCTCAGGCTCCTCCGTAATTAGAACCGTGGTTAACGTGAGCCTCCGTTTCGCCAGGGCTGCTTCAGAACCTCCGGTCTAATATTATTCCGTTCAGACTGCCGTCGGAATAGTATTAGATGGAATAATATTAGACCGGAGGTTCTGAAGCAGCCCTGGCGAAACGGAGGCTCACGTTAACCATGGTTCTAATTACGGAGGAGCCCGAGAGAAGTTAAGTTCCCCCTCGAGTTTTCAATTTATATTTGTCAAAATGTTTGTAATTCTTAAGAAAAAAAAAAAAAAAAAAGGCACACAACTGCTTACAAAACAGTAGATGAAAAACAACAAAGCAGTGGAATCAAATGTATTTATTGGAACAATACCCGACGTGGCCACGTTTCGCCCTCAGGCTGCGTCAGGGGTATAAACTATTAAAAACAAACAAAACACAAGTATAAAAACATGTATAACCATACATATTAACAATGTCATAAGCATGATTCAACTAATAAAAGGCAATTATATAAAAAAGAGATTCAACATATATAAAACAATCCTTTAAGAGTTCTAAAAAAACATGTATAGACATACATGATATCATCTGTAAAACAAATATTTATAATTATCATTAAAATCATACATCACATAAAATATTTTATCAGAACATCTACAATTACTCATATCACATTTATAACTCTCAATAAAAAATGTTAAGATCATACAATTAGAATCAAAACATTTCAATGAAGAGGGGAAGAAATTTCTTTATACATACCTATCAAAAGTGTATGTAAATATATCATACACACTAGTAGTTCCAAAATCTAGTTCTACACAGATATAAAAACAAAAGATAAAAATATCATCAGACAAGAAGTATATCTAAATGTGCACAAAACCTTTAAAAGACTCTAGACATTCTAGTTTCTCCACTGATATTCTTAACACAAAACCAAAAAACCTCCTTAGAAATAAATAACCAGTCCACATTACTGCTAGAGGCAGGAAGCAGTTCACTAAATAAAAGACTTCTCACAAAAATATAACAACAGAGGAAGCACTGCAAGCACTCAATCTTCAAAACAACATCTAGTAGGTCTCCATCAGATCACAGCTAGACTCCCTACATATTCCAAAGATGTGCAAGATGAACAGAAATAAAGCAAACACTTACCCACTTATCTGCTACTTCCAACTAAACTGATATGCATTAGCATTACTAGCTTCTGAGACCCATGACTCATATAGCATCATCATAAGGTTAAAGGTCATCTCCAAGCACATTGCAAGTATCTTAAAGGGCCAGATAGCTATTTTACATTGGAGAGCCAGATTTTAAAATAAACAGTGCTTAATTGTGAAATGTTCATAAAGATTACAAAACTGATGATCTAAATCAATAAAAGCTTACAAATGGGTATAAACACAATGCTTTCAAAAACCGAAAACTCTAGGAATAAGTAATGTCCACATTACTGCTAAGGCAGGTAACAGTTCACTGAATGAAAAATTTCTCACAAAAATGTAACAGCAGAGAGAGCACTGCAAGCACTCAATCTTTAAAAACAACATCTAGTACGTTTCCATGAGATCACAACTAGACTCCCTACATATTCCAAAGGTGTGCAAGATCAACAGAAATAAAGCAAACACTTACCCATTTATCTGCTACTTCCAACTGAACTGATATGTATTAGCATTACTAGCTTCTGTGAGACCCATGACTCATATAGCATCATCATGAGGTTAAAGGTCATCTCTAAGCACATTGCAAGTATCTTAAAGGGCCAGATAGATATTTTACATTTGAGAGCCAGGTTTAAAATAAACAGTGTTTAATTGTAAAATGTTCATAAAAATGGTGATCTAAATTAATAAAAGCATATCTAAACAAATGGCTTTATCATAGAAAAACCGAGTAGTCACTCTCTTGATTTAACCCATATGGTTTCACTGTATTAAATTTAAAAATAAGCCTCTGTTCTGCCTTTAACAGCAATTTGTTGACATCTCCACCTCTCCAATGTGTTTTGATTCTCAATAATACAAGAAATCTCAATTCTTCAAAGGAGTGCATAAAATCATGCATATGTTCTACCAGTGGTTTTTCAAACATCTTGTTTTTTATGGCACTCTTATGTTCTGCAATACGTTTGTTGAATATACGTACTGTTTTACCAATATATACAAGTCCACAAGGGCAAATAATTTTTTTATTGAGAGTTATAAATGTGATATGAGTAATTGTAGATGTTCTGATAAAATATTTTATGTGATGTATGATTTTAATGATAATTATAAATATTTGTTTTACAGATGATATCATGTATGTCTATACATGTTTTTTTAGAACTCTTAAAGGATTGTTTTATATATGTTGAATCTCTTTTTTATATAATTGCCTTTTATTAGTTGAATCATGCTTATGACATTGTTAATATGTATGGTTATACATGTTTTTATACTTGTGTTTTGTTTGTTTTTAATAGTTTATACCCCTGACGCAGCCTGAGGGCGAAACGTGGCCACGTCGGGTATTGTTCCAATAAATACATTTGATTCCACTGCTTTGTAATTCTTAAGAGAAATTGATGTTTGAAATAAAGGAGGTTTTTTCCGATGATGAAGAAGCCCTAGCCCTTTCATTCGCTTAATTGGTGAAGAGAGGTGCTTTTTGAGGATTTTCCTCCTATTTATAAATATATAACAGTTTGCTGATATGTCAGTTTCCTAATCCTTATAATGAACTGATTTTCTATGCTGCCATTAGCACATAGCCATTGAAAAAATGTATCATGTGAGCACTTACCGACACCTATTTAGTAAGCAGTAAGGGCTCACATGGTAATCCTGTACTAACCTGCTAGCACACAGTACATGCCAAACCTCATAGACCTGCCACTCAGGAACACTAAAATATCATCACGCATATTCCTGAAGCTTCACTTCCCCAGTTGTAAAGGTCTAAAATACAAATTAACACATGCATCCAGCTTTTCCTACATAGGCATGCAGCTTTGGAATGCATTACCACTTGATGTGAAAAAAATGCGTGACCTAATCAACTTTCGGAAATCACTGAAGACTTGCCTCTTCAACAGAGCATATCACAACGATCCATCATATGAACTTTAATGCATTATCGCTTTATCTGTTATTCCTAATGTGTTCTCTTAATTACCTGATTGTTTAATTTCACCACGTCACCCTTGTTCTTTATGTAATTTACAATTGTATCTTCTACTCTGGGATGGCGATAGCCATGACAGAACAATGTAAGCCACACTGAGCCTGCAAATGGGTGGGGAAAATGTGGGATACAAATGCAACAAATAAATAATATAACTGCACTAACTGAGTGCAGGGACGTGCACTCTCCACCCCTGACATGTCCCCTCCAACAAAAATATACAAAGAATTATTAGCACCCAGATTAGCGCGCCAATTTGGAACCTACCACAGGGCACCTGAGCGCATCCCGCAGAGTCATTTTAAGGCATGGTAAGCATGCATAAGCGCTTACCGTAGCTTAGTAAAATGGACCCTTAGACATTTATGCAAGATAAATGCACTTCTAAAATGCAAATGGCACTTCTAAAATAAGTACTTAAATATATGAGAATTCATATGTCACTCCAAATCATGTTATATAAAATTATGCTAATTATTCTGTTTACCTCTCTAAAAGGTTGATCTAATACACAGATGCAAACTAAGATTAATTTTTTTAAATAAATCATAAAACATTCTTATCTCTAAAAAAACCTTCTGCCTTAGGCAATGGGTTTATCTATGGTAGTGTTCTCATTAGAACAGTTTTCCTAAAAATGGCTCCACACCTGCAAACAGAACTTTATTGACAGTCCTGTAAATATAACCTTATTACAACTCACTCCATAGCCACAAAAATAATATTTCTTGGCTATATAATAATGTGTACTGATGAGGAAATGCACTGTTGCCAAGCTTAATGGAGAACCCACCTGTCCTTTAAAATCTATAATTGCCAATGGCTTCTATTCCAATATAGAACTGGTCATAAAATTTTAACCATGACTCACAAGGCACTTCACAAGGAATCTCCTCCATCCTTGGCCTCACTGGTTATCCCCTACCTTCCCTCAAGAGCCCTTCACTCTGCATCACCTTTCTATTTCTTTTACAGTGAGCCAAATTTTATAAATGACGTCTTAAAAATTGGTGCCAAAAAACACGCGGTTAGCATGATTCTATAAACTATGCCTAAAGTTACACATAGTTTATAGAATATGCTCGCATACTCTCCTTGCGACTAACATTTAGGCGCACCCATTTAAGCCACCTAAAACCAAGCCTAAATATCTGTACCTAAGTTAGGCGCAGATCGGGTATTCCATAATAGTGTGCATAGTTTTTGGAAATACCCACAACATGCCCACCATTCCATACCCATGGCCATGTCCCCTTTTCAACTGTGCACATTAGAATTTACATGTACCCCATTATAGAATACACCTAGAAAGTTGTGTGCATAAATTCTAATTAAAGCCAATTAGTGTTGCCAATTGGTTGTTAAGTGCCAATTATTGGCACTGATTGGCTTGTTAATCAATTAAGTTGTGCCTGAAGTTTGGCTATATGCAGAATTTGGGGGGAGTGTGAATTCACAAGGAAAAGCGCTTTTGTTTACTCTTCACCAGCCTTCTGGAACACCCTCCCTCGAGCACTCCATGCTGAGCCTTCCTACCTAAAACTTAGGGCCCTGTTTAGCGCATGCTAAAAAGGCTAACACACCTTAGTAAACAGGGCCTTTAGAGTGGTGTTAAAAATGCACCTCTTCTCCCTAGCCTTTCTGGGCTCCTTCTCCTTTCATTCCATTTTTTTCTATGTTCTTCCTTCTTTCTTCCTTCTATTCTAGTCATGATTTTAGTTCATTTCCATTCCTAATTTTTTATTATTGATTATTCAGTCAAAAGGCAGCATATCAAGGCCTATTAAACATTAAACTGTAAGCACCAGGTTTACTTTCAGCAGTCTGCGATTTCAAAGAGCTTACAAGTTGCATCAGTCCATAGCACAATCCACACCTTCATTAAGCTACAAGGACAGTCAGAAAATCCATTGGTACTCACACAGGCTGAAGTTATTCTAGGTGATGAAAGCATTATTCTTCCTTGCCACCATTTTTAAAGGAAGAGTCCAACCATTAGGTAAGACTAGGAAGTTGCCTGGGAAGCAGTTTCCTGGGGACAGAAAAAGAGCTGCAGTCAAAGCAAAACAATAGTTCCTGACAGTTACACAAACTCAAAAGCCATTAGCATATACATGAACCTGCATTTTTATAGGATTTTTGTGTGATGATCATGATTGTTGTGTTCAATTATCAATTTTGTTTTGGGGGGGAGGGGCTGAAAGTTCACCTAGAGCAGTGCTTCTCAAGGAGGTTTAATAGACAGGAGACCAAGTTACGTCAAAACGAAACCAATTAGGTCAGTCTCAGTTTCCCCTTCCCCATGCAGCTGTCATTGCCATTCACTCAAAACAAGCAAACCTATGAGCTGCTGCATCCACCTTGTTGCTCTTTATTGTAGGTAGCATTTGTATTTAATCTCACTTATATTTTCAAACATGCCGACTTGTGAAGTATTAAGTATAATAAAGGAAAGAAAGGATAGTGAATTTCCTGGAAGCCAATAAGTTGCAAGATCCGAGACAACATGGTTTTACCAAAGGGAAATTGTGCCAAACGAATCTCATTGAGTTCTTTGATTGGGTGACAGGAGAATTGAATCAGGGTTGAGCTATGGACGTAATCTACTTAGATTTCAGCAAAGCTTTTGACACGGTTCCCCACAGAAGGCTTTTAAATAAACTGGATGGGCTGAAGATAGGACCCGAAGTGGTGAACTGAATAGGAACTGGTTGACGGACAGATGCCAGAGGGTAGTGGTGAATGGAGTTCGCTCAGAAGAGGGAAAGGTGAGTAGTGGAGTGCCTCAAGGATCAGTGCTGGGGCCGATTCTGTTCAATATATTTGTGAGTGACCTTGCCCAAGGGTTAGAAGGTAAAGTTTGCCTATTTGCGGATGATACTAAGATTTGCAACAGAGTGGACACCCCGGAGGGAGTGGAAAACATGAAAAAGGATCTGAAGAAGCTAGAAGAATGGTCTAAGGTTTGGCAATTAAAATTCAATGCCAAGAAATGCAAAGTGATGCACTTAGGGAGTAGAAATCCACGGGAGACGTATGTGTTAGGCGGCGAGAGTCTGATAGGTACGGACGGGGAGAGGGATCTTGGGGTGATAGTATCTGAGGATTTGAAGGCGACGAAACAGTGTGACAAGGCGGTGGCTGTATCTAGAAGATTGTTGGGCTGTATAGAGAGAGGTGTGACGAGCAGAAGAAAGGGAGTGTTGATGCCCCTGTATAAGTCATTGGTGAGGCCCCATCTGGAGTATTGTGTTCAGTTTTGGAGGCCGTATCTTGCTAAGGATGTAAAAAGAATCGAAGCGGTGCAAAGAAAAGCTACGAGAATGGTATGGGATTTGCGTTACAAGATGTATGAGGAGAGACTTGCTGACCTGAACATGTATACCCTGGAGGAAAGGAGAAACAGGGGTGATATGATACAGACGTTCAAATATTTGAAAGGTATTAATCCGCAAACGAACCTTTTCCGGAGATGCGAAGGCAGTAGAATGAGAGGACATGAAATGAGATTGAAGGGGGGCAGACTCAAGAAAAATGTCAGGAAGTATTTTTTCACGGAGAGAGTGGTGGATGCTTGGAATGCCCTCCCGCGGGAGGTGGTGGAAATGAAAACGGTAACGGAATTCAAACATGCATGGGATAAACATAATGGAATCCTGTTCAGAAGAAATGGATCCTCAGGAGCTTAGCCGAGATTGGATAACAGAGCCAGTAGTGGGAGGCGGGGCTGGTGGTTGGGAGGCGGGGATAATGCTGGGCAGACTTGTACGGTCTGTGCCCTGAAAAAGACAGGTACAAATCAAGGTAAGGTATACACAAAAATGTGGCACATTTCTTGGGCAGACTGGATGGACTGTGCAGGTCTTTTTCTGCCATCATCTACTATGTTACTATGTTACTATGAATAACTTTTCATAGGTAGAGTAGTAATTTGTTATAAATTATAATCAGTGTGTCATTTGGAGGGACTAGTTATAGGGACACCCTAGCACATGTTATATTCATGCAGAGATTTTTTTTCTCCTGGCAAAGGGCCACTAAAACAGACATCATGTTATGAGAATCAGGTGCTCAACATTCAGAGTTTCTATTTACTTATTTATGACATTTATACCCCACATTAAACATGAATTAGGTTGAAACCTGGTAGCATTTTAAATCTTTTTTTTCCTGTGCCTACATCAAAAGAAAAAGAAGGCATGTGGGAACTTGCTCCTTTTGTTTTGTGGATTGCAGAGGTATATTATAAAAATACACTTGATATTTCTATTACTAATATTTAAAAGACAGATATTGAAAAATGAGGGCAGAGCTACCTTCATGCAGAAGTCCAGAGTCAATCTAAATGTGCCAACATTGTCCAGTTCAGCACACTATTCAGCACACCAATAAATCTGTTGGCTCAGGCTGCCTGCTATGTGAATATTCCATCATTATTTCATTATTGCTACCATGTATTACATATAGGCATTTACTTTAAACTTTGATTGTTTTAATTTGTTTATCTAGACCTTACATAGACATGGTTTGCTTTTTAAACCCAAAGGTGAATCCTAAGGGTGGTTGAATAATTAGGTAGAAACTGTGTTGTTTCTGACTTTACTTGTTTTGGAGTGCTTTGGGTCCTGCTGATCTGTACATCTGCTGTCTGAAATTTTGGAAGATGGAAATAAGGAACTAAAAATTACATTTTGGATTTACTCTGTAGAAGTTGTTGTTTACCTTTGCAATGTGATGGATGCCTGTTCTGGTGTGTGCATGTGATAATCTTTGAATAACTGTCTATAGTTATGGCTATGATTTCTGAACATGTGGTATCATTAAAGGCCTTTTAAATGCTCAGTTGGGTATATATGCTAATCTCATCGTTGTTAAATGTTTAAGACATAACCATCTATTTGTTCCCATGATATAACTGAACTATATTATTCTGTCTCACTGTATTTTCAAATGTAAGCCACATTGAATCTGACTTTGCTTGGGATAATGTGTGATATACATTTTTTTTTTTAAATCCTTTTCCTCCACCTTTTAAGACACTGTCTACCTGCTGGATAGTGATGGCACAAGGAAAGCAAGATTGGTCCAGTGAAGACTAACTCAAAATAACCTGTTTCTTAGCTGGGCCCTAGTATTACCATATTAAAAATGTGACCATACCATGTCTCTGTGGTTATGTTCCACTAATCAGTTAAACGATTAACTGGATTTCTTGAAAGGATTATATAAACGTAGGATGCATGACTAGGGACACAAACATACACTTATTTATTCAATATCACAATTCCTCATGTACAGCCACAAAACAACTTTTTAGGGCGGATAGTGGAGGAGTAGCTTAGTGGTTAGTGCAGTGGACTTTGATCCTGGGGAACTGAGTTCAGTTCCCACTGCAGCTCCTTGTGACTCTGGGCAAGTCACTTAACCCTCCATTGCCCCTGGTACAAAATAAGTACCTGAATGTATGTAAACTGCTTTTAATGTAGTTGCAAAAACCTCAGAAAGGCAGTATATCATTTCCCTCCCTTTCCCCTTTATTATCGACCAGATAGAGATAAGAGTTTTCAGTTTTGATACAGTATAAGCCATCACAAGAACAAAATATAAGAAAACCAATGGACTGCATTAGGAGCTTATAGTCCATTTAGTTATATTTAAACATAAGAGATCTGCATGAAACAAATATTTGTTTTTATTTTGACTTATAAAACCACTTGCTCCTGAAACATGTTCAAAACAGAAGATGTGATTCCATGTACCCCAATGAAAGGAGATTTGAATTCTATTTCCTTTTTTAATTTTTTTTATTTATTAAATTTTTCATTTTAATTTCAACATATCATTTTAAATTTGAAAAGATGATTTTAAGTCAAAATATATACATTGAAGATAATGATTATACATTTCTTAATCAAAGGAATGATCTATTGCTCATCTTTAGTCCAACAATTGGAGGCATTACACAATACATAAGGAAATCAGAACTTAGGGTAGGTTAATAACATCTAACACTAAGAAAAAATAAAGATGGCCGAGAAGAGCTACCAGCCTGCTTATAATCGAACGAGAAAAACGCCCAAGAGCCGACCTAAATCGGGAGATGGACATTAATCTCACAAAAACGAGTAAATCCATATAATCGAAAGCAATGTTTCAGTGCGTCCGTGTCGCTCGTACGTGGACGTAAAAACGCCCAAATAAGAGGCGTGTCGGGGGCGTGTTAGGGGCGGTGATACGACATGGACGGGTACAACGTATAACGAATAGCGAAAGGGCTCTGGTTGAGCGGGAAGATGGGCGTAATATGATGGACCCGAAATAAAAGCGACCAGAGCAAGGGGGAAAGCGTCTTTAGACTCATTAGCGATTGTGTGTAGTTGGAGAGTGGCGATATTGTTGGTGGAAGAGCTGAAGTGGTGGTTGCAGAGAGAAAGCCGAGCGTGTTCAGTACCTGTGACGGTCGTCTGTGTGCCCTGCCTCTTTTTGTGTCTTACCCTTTCACCGTTCCTTACTCCTACTCCTTTGCTCTATCGCCCCTTCCCCTCCCCCTCCCCCTATCCCTCCCCATTCACTCTTCCCACGTGTATACTGTATTCCCTGACCTCCGTTTGTCTCTGTGTGCCTGTACTGTTTGGCGAGTGAGTGGCCAGAGGGGCGTAGTGCCTGGAAGTGACAGATCTGTGTGTGTTGCTGTTTGACTACTAGTCCTAATACTTGCACTGGTGGTGGGGATATGGATGCACTTAATGCACTTGTGGCATTCATGCTACACGAAGAGGCCACCCACCGCAGGAGGTATTCACGGCCCCGAGTGTTTAGGCCCCGCACCACCTTCCTACAACTCACTGACTAGCAGTGTCTAACAAGGTTCAGGTTTGATAGGGCCACCATTCGTCAGCTGTGTGAGCAGCTGAAACCCCTCCTTCAGCCCCAGACACGTAGGAATAACCCCATCCCTGCCCACCTCAAAATCACTTCCGCTCTCTCTGTCCTGGCCACTGGCAGTTTTCAATCCGTATTAGCTGCTAACACAGGCCTCACCCAGGCTTCTATTTCACACTGTCTCACCCAGTTCCTGGATGCCTTCATAACTCACACCTCACACTACATCACTTTCCCCACCACCCCCCAGGCTCTGCACAACAACATGGCCACCTTCTATGCTGTTGCTAGATTCCCCTCGGTCATTGGTGTGATAGACTGCACACACGTAGCCCTCAGACCCCCCCGGGCACACGAAGCCACCTACAGAAATAGGAAGGCATTTCATTCTATGAACATGCAAGTTGTATGTGATGCCCAGGGGGAGATATTAGACGTGTGTGCCAGGTACCCCGGCTCCAGCCACGATGCCTACATCCTACAGCACTCGGGCATCTTCCGCAGGTTCGAGCAAGGGGAGTTCATTGGTGGATGGCTACTAGGTAAGTGCAACATGCATGTACCACCCATACTAGACCTCCTCCACTGGGCAACCCTCCGCCCTGGCTTCCTCCACCACAACCCACTATCCAAATCCCCCCGCCCCCCCCTGTACCTGCTCCAAGCGATACACACTCATCTATCTCATTCTGCTTTTCTGCAAAGGTGACCGAGGCTACCCGCAGAGGACATGGCTCATGACCCCCCTGATCCACCCACAACCAGGGCCAGAAGAAACCTACAACAGGAAACATCGCAGCACCCGGGGGATCATTGAGCGCACCTTTGGTTTATTGAAAAACCGCTTCCGCTGTCTGGACCGGTCTGGAGGAGAGCTGCTCTACAGTCCAGAAAAGGTGGCCAAGATCTTTGTGGCGTGCTGTATGTTACACAATTTGGCCCAGCGCAGAGGACAGCCTCTCCCAGAGGAGCCACAGCCACCACCAGAAGAGGCCCCAGATGAGCTGGAAGAGGAGCCCCCTCCACCCCCAGCCCACAGAGCAGAGCTCAATGCCTACCAGCTTGGCGTAAGAGCAAGACAAAGACTCATTGAAACAAGTTTTAGGTGAATGTAAGTGAGCATTTATTTTTTACATACAGTGCATATGTGTTTGGTGAACCCCACCACCACCACCGCCACCCCCCCCTCCCACACCCACCCCCCTCCCACCAACCCTCACCCTACAGCATGTCCCATCATTTTCCCCTTCCCTTCCCCCGTCCCCTCCTACCCCTCCCACGCCCTTCCTTTGCAGCTGGTGCTGCACGGGAAGTCTCTTCCCCCTCTTCGGAGCTGCTGCTCCCAGTGTCCTCCTCCCTATCCCCACGGCAGCCTGCGGCTTCGGCTGCACCGTGGAAATCGGGCCACCTTCTTGGTTGTAGTGGTCTGGCCACAGGACCCAGAATGGGAGCAGCAGGAGTGGGTGCGGAGGCTGAGGAGCGCAATGCCCACCTCTTAGCTGGTGGTTGCTGGTGGTCAGTGGAGGAGGAGGTTGATGGCAGGGGCTGCTCCAGCAGCACGGGGGCTGGAGTAGGCGCGGTGCCCTGAGGGTGCAGGTGTTGGATGCTCTGCTCCAGCCGTCTCAGTTGCTGGAGCACCTCCTGGTGGCCTTCACGTTGCGCCTGGAGGAGTTCTTGGTGTGCTCGCTGCTGTGCCTCCAGTGCTTGGCGCTGCAGCTCCAGTTTCTGCTGGCGGTACTCCTCCAAGCGCACGTTGTGGCGGAGTAGTTCCGTGGCCAGCCGCAGGAGTTGCCTCCTTTGGGCGGATGGCCTCTGGCGGGGAGCTGGGCCCTCCTCCTCCTCACCAAAGTCCTCCGGTGCTGGAGGTGCGGCCTCTGCTGGTGCAGGTGGTGGTGGTGCTGGCAGAGGCTGGACAGCCGGTGCAGGTGGTGGTGGTGGTGCTGGCAGAGGCTGGACAGCTGGTGGTGGTAGAGGCTGGACAGCTGGTGCAGGTGGTGGTGGACGCGGAGGATGCACAGCTGGTGCAGGTGGTGGAGGCTGGACTGCTGGTGCTGCAGGCTGTGGAGGTTGAGGCTGGACGGATGGTGTAGGGCGTTGGCCTTGCAGGCCACTAGGGCCAGCCTCCTCTGAGTCTTCACCTGTATAGCACAAGAGAGGAATAGTGTTGGTGCAAATAACCCACTTTTGTCTTTCAGCATTCATATACATTGGTATGTCCCCCAACCTGATGACCCAGCAAAGAGATGGTGAGGAGAAATGGAATTGACACGGGTACAAAAGAGAGAGGCCCGCAGGCAGCTGGGTAGAGGTGGTGGATGAGCAGCCAAGAGAAGGACACCACTCACAACGTTGTGCACAAGCTGTTAGTTGTATAATTGTTAAATTGAACAACATTGCAGCATGTGTTGTGTTACTACTGACTTGCTAAACTGCATAGAACTGCTTTATGACCCCCATTACAGGCTCCTTCAGTTGAATGCATGTGTCCCACACTCAGTAGAGCACAGAGGTCACAGGAGGAACTAGGCACAGTTTGGTAAAATGGGAAAATAGGAGGGAGTAGTAGGGAAGGACGGCCCCCAGAGTTCTGCCACAGTAGTAACCTACACACACCCATAGGAGCCAACTGGAAAGTAGTATTGGGGGTGCTAAGCCCAGTGACCAACACTCCTCCCTGCACAGCTACATGATCTTTCCTCAATATTGGGGGTGCTCACACACACACACAGCACCCACCCTGTCTGCTTGCTCCTATAACACACATGACCACTACCACTACTCAAATAGAGCTTACAATTAATTCTATAAATATGGGCACACAGGACAAGTAAGAGGAAACCCAATGACAATGGTAGGGATAGGGAGTAAGGGTAGAGAGCTAGTGAGTAGGGGTTACCAGGTCACAACAGCATCATAAAGGTGGCCTGTTAATATACAGAAAGACAGCCAGAGATACTCCCCCCCACCCCCACCCCCACCTACCTCCCTCCTCCTGCCCCCCACTCCTCACCTCCCTCCCCCTGACCCCAACTTCTATAACACAAGTGTACTGCAGCACAACAGATACCCCAACTGCATAATGAAACACCTACCCGAGTCCTCAGCCTGGCCCGAGGTGTCCATGGAGCCAATCCCGTGGATGCCCTCCTGGGGTAGGAGGGAGTACACCATCAGCTCGATGGGTGTAAGGTTGGCAGTATCATTGCCTGGGGGATTGGCCCCCGCCTTCCTCCGAACATCCCTCCTCAGCTTCCGCCACTTCCTCTTGCAGTCCTCCACGTCTCTCCCAGCATGGAAGACAGCATTCAGGCTGTCCCGTACTGCCTCCCATTCCCGCTGCTTTACTGTTGCTGCCAGCCTCTGCCCTGTGGGAGCAAACAGACTCCGGTGCCGCTGTACAATTTCTTGTACCAGGAGCTCCACCTCTGCCTCGAGAAAATTACCCTTCCGGGTCGGCGGCATGCGTGGTGGCATTGTACCAATGGTGTTTTCGAAAATACGGAGTGGGCGTTTATATAGGCGCCAAGAACGCCCATTGAGACGGGGGAATAGGCGTTTCTGATTTGGGCGCTACTTTTTCAATTATACACATAATTCCTAAGCGTGCCCAGCTCAGATAGCGATTAGGAACACATGGTTTCGATTATGAGTAGATAAGTATGGGCGTCTCCACCTGCCTTCCCTTTCTTCATTGCCATTTTACCTGCCATTTCCTGCACTGAGACCTTGCCCGATGTTCGTAATAATCAGTTACAGGGTTTTACCCTCACTTAGCATGCTTGGGTACACCTGTGTATTTAGGGGGGGGGGGGGGGAATTATTGTTGGCCCTCAGCCACCACGCCTTCCGTTTCCTGTCTTCCACATCGCCTGATGCTCCCTTCCTTTCTCCCATTCTCTCTGCCTGGTTGTAGCAGGCAGTGTGTGGGGGCCACGAATTTGCTACACTCACCCCAAATCAAGCACCCCTCGGTAAGGGTCATTTCAATCAGGGAGATGTGCAGCTAATGTTCCAGAAGATAAAGGCGCACTACACAGTCTTGAAACAGACGTTCATGGTAAGCTCTCATTTGTCTGCCACCTCTTCTCTTTGTGCTCATAGTCAAGGAGTGTGCATTCACTGTATGTATGTAGTCTGGAGTCAGATGTTAGGTAGCTCTGTTTTCACCAGGTTCCTGTGCACTGTACTGTGGGGTTGGCAGGTCCTCAGTGGTGTGGTCCAGCGGTTGGAGGTGCTGTATTGGTTCCCGGTAGGTTCCATCTTCCTTGTTTATGTGGTGTACCCCAGTCCCCATTTATGAAGTGGCCACCCATTCTCAAGGTCCATAGGCGGGGGAGGGGAGAATGATTAATGCAATGGATGTGTATAGCACATTATGGACCACCTTCCTAAATTGCTCCATAGGTAGTAGGGTAGGGAACATGCACATTACATTGTTTTTAATCGGTAGCCTGGACAAAATGCTCGAGGTGGCTACAGGTAGTGCCACTGAGGCCTATGACGTGGTGGTGAGGGAAAGGGGTGTGTGTACAGGTACCAACCCAAAGTAATTGGTGGTGGCTAAAGCCTGATGGCTGCTGTGGCCTAGTGGTTAGAGCACCAGCCTTATAATCATAAGGTTGCTGGTTCAAATCCCACCTAAGGCAAGTCAGTTCAGCGACAAAGTTTGACACAAACCCAGAATACTTGAATGTAACACACCTTGATCGACTACTGGAGAAAGTGTGATCACACCTGCAAATAATGAGCACCATTTTTATTTGTGGCCTTCCCTAACACAAGTATTACATTGCAACTGTGATGAAGTAACCATCCATCTATTGGGTTTCCCATTGTTTCCCTTTTGCTCCTCAGCATTATATACCATAGCTGATGTATTCAATGTGAAAATATGAGCCAGCTGTTTGTATTGTAGGTCCTTCTTGCCCCCCCCCCCCCCCCACCCCACCAATGTGGCTTGTGGGTAAGGATATGTGTCCATCAGACAGCAAACACTTTGTATGTGGTACCTGGAGTTATGTGGAAGTGTGTACCTGGCAGATCACACGTGGTACACTATTAATCTCTTATTGATGGCACTCTGTATTGTGGGTCAGTATGGTGGAGGGGAGGGAGGGAGGAAGGGAGAGAGAGATGCTGGCTGGCCATTTTTATTAATGAACACAAATATCCATCCAGCCTCCCCGGCCCAACCCCCCTGCACATATGGGCCATGCAGGTTGGAATGAACAGGTGGCGTTCTGTCTGGCCAACATTCTCAGACATACATCACCTTCTCATTCACACAGCACATTTAATGCTGTGCATATTGCTGCCTCCTTCCTCTCAACTCAACAGCACCATTTGGTGATATGTAATGCACAAGGGAGACAAACACACACACACACCCTGATAGTTATATTATAACAAAAATTTATTTGGCCCCCATCCCCACCCCCACCCCTACAAAATAACCCCAACAATGCCATCCTCCCCCCCACAACACACCCCAACAATTCCCTCCCTCACCCCCCACAGAACCCCCAACATTTCCCTCCCCCCACACACACAACCCCAACAATTCCCTCCCTCCCTCCCCCCACACACACAACACCAACAGGCCCCCCTATTTAAATTAAGGGCGGCCACGCCCTCTTAGTAAGGCCCTCTGTAGCAGGGCAATGAGCAGCCCCAGCAGTACCCTTAGTGGGTCCTGGAGCTGCTCATTGCCCTGCCGTAGGGCTGTCACCTCCTGCAGCAGCTGGTGCTGGCCAACTATAATCTGCTGCTGGCCATCTACCAGCTGCTGCAGGAGGCGCACTACAGTCGCCGGCCCAAAGGCTGGAGGTGGGCCAGGGGACACGGATGATGGCCCAGGGGATGGAGGTGGGCCAGGGGACACAGAAGCTGGCCCAGGGGATGGAGGTGGGCCAGGGGACACAGAAGCTGGCCCAGGGGATGGAGGTGGGCCAGGGGACACAGAAGCTGGCCCAGGGGATGGAGGTGGGCCAGGCGATGGTGCTGCAGGTGGGGAGGGGTCCTCATGCAGGTCTATAATGAGGACTCCCTCCTCCGAGTCCTCCTCCTCCTCTTCTTGCTGGTGGCCCGCCTCCTGGCCTGGCTCCTGCTCCTCCTCTTCCTCCATGTGCCCCTCCTCCTGCTCTTCCTCCTCCTCCTCCTCCTCCTCCTCCTGGGGGTGGTGGCCCTCCTCATCCTGGCGCTCACTTTCCTGCTGGTGGAGCCCTGTGTATGTAAAAGGAGTGTGATTGAGATCAGTGCATACACCATGGCTTGCATAGTGCAGTAGCTGGGTGGCATGGGGCAGGGTGTGGTAAGGCGTAGCCTATGCCCATGGGGAATGAGCTGCATCAGATGACATGAAACAGAACCCTGGACCCTCCTCTGACACACACCACGCAGGACATGTGGCCATACCAAATTCATTGCTGACCAGCATGTTTGCATTGTGAAATGCAACGAGGGGTTGATGGGCAGTTGTTGTAGGAGTTATTGGGGGGGGGGGGGGCAGTGGGAAGGGTGTTGAGCACAATTCTTTTATGTGATTTAGGCCATAACATGCAGTAAAAGTAGGGCCTCAGGCAGCTGTACCAGGACACAGTAATCAGCCACCACAATAAGGGGAATAGTAAAGTGTGGCATATCATCTCATTCATCTCGGGAGGATGGTCGGACGTTGCAAGCATGCTCATGGGAGAACCCCTGCAACCTGCATCCTTGATCTGGGACAGATATGGTATTACTTACTAGGTGGCTATTAGGCACATGGGAAGTGATATTGTACAACACATTTGCTTTATTCATGAAATGTATGTAGTAATGTGTACAGGTGTCCTGTTTTTGAATACTTACGGCGAGCCCTGAGGTGCCTTCGCACCGCCCGGATGAGCTCAGGCCTCTCCCGCCTCACCCGCCGGAACCGCCTCCTTAAGGACTCGAGGTCCCGGTGGACTCCAAAGCGTCTGTAAGATATAAGTTTGTAGAGCAGGGGTCAGGGGTGTTGGTCCTTTTTGTCCTCTGCACACATTAATTTGCTATTCACATACCAGAGAGAGAGGGTCTACAGTGTTGGGGGGGGGGGGGCACCTCCATTGGTAGTGAATCATAGGAGCCACCTTTTTAACATTTTGGGGGGTGGAACCCCCAGTGGAGATGACCCCTCCCTCCATACATATTTGATATTGGGGGTGGGGTGGTGAAGCACCCACAGCAGCCACCGAGTTGGTTCCTATGCAGATGATGGCAGAGAGGTGGGCATGAGGCCAGACAGTACCGTTTGTAT
Organism: Microcaecilia unicolor; assembly: GCF_901765095.1. Taxonomy (NCBI): domain Eukaryota; kingdom Metazoa; phylum Chordata; class Amphibia; order Gymnophiona; family Siphonopidae; genus Microcaecilia; species Microcaecilia unicolor. Next base: position 675,099,672 of record NC_044031.1, on the reverse strand, counting down.
ACATTCTAATGTATGCTTGTTAAACTACTTTATATGTGTTATCATGACCATGTTATAATAGTATGGTATAGGTTTCATTGGTCTCATGCTTGCACTATTTGGAGGCGTTGTAACCCACTGGCTGCAAAGAGGGGTTGGAAAATGTGGCCTTCACATAACTAACGAAATTTTCACATAACACTAATAGCATAGTGACGATAGTAACCTAACGAAATACATTCTTGTAGGGATGTGGGAATGGTGGTCGTTTAAATAACATACAAATTATTAGTGATTGTGCATGTTCCTATATTACTCATGATCCTTGCATGGACACTCCAGTTACTGCTGGTAACATTGATGACGGAGCTGTTATATGTGTAGGTACAGGAGGGGAGGGGGGTTGGGCCATAACCTTACCTTTCCAATCGTTCCCGGATGCGGGACCAGGCTCGCATGGCCTGCAGCCTGGGGGGCAGGTGGTGGTGCTGGATGAAAAGGCGATGGCGGTGCCTTAGGCAGAGCCGGACAAGCAGCAGGCTCTCCTCTTCTCCAAAATTTGGCTCCCTGCGTTGTGCCATTTTTCCACGTGTTGGAAAAGAAGTGCCTTATATAGACGACCTTGCGTGAGGGACGTCGTTTCATGCACAGCTCCATATATGGATGACCATTCCATATATGGCCGCTATCAGCACGTGGACGCCCTCGTAAGCATAGACGTCTTTGACGTGCACATGCCTGCAGGAGTGTGAAACGTGCCTTATATAGATGACGCACCCCACCCGACCCTTTTCACATATACACAATATGCATTTACTGCATGTTTAGTAGGTGTACAGTGCATGCAGATCCGGACATTCAGATGGGCACATATGATGGAAGATTTGGTGGAGCAGTAGGTGTACAGTGCATGCAGATCCGGATATTCAGATGGGCACATATGATGGAAGTATGGGTGGAGCAGCATGATATGTCTGTAGTTGACACATATATGCGTTCCTCATATATTTCCGTACCCAGATGGCATGAACAACATGTATTGTACTTACGATACACCTATGTACATTATTTTTCACACCAAGTGATTTGGTCGTTTGCACCTGCAATAGTCGACCGTGTTAGGGCGCCCAATTTAGTCACGCTTATGCGCTCGTCATTTGATTGTTTTCTTACAGGGATAATCGATTGTCGAAAAACGCCCACACTATTTTTCCATTATACAGGTCTATTTTTGGACGTTATCGTAAGAACGCCCTAATTCGTACTTGGACGATCTTTCCATTTTGCCCCTCCAGGTTACATACACTATTACGGAGTCAAAGTTGTTACAGTCCTTGGATGTATCATAGGAAGTTCAGGTGGGGGAAGGAGGGGAGGGGTGGAGGTACACCAGGGAAAGGTGTTTCTTTTGGAGTGAGGGATAGAATCAGAGTCAGGGACCTCTAGACTACTGGGGATTGTCTGTGGGGGTTGACCACTTTGTCTGGAAGGGGAAGTGGTTGGTCGGGTCAAGTCGGGGATGGGAGCCTCTAAGAATGAGGCCAACACAAACTTGCAGCTTTTTTTTATGTCTCATTTCCTGTCATTGCCTGAGCCAATCACTGCTAATGCACTGACAGAAAGGATGACATTTCTCAATGAGCTGCAGATTACTGTCCCAATTCTAATGCAGCAGTCATTTTCACGCTCATTGGTTACTGCATCCTGCGGTAAATTTTTTGCAGGAACCTCGCGTTAGGTAAGTGACTCTACTGTGAGGCTTTCTCCATTGGCCTCTTAGTATGGAATGGCATAGAACTGGTGCATACATTGAACTGCATCCACGTGAATGTCAATTGTGTAACCTAGGGATCCTCAGGAGCTTAGCTGAGATTGAGTGGCAGAGCCGGTGATGGGAGGCGGGGCTGGTGGTTTGGAGGCAGGGATAGTGCTGGGCAGACTTATACGGTCTGTGCCAGAGCCAGTGGTGGGAGGCGGGGCTGGTGGATGGGAGGCGGGGATAGTGCTGGGCAGACTTATACGGTCTGTACTGGTGGTTGGGAGGCGGGGATAGTGCTGGGCAGACTTATATGGTTTGTGCCAGAGCCGGTGGTGGGAGGTGGGGCTGGTGGTTGGGAGGCGGGGATAGTGCTGGGCAGACTTATACGGTCTGTGCCCTGAAGAGGACAGGTACAAATCAAGGTAGGGTATACACAAAAAGTAGCACATATGAGTTGATCTTGTTGGACAGACTAGATGGACCGTGCAGGTCTTTTTCTGCCCCATCTACTATGTTACTATGTTACTATTTATGCTTGCCTTATACAGATAAATGTTTAGAATGCTAGAACTTATATGCATACTAGGAAAAAAGCCCGTTTCATGAAAAAATGAAAACGGGTGCTAGCAAGGGTATTGTGTAAGCATGTTCTCAACTTTCTCCCCTGCCTTCCCCTCCCTGTCCAGCGATTCTCCCCTCCCCTCCCCTCCGTGTTTGGCGATTCTCCCCTCCTCTCCTCTGCCCTCCCATCCTATCTCATCCATGTCCACCGATTCTCCCCTCCTCTCCCTTCCCCTCCATACCTGAGGTCGCAGCGGCGGCTGGCTCGGCTCGGCTCACGTCGCCTCCAGCCTTCCCTTGCCTTCTCTCTCAGTGTCCCGCCCTCCTCTGACATCATTTCGTCTTTCCGCGAGGGCGGGACATTGAGAGGGAAGGGAACGCTGGAGGCAAGCTGACGAAAGCTCATTTGCATACGGTTACGAACCCAGCAAGCCAGCCATCCAGGGACGCAGATGAACAAATTATTATATAGAAAGATGTGTTCACATACCTGTGTAAGTGTTAGCAGGACACCTAAGTTATTTCTGCAAATGCCCACTTAACTTACAGAGCAGGTATTTGGAAGGGAGGGGTAGCTATACATGGGTGGGACATAGGCGGGGTAACCACTTTCCTGATTAATTTACAGAATACTGTAAGTTGCACAGGTCCCTGCCACTTTTAGGCAATCACACTGCCACTAGTTTTAACTGCAGGCACGTCAATACCAGGTTACCTTAGGCACCTAGGTTCCTTTATAGAATAGGCTCCCACCACATGACCTAAATGGAGGCACCCAGATTTATGATGGTGCATTATAGATGTCAGTTCCACTGGGCTGTGTCATTGTAGCACTCTAGGGCTCTAGTAGGAGAAAAAAATACACATCTCTACCCAATAAAAATTAATGGTGCTATCTGACAATGCTGTTGCCCTTTTGTATAATTTATTTACTCCAGATTCCTTTAACGTGGGCCTGTGAGACCAGTTATATCTCACTGTTAAGGTTTTGATGGCTCTGTTCCTGGAATAGAAGATTCATTTTATTGTATGGTCTCTTTCTCCGGGAAACATCCTGAGCCCTGACATGACTGGTCTCCATAAATTTACAAGTAAGATTTTTCTTAACGACAGTAGTGTACATTGCCTCTTGGAAGGCATTTCTGACTTGTAATGAATGCCCTGATATGAAGTTATGTGCTTTGTACAACTCATGGAGAATTACTCTCAACAGCAAATTAGACATCTTAAGTTCAATGTACCGTTGAGTGATGCGTGTGTTGGGCTTTTTTATGTCATTGCTGACAGGCCATCCTTAGAAATAGACTACATCCCCACAGGATTATGTTTTGTACATAATTTGACAAATGCAAAGCAGTCCTGAGGACTGATTTCCAAAGAATTACCATTTTTGTCTTGTGAAGCTTGAAACATTAAGTGAGCTGTAATAAAAAATAAATGTGTTTCTCTTGCCATGTTTTGTTAAGTTCATTCAATAGTCTGTGAGAATAATAAAATGTTCACTCAAGCAACTGTATATTCCTCAAAAATTAAATGTGCTTTTTTGATGTTACATAAGGGTGGGTGAGATCCATAAGTTCCATTACATAAGGGTAGGTGGTACCCATGCATTCCATACATCTGTGAGCAGGGGCTCCGAGTGAGGGACTACCACTTTAAAATCTTGAGATCTCCTTGACTGTCTAGCCCAGTATAGCAAGTCTGTCATTCTGTCTAATTAGAATCATTCCACTTTAACCCCCTGATTCTATAAAAGTTGCCAAAAATTGTGCGTGCAAATTTAGGTGCACTCCTGATTTGCACGTGCAATTTAATAGAATAACAAGTCAATTAGTGCCAATAATTGGCTTTTTAACAAGCAATTATTGGCGCAAATTAGATTTAATTGGGACTTACGCCTGTAAATTTAGGTGTGGCCTGAAAAAGAGGGTGCGAAAATAGAAGGATCATGGGCATTTCAGGATAGATCGAGGGTGTGGTTTTCAGTTACACACGTAATTATAGAATATGGGGGGGGGGGGGGGGGGAGCCAACAGTTGCCCAGGAGCGCATGGTTCTGTGTGGAGTATCCCGGAAGGATACTATTGAAACAGGACATTTAGGGAATTCTAATAGAAAGGTTTAAAAAGAAAGCCAGGAGTGTTTTTATGGAAAAACAGAGTAAAAGATGCAAATTATCCCTGTCAACTTCAAAGCAGCTTGTAGATGCTAGGAAAAAGCACAATTTGAAGTGTCTGTATACAAATGCTAGAAGTCTAGAAAATAAGATGGGAGAGTTGGAGTATATAGCACTAAATGAAGAGGTAGATATAATAGGCATCTCAGAGACCTGGTGGAAGGAGGACAATTTATTTATTTATTTATTTATGTTACATTTGTACCCCACGCTTTCCCACTCATGGCAGGCTCAATGGGACACTGTGTTATCATGGTACAAATTATATCGCAATGACAGAGTGGATCAAATTGGAGGGGGGGCCATTTGAGACATACATATGTTTCGAAAACAAGCGCTACAGCATCCCAATTACCTATAACTGACAGCCCCTGTAGGACACATGAGGTCAACTTAGATTCTGCTCAAGGAACTGCAAGTTTATTTGCAGAGAGAAAAACTCTATGAAGCTTCCCTTGGAAAATTAGGGTGGCACTCACAATGCAGGTATTTGTACCCACAGTGGATTGGATGTAAGGTAAGTATATTTCAGTATGTGAAGAGATTTCAAATCTATATCTCCACAGGTGCTTTCACTATGATGACAGTTCATCCCAGGGCCACTAAGGAGAGGGGGCAGGGAAGGCAAGATTTCCCTGGCCCAATCTCCAAGGGGGGCCCGGCACCAGAATGTTCTGCTCCCAGCATACAGGAGCAGGAGAGTGACAGACCAAGGGAAAAGCAAATGCAGGAAGGTAAGGGGGTGGGGCAGGCAGCAGCAGCTTGAGTGTGGTGGTGGTGATAGTGGTGGGGAGTTCGCAGTTGCCGTGCCCCGCCCCAGGCCTGGCTCTGTCTCTCGGCAGCTCTGGCTCACCCTCATTGAATAAAATGAGACTCTATGCTAAAACAGCGTGATTTCTGGTAAAATGACTTGCCTTAATGGTAGCGCATATTAATAACTTTCCCCCTAAGTGGGCCTGGGAACTATTCTTTCTCATTTCTGTTACTGTAGAACAGGAGTAAGCCACTTGCTGCTTCCCAGGTGACACTACATCACTTCTGTGGATAAATAGAAAGCTGTAATTGCAAAACTGCTAATCTACCAAAACCTCATCCACACCTTTGTCACCTCTCGTTTAGACTACTGCAATCTGCTTCTTGCTGGCCTCCCACTTAGTCACCTCTCCCCTCTCCAGTCGGTTCAAAACTCTGCTGCCCGTCTCATCTTCCGCCAGGGTCGCTTTACTCATACTACCCCTCTCCTCAAAACCCTTCACTGGCTCCCTATCCGTTTTCGCATCCTGTTCAAACTTCTTCTACTAACCTATAAATGTATTCACTCTGCTGCTCCCCAGTATCTCTCCACACTCGTCCTTCCCTACACCCCTTCCCGTGCACTCCGCTCCATGGATAAATCCTTCTTATCTGTTCCCTTCTCCACTACTGCCAACTCCAGACTTCGCGCCTTCTGTCTCGCTGCACCCTACGCCTGGAATAAACTTCCTGAGCCCCTACGTCTTGCCCCATCCTTGGCCACCTTTAAATCTAGACTGAAAGCCCACCTCTTTAACATTGCTTTTGACTCGTAACCACTTGTAACCACTCGCCTCCACCTACCCTCCTCTCTTCCTTCCCGTTCACATTAATTGATTTGATTTGCTTACTTTATTTATTTTTTGTCTATTAGATTGTAAGCTCTTTGAGCAGGGACTGTCTTTCTTCTATGTTTGTGCAGCGCTGCGTATGCCTTGTAGCGCTATAGAAATGCTAAATAGTAGTAGTAGTAGTAGTAGTATTTACAATTCTAAATTCATAAGAAAAAATTTCATTTTTCAATTTGTAGATATTATTGAATTGCAAAGTAGTACATTCCAGATTTAGCAAAATGGTTTCCAAAATTCTATATCCATCTAGGAATTTGACCTTGTATTTATCCACTCTCCAGCTCCAATATCTCATACAATTCAAAACATCATTTTTAGTTTTGACATGACTCTTTCAAACAATCTTTGTTCCAATCTAGTAATGTTGACATAAATCTCGGGTGTTGCTAAATCAACTAAGCGTTTATCCGCTGCTTCCTTGTCTATAAAAATCCTCCATCTGCAAAGCATTGTTATTGACATGTTTGACATGCAATTTCATGCAAGGGTTACTTCCAGTCTACGAGCTACAATATAAATCTGATCTGTTACAGCAATTTCACCAAGGATGGATACAACAATGATTTATTTATTAATAATACCTTTTGTGCAAATTAAGAATTAATCAGACACAAATCAAGGTGTACACAGAAGGAACTAATAACTAGTAGTTCTGTATTATTCTCAAATTGAATATAGTAAGTTTTTGTACAACCACTATTTTCAGATCTTCCTTTAAAAAGGGGGGGAGGGGACATACAGTTGGTTGCTACAGAAGGCAGACAATACACAAAACAGCCCTGGTAAATATAAGGGCAATGGTGCAATCAAAATGGTTGAAACACAGGAGAGAGAATCCAAAGTACACTTACACAAGAGCGAAAACACAAGCACAAAGAGCCTTCAAGAATGGAGGCGTCAACTCAATATTTTATTGGACAGACCCAATACGGTCCCTGTTTCAGCAATCGCCTGCTTCAGGGGTCTATTAATACTGATGATGTTCAAAAATGTCAATTGAATCAAAAAACCTCTGTATCAGAGGTGGTAGTCTCATAGCATTGAAAAGACTCCAAATCAGTGCAGATACATCAAGGAGCTTCATGAGTATGAACCTGCACAAGTAAAAGCTGCCGCTCTGCTTTTGACATCTTTTCAATGCTCTCAGAGTACCACCTCAGACACTGAGGTTTGTTGACATATTTGAATATCTTCAATATTGATAGACCCCTGATGCAGGTGGTTTTGTCAAAACCGATGGCATAGATAGCTATGGGGGGCATTGGGGGCTTGGGACCCCAAAAATGGATCCAGGGCCCCTGGCTTGGCTGGCAGGGGTCCCCAACCCCCAGCGCTGCTCTCCTTACATTGCCTGCCCTGTTTCCCTCTCGTTGCGTGTATGTTCACTTTTAGTGAAACATTAATGCATGACCATGAATTTGGAAAATGTAAAATTGGCAATGTTCCATGGCCATGGTAAAAAATGTATATAACGTACATTAAATCTCATCCACAAAATGGTTAAACAAAGAGACACTTAGCTCACTAGTGCCCAACAGGGCTCTCCATTTCACTTTTCAAACAAGCTTCTTCAGGGGGACTAAGTGCTCCAATCATGGTAAAAAGTGGCCTTAGCGAGAGGGAAAGACCCACATAAGGGTGTGCTAGGCCACTTTCTCGCCACAGCTTTGTAATAGGGCTCCTTAGTAATTGTTGACTCTGCAGCCCCTCAGGATTATCTCTCTTTTCCTTTCATGGAACTCTTTGTTGGAGGATGTGGTAATAGCGGTTAGTGTATCTGGGTTTAAAAAAGATTTGAACAAGTTCATGGAGGAAACGTTCATAGTCTGCTATTGAGATAGACATGGGGAAGCTATTGCTTGCCCTGGGATTAGTAGTCTGGAATATTGCTACCGTTTGGGTTTCTGCCAGGTACATGTGACCTGGATTGGCCACTGTTTGAAACAGGCTACTGGGCTTGATGGACCATTAGTCTGACCCAGAATGGCTATTCTTATGTTCTTATGACTGTGCGGGTCTTTATCTGCCATCATTTACTGTGTTATTGTGTTCCTGTGGGTATATGGGGTGAAGAATGCAAATGATTTATGTGAGAAATTGTAAGGAGTTCATACATTTAGAACATTTGTCTTCAGATGTGACATGCATTCTTCTTGCTAGCTGTGGCAACCATAAACTTTGAAATATCATGCTGTCTGCTAAAAGAATCTCATGGAATATAATACAATGTACAGCATGATATAGTAGAACATATGTTGCCACTTATTCATTTGTGGAAGATAGCCATGAAATTGCGCTTTTGAAGGCAGACCCACTGAAATCAATATTACTGTATATGGAAGCCACAGGCATTCCACATTTAAACAGATGCCTGCATAATGAGATATCCTGTGCCAAAGATCTTATCCTATGGTGTTTGTAAATATTTTAACTTAGGATGAGTGTGCCTAGAAATTTAGGGTGTTTATGTAGTTACTGTAGTTATGAAAGCTATTTGAAAGTCTGTTGGTTCAGCTCCTTTTAAGAAGGTAGAGCTCAGTTTCATTAGGGAAAATTTCCTGATATCCTTTGCTTCTTATCTGTGGAGTACCACAAAGGTCTGTTCTGTAGTAATCACTCCCTAACCTGATTGAACAAACACTCCCCCAACACACACCTCCAAAAAATGAACCAGGAAGTCTCCTCCCTGAATTTCACTCAGGTATTCCCTCTCCCACTGTTTGGGCTGGGTGGTAGGTGAGGGGTTTTGTATGTGGTGTGGTTTGGGTGATGTGGTGTGTAGGATATATGTTGGTGAGGGATGTTGTATGTGGTAGTTGAGGGGTATTGTGTAAGGTGTGTAGGTATGTGGTGAGTGAGGGAGTATATACTACTACTACTATTACTACTATAAATCACTTCTATAGCGCTACCAGTCATATGCAGCGCTTTACAATTGAACATGAAGAAGACAGTCTCTGCTCAAAAGAGCTCACAATCTAAATCAGGACAAACAGACAGGACCAAAAAGGATAAGTGAAGGACAGACAGAAGGACACATAAGGATAAGATAAAAGTTACAAGTCAGGAGTCGAAAGCAGCATCAAACAGGTAGGCCTTTAGTCCGGATTTGAAGGCAGCCAAGGATGGAGCTAGACGCAGTGGCGTCGCGAGGGTAGCTGACACCTGGGGCGGGTCGCCGCTGCGCACCCCCCCCGGGTGCAGCGCGACGCACCCTCCCCCCTCCATAGCACAACCCCCTCCCCCCCCCTGTGAGAACATACATGGAAGGCGGTGAGAGGCGGGCGGGAGGGCCAATCCGCCGAGTGCACGCCGCTAGGGGGTGTCGGCGCCTCGCTGGTTCCTTGCTCTCTCTGCCCCGGAACAGGAAGTAACCTGTTCCGGGGCAGAGAGAGCAAGGAACCAGCGAGGCGCCGACACCCCCCAGCGGCGTGCACCTGGGGCGGACCGCCCCACTGCCCCCCCCCTTCCTACGCCACTGGCTAGACGTAATGGCTCAGGAAGCCTATTCCAGGCATAAGGTGTGGCGAGATAGAAGGAGCGGAGTCTGGAGTTAGCGATGGAGGAGAAGAGTGCAATTAGGAGAGATTTGCCTAGTGAACGGAGTTCTAGGGAAGGAGTGTAGGGAGAGATGAGGGTGGAGAGGTAGTGAGGGGCTGCAGAGTATGTAGGGTGTGTAATGCGCAAAGAGCAGTGTGTGTGGTAAATGGTGATTGAGGGGACATATGGTGGGTCAGAAATGATGTGAATAATGGGTAGAGGGGTTGTATATAGTGGGTGAAGCCAGTGAGTGTATTAGTGCACAGGCTGTTCAGCTGGAGTAGGCCAGGGGTGTTGATTAGAAGGCAGTGAAGAGTAGAAACACAATCTAACAGCAGTATACCTCAATAGAAACAGGAGGAAGAGGTGTCCTTGCATGTATTTTGGGTGACTGCAGAGGAAGTGGTATAGTTATTATTTTTTTTAATGTGCTATTAACTCTTTAGCAGAGTGTCAATAATAAACTATTGCAGTTATATACTGTCACTTTTTTTTTTTACATAACTGATATATTGTGATTGCTGTTGTATTGTAAATTGCTTTGATGCCTATTGATGGAAATGTGGTATATCAAATCAACTCAAGCTGCAAAAATGAGGATCAGGGAAATGGTGGCGGAATGAGATATGTATCTGCAGAAGTTACTACTACTACTACTATTTAACATTTCTAAAGCGCTACTAGGGTTGCGCAGCGCTGTACAATTAACAAAGAAGGACAGACCCTGCTCAAAGGAGCTTACAATCTAAAGGACAAAAAGTGCATTCAATCAAGATTGAGGCAGTCTAGATTTCCTGGATAGAGGTACAATGGTTAGGTGCCGAAAGTGACATTGAAGAGGTGGGCTTTGAGCAAGGATTTGAAGATGGGCAGGGACGGGGCTTGGCGTATGGGCTCAGGGAGTTTATTCCAAGCATAGGGTGAGGTGAGGCAGAAAGGGCGGACTCTGGAGTTGGCGGTGGTGGAGAAGGGTACTGAGAGGAGGGATTTGGCCTGTGAGCGGAGGTTACGGGTAGGAGCGTAAGGGGAGATGAGGGTAGAGAGGTAGTGAGGGGCTGCAGATTGAGTGCATTTGTAGGTTAGTAGGAGAAGCTTGAACTGTATGCGGTACCTGATCGGAAGCCAGTGAAGTGACTTGAGGAGAGGGGTGATATGAGCATATCGGTCTAGGCGGAAGATAAGGTGCGCAGCATAGTTCTGAACGGATTGAAGGGGGATAGATGGTTAAGTGGGAGGCCAGTGAGGAGTAGGTTGCAGTAGTCAAGGCGAGAGGTAATGAGAGAGTGGATGAGAGTTCGGGTGGTGTGCTCAGAGAGGAAAGGGCGAATTTTGCTGATGTTATAGAGAAAGAAGCGACAGATCTTGGCTGTCTGCTGGATATGGGCAGAGAAGGAGAGGGAGGAGTCGAAGATGACTCCAAGGTTGCGGGCAGATGAGACGGGGAGGATGAGGGTGTTATCGACTGAAATAGAGAGTGGAGGGAGAGAAGTGGATTTGGTGGGTTTGGGTGAAAAGACAATGAGCTCGGTCTTGGCCAAGTTAATGATGATATCATGGTAGGAACAAGTATCTTATGGGGTTGGGAGAAGTAGGTACTAGGGAAGCAGTGTAGGAGTATGGCACATGGTGCCAGGAGCTGTAGGTGTCCAGCAATATGAGTAAGCTAGTGTTGGGGGTGAACGACAGATGAATAACATTGGTAAGATTGACAGGAGGGTGAATACAGCTGAGTGCACATGTTTGTGTCAGCAAATATTTCAGGGTCTGCAGCTAGATCCAGGGAAAGTACATTTAGGGGAGCATGACCAGGGTTATGATTAGAGTAGAAATTAGCCACTGGTTACTAATAAAGTGGAAATCTGCCTGGTTACTGCTGTAATGAAAATTATCCACTGGTTACAGCTAGAGTGGACATTTCCAATTGGTTATACTGACTTGTTGAGAATATGGCTAGTAAATTAAGACCCAGGTGGTGAGATATTAGATGTTGAGAATATGGCCTAGTAAATATGGAGGCCTAGTACTATTGTACCAGGTCCAGATAGAACTGGGTCAGAACCATCCCAGTTCTCCCCAGCACATTTACCCCCAACTGTATCTTGGGACGAACACCAACAATAGATTCAGTCTGGGTCACAACAATAAAACTACAAACAGAAAGAATCTTATCGCATTAGTAATGTTTATTTTTACCAAGATTATGAATCATAAGAAACTATTAGCAGCAAAAATAAAACAGGGGAATTGGAAACATAAGCAAAAGGGAAAAGCCGGTGAGAGGAACACATATCTTATTGCTAGGTGAGACCAACATTGAGAGATTTTCAGTGTTCTTCCTTGTCCCTCCCATACAGGGCACTTATATACAATTTCTCTTAGCTCAGAGTACAAAAAAGCTGGTTCTGTAATACGTCATTGTCTTTTTATTACATGATTGAGAAGGCACATAAAAGATGTATTTCCTGAGTCCTAATTGAGCACATTCTTTGTTAGAAACTTCTTATTGCAGTTATAAAGTAATGGATCATGATCCTGAGGAACAGGTTACATTCTCAGGAGCCAGTTTGTTTTCCTGTTCCAACTTTTCTTCCTGGCCTTAAGGCTAAGGTCTCTTCACCTGTCTCTATATTCCTTCTTCTCACACCCTTCTAACCATGCATCTAGAGCTGATGGAACAATGGCCCTTATCTCCAGCTGGCTCCTTCTTTGATGCACACAGTCATGGATATAATTATACAGTAGCAGAGTTCTTCTCCTGGGGGGGGGGGGGGGGGAATCTGAGGTAATTGTTTAATTGCTTTGGCCTGAGCCATGCAGGGAAATGAATGTTTTTGATCCACAATAACAGAAATGTATTTAATGCCTGTAGATCTGTACTGGGCCTTCATATTTACTAGATTATAATCTCAACAATATCTAGAGATGTTAATGTATTTTAAATAAGTAATTCATTTAGAGGTTGGATTGCAAATAGTCTGGAGGGGTAGCTTTGTAGTTAGAGCAGCAGGCTGAAAACCAAGTGAGAGTTCAAATCCCTCTTCTTGTAACCTTAGACAGGTCACTTCACCCTCCATTATCTCAAGTAGAACTTGATTATCAGCCTGTTTGGGAAGGGAAATTAACTTGTGTACCTAAACTGCAGCTTGGTTTTGGAAAGAGAAGTAATTAAATCTGAAGTATGCTAATAAATCATTTTAGTTTAGGACACCAATTTTCCTTACAGAATGACTTATAAAATTGCATGTATTTTCCAAAGTGTTCCATCAAATACGACACAGAGAAAAAAAAATATTATTAGTGTGCATGAAGCATGCATTTACTGCCACTGGATTTGTGATGGTTTCATGACAAGTGAAATCCTTTTTCTTCGAGGTTAATTGACTTTATCCCCATGTGCTGCTGTTTTCAAGTGGACACATTTTAAAACTGGTTCTTCCCATCATATTTCATTTAGAATTCTAATGCGAAAAATTCAGTCTGACGTGACATTTCCCGACGGATGCTGCGTGCACTTTCACAAATGCCTCACACATGACAGACAGGGTGTCATACTTGATTAAGTGGTCTTAGGAAATAAAGTTGTCATGGTTGGTCTATATGCAAAGTGCATGGGCACAAGCCATAAATAGACAAAACGTCAAGGGAGCTTGTAAATATATGTGTCTGCAAGAAAAGTTGACATTTATTAAATTCGGATGTAGAAAGGGGTTTTCCATTGTGGGTCTGGGGCACTAAAAAGACAATTCTATAACGTGATGCCTACATTAACGACTCACCAAAGTCACAAGTTGTGCCCTTAAGTGAACTCGGCACTTTTCTATAAGTTTGCATCTAAGAGCTAAAGGACTAAATTCAAATGAGCAGTGAATGATATTATATAAATGGCGCTCCGCAGGGGCGGCCAAAAGCAAGATGTCACCTGAGGCAGGGCTGAGATGCTGCCCACCCCACCCAGGCCATGGTCTAGCATTTCCCTTATGTCTTCCTCCACTCCCTTCCCTGAGTTTACCTTCTTTTTCCATTTTGCAAAAGGCTGTGGGGGCAGCAATTCCCATATGTTGCCCTGCCACCAGCACTGGCCTCTTCTCTACTGCGGCCCACATCTGAGGAAACAGGAAGTTACATCAGAGAGGCGGGCCACAGTATAGAGAAGAGGCGAGTGGCAGGGCAGAATATAGGAAAATAGGAAAAGAAGGTAAACTCAGGGAAGGGGGTGGAGGAAGAAAGGGGGAGATGCTGCTCCAGGAAGAGTGCTTCCTGAGACCCCCGCCTCAGATGGCTTAGTGGTAGGGCCGCCACTGGTGCTCCGAGTGGGGCACCGTCTATAGAATAGCATGTAGCACCTGGCTCTGTGCACTACTTTGGGTGTGAGGATTTACACCAACTGAAATCTGATGTAAATCCTGGTGGGTAATTTAAGCATGGATCCCTCAAATTCTATAATTGTGAACGCCCTGATCCTCCCATGGCCACACCTCCTTTCGGTTGCACGCTAAAAGATTTAGTGCACATCTTTATAAAATAGTGTGTAGAAAGATGCATGCGTAAATCCAAATTGTTGCCAATTAATGCAAATGATTGATAGCACACAATTATTGGTGCTAATTGGCTTGTTAATCAATTAAATTCTGCGCATAAATTGGGCACACACTCAAATTTGCATGCACAATTTTGAGCGCCATTTATAGAATTTGGGGATAGTGCGTAGCTGCAAGGTAGATATATATGTGGGTGGAGCATGGGTGGACTATGGGCGTGTTTCCAATTTACACGTCTAACTTACAGCTGACTACATTTAATTAGCTGATTATTTTATTTAGGGGCCCTTCTACTAAAGTGCACTAGAATTTGGACTTAATCTGTGATAATGCAGGATTTTACCACGAACTAAGCCCAAACTTAACATGACACCTTTTGAGGGTGTTGCTTCTGTTTTATTTCAGGTCACATGTTAATGTTACCACATTAGGGCCCTTTTACTAAACCATGGCAGGCACTAGCCCATGTCCACCACGCAGCAAAAAGTACTGAGCTGAGGCATCAGTGCACACTAATGCCATGCTGGAAAATATTTTTAATTTAATTTTTATTTTTCAGTGCAGGAGGCATGACATTGGGTGGAAAGTAGGCGTGCTCTGAGCTAATTGGGTAATATGGGCACGTTGCTGTGTGCTGCCCGATTACCACAGGGTTAGCACAGGAGCTCTTAGTGCCTGCAAAATAGGTGGTGGTAAGGGCTCTCCTGGAGCCATACGCTAATTGGGAAATTAGCATGTAGCCTTAAAGAAAAATATGGAAACTGTGGCTAATTTATCACTATGCTAAAAGCGGCCACAGTATGCAGGAAACCCATGTGCCAACAACAGGACCAGCCACATTTTAGCACAGTTTACTAAAAGGGCCCCTTACCAGCTTATTTTCGAAAGAGAAAGACGCCCATATTTTGACCCAAATCAGGAGATGAGCGTCTTTCTCCCGTGGGCGCCCAAATCGATATAATCAAAAGCCAATTTTGGGCGTCTCCAACTGCAATCTGTCGCGGGAACAGACAAAGGTGAAGGGGGCGTGCTGGAGGAGTGGTGAAGGCGGGACTGGGGCGTGTTTATCGGCCGAGGAGAGAGGGCACACTCGGCCGATAATCAAAAAAAGAAGGGCGCCAGAAGCAAGAATTTGGGTCATTTTTTCTGGACCCTTTTTTCTCACTAACAAGTCCCCAAAAAGTGCCCCAACTGCCCAGATGACCACCAGAGGGAATCGAGGATGACCTTCCCTGACTCCCTCAGTGGTCACTAACCCCCTCCCACCCAAAAAAAACAACTTTAAAAACTTTTTTTTTCCAGCCTGTATGCCAGCCTCAAATGTCATACCCAGCTCCATCACAGCAGTATGCAGGTCCCTGGAGCAGTTGTTAGTGGGTGCAGTGGACTTCAGCCAGGTGGACCCAGGCCCAACCCCCCCTACCTGTTACACTTGTGCTGCTAAATGGGAGCGCTGTAAACCGCCCCCAAAACCCACTGTATCCACATCTAGGTGCCCCCCTTCAGCCATAAGTGCTATGGTAATGGTGTAGAGTTGTGGGCAGTGGGTTTTGGGGGGGATTTGGGGGGCTCAGCACCCAAGGGAAGGGAGCTATGGACTTGGGAGGTATTTTAATTTTTTTTTAATTGTTACAAGTGCCCCCTAGGGTGCCCAGTTGGTGTCCTGGCCCCTCCCATGACCAAATGCCTTGGATTTGTTCGTTTTTGAGCTGGGCGCCTTCGGTTTCCATTATCGCTGAAAAACAAAACCGCCCAGCTCAAATCTGCCCAAATCTGATGCATTTGCCTGGCACAAACCGTATTATCGAAAAAAAAGATGGACGCCCATTTTTTTTTCAAAAATACGGTCTGTCCCGCCTCTTCATGTACCCGTCCTCGGAGATAGACGCCCATGGAGATGGGCGTTCGTGTTCGATTATGCCCCTCCACGTCTACTACTTATCATTTCTGTAGCGCTGCTAGATATACACAGCGCTGTGTCAGTTAGCACGTGCTATGTATAATGCACTAGCTGGCTAATGAGTCAATGCCCCTCTCCCTCATGCCATGCTGCCTCTGAGACAGTTTTTAAAGAATGCAATAATGCATGGTTTATTTACATGATAAAAGGCAAACTACAGCTAAATGCCTTAATGTGGTTGCACATTAGCCTGTTTTTGAACATTAATCTCCAAATTCTAAATAAAACGACCTAAGTTGCATGCGCAAATCTGGTCATATTCTATATTGTACATGCAACTTAATTGGCTTAACAGGCCAATCAGCACCAAGAATTGCCATTTAACAAGCAATTATTGCCACTAATTGGCTTTAATTAGAAATTACGTGCATAACTTTCTAGGCATAATATATAAAGTGAAGTGCATAAATTCTAAGATGCAGATCTGAAAAGGGGAATGGCCGTGGGAAGGGCATGGGTGGGTCATGGGCATGATAGAATATGCCCATTCCATGTGTAACATAGGCATTGGCATTTACACAAGGTTTTAATTAAAGTAAATGGCTGCGACTAAATATAGTCACTGGAAATGGGCATTGGGCATTTTCTATAAACTGCACCTAAATTTAAGTGTATTCTATAAACCGAGCCTAAATTTAGGTGTAGTTTATAGAATATGCCTAGATGTATTTTTTTTCAGCGCTGATTTTTTAGGCATCATAAATAGAATCTAGCCCTAAGTATATTAAGTAGGAGATTTTATATATATAGTGCCTAAAAAAATCAGCGCTGAAATCAGTGTTGACTAAGCGTATTCTATAATTGGCACTTAGATTTAGGCGCCAATTATAGAATACGCTTCGTTATTATTTCAGGCCTAAATCTGCACACATCCATTTACACCAACTAAAACATGACATAATTCTTGCATGTAAATTCAGGAGCACTGGGTCATATTCTATAACTAGGCATATACATTTTGGAATGTCCATGAAATGTCCATTTCCCCATCTATAACCATGCACCTTTTTGCCTGCGCATGTTAGAAGTTCAGTGCACATCATTACAGAATACGCTTAGTGAGTTGTGCACCTAAATTCTAATCAATATCAATTAGTGCTCATTATTGCTTGTTAAGTACTGATAACAGCGTTCATTAGCTTGTTAAGCCAATTAAGTTGCACGTGGTGTTATAGAATCCGCAACAATTTCGGCACCTAAATCTAAGCATGCTATATAGAATCCAGGGTAAGGGTCTAACACACTTTACTGGAGGGGCCCCTTGATTAGCTGATTATCTTAACATAGTAGCTGGCTTTCTTTTCTTGGCTGTCTATCCTTACATTACTTTGTGCAACAAATTTACTGGGCAAAAAGGGGGAGGGATGGAAGCGGGACATAGCTACGTGGGGCCTCGGGGGCCTGGGCCCCCCCTGCCGACAACCCTCTCGACCCCCCCTCCCGCCGCCAACCCTCCCCTGCCATCGCCGTGGGCTACCTTTGCTGGCGGGGGACCCCAACCCCCACCAGCCGAGGTCCTCTTGCTTCCCGCGGAAGGCTTTGTTCTATTTCGGACATTCTGCACATTGTACATGCAGGACGTCAGACTCACAGAAACAGAACGAAGCTTTGCGCGGGAAGCAAGAGCACCTCGGCTGGTGGGGATTGGGGTCCCTCGCCAGCAAAGCTAGGCGAGGACGGCGGCG
Organism: Microcaecilia unicolor; assembly: GCF_901765095.1. Classification (NCBI taxonomy): domain Eukaryota; kingdom Metazoa; phylum Chordata; class Amphibia; order Gymnophiona; family Siphonopidae; genus Microcaecilia; species Microcaecilia unicolor. The sequence continues at coordinate 675,081,831 of NC_044031.1, read as the reverse complement.
GCAGGGGAGGGTTGGTGGCGGGAGGGGGTCGAGAGGGTCGTCGGCAGGGGGGGCAAAGTTGGTGATGGTGGTGGCAGCGGCGGCGGCGGGGGGGGGTTGGCAATGGCAGGGGGGTTGGCGGTGCCAGGGGAGGGGCTAAAATGTGCCCCCTCACCTGGGCTCTGGACCCCCCTCCCGCCGAAGTCTGGCTACGCCCCTGGATGGAAGTGTGAAACGTGGGGAGGGGGAAGTTAACTTAGGGGCTCTTTCAGTAAAGGGTGATAAGCCCTAATGTGTGCTTAATGTCTGAGAAAAGCGTTTTGCAGTAATTACCCCTTTTCTGCCTGCTAACCACAATATATATATCTTAGGAGGGGACGTGTTATGGGTGGGGAATGGGCATGGAAGCTTTATTCAGCTATTGAGTTCTGATTAGCATGCAGCAACTGGATAATGCAAGCCTTAACACAGAAGCACTGGGGAGGGAATTCAATAAATGGTGCCGAAACTTGTGCACCAAAAACAACTTCAGCACTAAGCGCTATTCTATAAAGGGCATATGCAGGGGTGTGCTGGTAAATTTTTAACAACAGGCTCTTTCTCCGGACGTAGCCAGCTCTGCAGTTGGAAGGGCCACGGGTGGCCGGGGGGGGGGGGGGGAGCAACACTTGCCTCTCTCTCCTCCCTCCCTCCCTTTGTGCGGGCACACTAGGCATACCTTTGCTGGCAGCCAATAAATGGACTGCCACCACTCCCAACGTCTTGCTCTGAGCAGCATGCTGGAACTTCTTTCACATGCTCGAGAAGTCCCAGCCTGCTGCCCAGAGCTGGAAACAAGGAGCAGGGAGCAGCAATAGCCTATTTACTTGGCTGGCAGGGCTCAGCATCTCCACCAGCAAAGCAAAAGAGAATTCAGCAGGGGGCCCAAGCCCACATTTTGGGAGCCAGTTGTTAAAGTAGCCATGAAGGGCTCTACTTTAACAACTGGCTCCCAAAATTCCTAAAAACTTAACAACCGGCTCTTGCGAGCCTGTGAGAGCCTGCTCCAGCACACCACTGGGCATATGCCTTTTATAGAATAGCGTTTAGAACAGATCTCGCACCTAACTTTTGGGCACTGGATTTGCGCCTGATGAAACCTGGTGTAAAAGCTGGCATCCAAGTTAGGCGCAGTTAGGCAGGATTCAGTAATTCCACATATAACTTTTTGGAACGCCCCCGACACACTCATGGTCATGCGTCTTTTGAGATATGCACCATAGGAGTTAGGTGTTGTGCCTTATAAAAGAGCGCGCTTTAAGATGCATGCGCAAATTTTAATGAGTGTCAATTAACATAAATAATTGGTTGTTAGCACCCAATTGATGATTCAGAGCTCATTATCCATTTTATTTGCATGCCAAATTTTTGGTGCCATATATAGAATCTTGGGGTTAGTGTCTCCAAAGTAGTAGACGGTAAATGCTCCAGCATTATCTTTTTACAAGTGCTGCATGCTAATGGCAACATTAGCCCACGGCCTGCAAAAAAAAAAAAAAAAGGAAAATGTTTTTAAAAAGTACCACTTTGAATTTGGGCCTAGCATGCAGGAAAGTCCTGTGACAAGCCATGCTAAGTTCGGATTCTAATTCTCTTTAGTTAAAGGGTTCTTTATTTAGCCAGATAGCTCCATATTGAGATCTATCTGGCTTCAATTTGTATGGACAAGTAGGTTCACAGAAACAGACTTTGGGCTATGGTGCCTGAAAAATCCACACAGAAAAAAATAGCCTACGCGTATTCTCTAAGTGCACCTAAATTTTATAGAATAGGCTTAAATTTCCACACGGTACGAAGAATGCACCAAGCACCTCTCTACGTGACCAAATTTGGTCGCATCCATTTAGGCTATGTTTTACTTGCCGCAAGTCCCGACACCTATATTAGGCGCAGAACGAGTGTATTCTATAATAATGCACATAGATTTTAGAAACGACTATTCCACACCCATAACCAGGCCTCCTTTTCAACTATGCAACTTGCAACTATGCAACTATGCAATCGTAATTAGTGCTGATAATTGCTTGTTAACATCCAATTGACAGCACTGATTACCTAGTTAACCACTTAAGTTACGTGCATTGTTACAGAATATGCTTCGATTTCCACAAGGGAATTAAGGCGTGGAATATAAAATTTGGTGGTGGGGGGGGGGGGTTGTTTATTTTGTCCACTCAGCAGCATTTTGGCTAGAGACCTCTCTGTTATATAAAATTAATTTTGAGCTTTTTTGTGGTTTGTATTTTATTATTATGGATGGCCATCACATATACACATTTCAACCATATTTTACACTATTTTGACACTTCTCTTATTTTACATCTGCCTGGGGATTTTTCTCTTGCCCTCATACCAAATCTTTGCCCTCCATTTACAACCTGTTGTCAGTATTCTTTTTTTTTCCTGGAAGATATTTCTTAAATCGTAAAACCAACTTCCATGAATTCCCAGAATGAGAATAAATGCATCTGTTCTCAGACATAGGCGGTACACCTCGCAGCAAAACACAGTGCACAATTTCTTAGCAAAAACAAGAATAAAAACAGTGTGAGATATTCTTAGCAAACTGCTGTAGAGGGTTTGCAGTGGGAATCGTATTAGTGATGAGTGTAAGAGATCTGAAAATTAGGCTCCTAAATTTGTACTCTATTTTCAGCCAAGCATAGGACCTTACTTTTCAGATGAAATTTCATCTTTATTTAGAAGCTTAAGGCGCCTATGTTAAAAGTGATCCATGTTTTAGACATCTATAAACCAGCATTTAGACATACATAATGCATAAATTTCAAAGTTACGATTTTACAAAGCTGTCAACACTGAGGGGTTCTGTTACTAAGCAGCAAGAAAAATGGCATTAATAAATCCTTGGAGACCGGAGAGGTTCCGTGGGAGTGGAGAATGGCAGATGTGGTCCCTCTTCACAAAAGTGGTGATAGGGAAGAAGCTGGAAACTACAGGCCAGTAAACCTCACTTCGGTTATTGGAAAAATAATGGAAGCGATGCTGAAGGAAGGGATAGTGAATTTCCTGGAAGCCAATAAGTTGCAAGATCCGAGACAACATGGTTTTACCAAAGGTAAATTGTGCCAAATGAATCTCATTGAATTCTTTGACTGGGTGACCGGAGAATTGAATCATGGACGTGCTATAGACGTAATCTACTTAGATTTCAGCAAAGCTTTTGACTCGGTTCCCCACAGGAGGCTCTTGAATATAGACAGGCTGAAGATAGGACCCGAAGTGGTGAACTGGATTAGGAACTGGTTGACGGACAGACGCCAGAGGGTGGTGGTAAATGGAATTCGATCGGATGAGGGAAAGGTGAGCAGTGGAGTGCCTCAGGGATCGGTGCTGGGGCCGATTCTGTTCAATATATTTCTGAGTGACATTGCCGAAGGGTTAGAAGGTAAAGTTTGCCTTTTTGCGGACGATACTAAGATTTGTAACAGAGTGGACACCCGGGAGGGAGTGGAAAACATGAAAAAGGATCTGCGGAAGCTAGAAGAATGGTCTAAGGTTTGGCAATTAAAATTCAATGCGAAGAAATGCAAAGTGATGCACTTAGGGAATAGAAATCTACGGGAGACGTAAGTGTTAGGCGGTGAGAGTCTGATATGTACAGACGGGGAGAGGGATCTTGGGGTGATAGTATCTGAGGATCTGAAGGTGACGAAACAGTGTGACAAGGTGGTGGCCATAGCTAGAAGGTTGCTAGGCTGTATAGAGACAGGTGTGACCAGCAGAAGAAAGGAGGTGTTGATGCCCCTGTATAAGTCGTTGGTGAGGCCCCACCTGGAGTATTGTGTTCAGATTTGGAGGCCGTATCTGGCTAAGGATGTAAAAAGAATTGAAGTAGTGCAAAGAAAAGCTACAAAAAAAGTATGGGATCTGCGTTACAAGACGTATGAGGAGAGACTTGCTGACCTGAACATGTATACCCTGGAGGAAAGGAGAAACAGGGGTGATATGATACAGACGTTCAAATATTTGAAAGGTATTAATCCGCAAACGAACCTTTTCCGTAGATGGGAAGGCGGTAGAACTAGAGGACATGAAATGAAATTGAAGGAGGGCAGACTCAAGAAAAATGTCAGGAAGTATTTTTTCACAGAGAGAGTGGTGGATGCTTGGAATGCCCCCCCGCGGGAGGTGGTGGAGATGAAAACGGTAACGTAATTCAAAAATGCATGGGATAAAGGAATCCTGTTCAGAAGGAATGGATCCTCGGAAGCTTAGCGGAGATTGGGTGGCATAGCCGGTGTGGGAGGCGGGGCTAGTGGTTGGGAGGTGGGGCTAGTGCTGGGCAGACTTCTACGGTCTGTGCCCTGAAAATGGCAGATACAAATCAAAGTCAGGTATACACATAAAGTAGCACATATGAGTTTATCTTGTTGGGCAGACTGGATGGACCATACAGGTCTTTCTCTGCCGTCATCTACTATGTCACACTATGTAACTGTTTTTCCCACATGCCAGGGCCCTTTTTACCGCAGCAGGTAAAAAGCCTCTAAAATAATGGCCATGTGGTAAGAGTACTCTTATCACGTGGCCATGTGGGTGGAGCACTTAATGCCACCCATTGAGGTGGCGGTAAGGGTTCCCTCAGTTACCCAGTGGTAACCTGCCCGATTAACGCCAGGTTAGCGCTACACTATTAAATTAAAAAATATTTTCCAGCATGCCAGAAATGTTGTGCACTCGAGCTGGAACTACCGCCAGTGGCTGCGTTGGGCCGGGGGTAGTTCCGGAATAGCATACAGTAAGCCCACATTAGGCTTACCAATTCTTTGTAAAAGGGCCCCTGAATGTATATATGACAAGAAGGCTTGGTCTGGATGTTTTTGGGGTAAGAGTAGAGTGCCCCTCCCCCCGAAAAAAGACCTCTATTCTCTATTTCATTAAGAGAATGAACTTCTATGTACAAAAAGATGTACGCCGAGATTTAGACTTGTTACCCATGAAGTCTATGTCAGAAAAGTGCTCGTATTGAGCAGCAGTCTACTGGGATGATATATGTGTTCAGTCTGTTTAAGTAGTGCTGCCGGATATGTGTGTAAGTAGTGACTGCACCAGCACTGTCCATTTCACTGGAGCATGCAGTGTCACCACTAACCAGATAGTTTCCACCCTTCCCTTAACACCGCTTTTTTTATATACCAATAATATCTGGCTATTTAGTAAGTTAAGGGGGAAGTTATCAATGTGGGCTACTATATTATTTTAATGTTAACCTCATTACTAGTACTATAATAGGCCCTTTACTAAAGGATATTAAACCCTAACACACACAGCACGGGTAAAACAGGCTATCACAAAATGCGTTAAAATGTTTTGCAGTATTTGCCTGTTTGCATGCATTAAGCATGTGTTAATTATTTTTTAAAACAATTTTCAGAGGGGCGTGTCATGGGCAGAGCACTTAGGAGGAGATTCAATATATGGTGCCTAAAAAATTGGCACTGAAATCAGTGCTGACTAAGCGTATTCTATAAACGGCACCTAGATATAGGCGCAGCATAAAGAGTACGTTTAGTTGATATATCAGCGCCTAAATCTAAGTGAATCCATTTACGCCAACGAAAACCTGGCTTAAATCCCTGCGGGTAGATTTAGGCACACTGGGCCATATTCTATAGCTATAAGTGTAAATTTCAGAATGCCCATGAAACGCCCATAACTATGCTCCCTTTTTACTGCATGCTTTAGAAGTTTGGCACACTCTGTTACAGAATATGTTTAGCAAATTGTGCACGTAAATTCTAATCAGTGCCAATTAGTGCTCATTATTGCTTGTTAAGTGCTGTTATCAGAGCTCATTAGCTTCTAATGCACATTGTTATAGAATTGGCGTGGATCTCTAGGTGCGCTCTATAGAAACCAGGGATTAGCGTCTCCTAAATAGGAGGCAGTATATGCATTCACATTATTTTTTTTAAGATGCCATGCACTAATAGGAACATTAGTACACAATCTGCAAAAAGAAAAAGAAAAGAAAATGCCCAACTTTAATGCTGCGGCAAATCGGGGCTTCATTTGCTGAAAAGTCCAGCATTAGAACATGCTAAGCCCAGATTTCCCCACAACTTACTAAAAGGACCCCTATGTCTCATTGTATAAAATGGGACCTGTGGTAAAATAGCATGAGTTAATGGTAAAATAACACATCTTAAGGGTAACCCATGTTGATAATTTCCCCCCTGAGTGTGATGAGCTTCAGTCTCTGATAACTGGAGCTGATATTGTTATGTCATAATGCCTCATTCCACCGATGCCTCAGAACCAACCTCATCAGTGATGTCACAATGGCTTGATTGTCTTATACTTGGCTCACTTTTATTACATGTAGCAGTGATTTTAATTTCTAGAGACATTTTGATTTTCTTTAATTAAGGAGGGAAGTTGTTAATGTGGACCACTATTAAGACATGTTATTACTAATTGAGGGCCAAATGCACAAAGGCAGCCATAAAATACGAAAAACTCCTTATATGGTGTTTAGCCCCACCTGGTGCATCCCAGAATGCATTGGGCAGGGGTTGGGTGCTGCCATTTTGAAAGTGGTAGGGCCTGAGCGAGGAGGGAGGAGGTGTTGGGCACCATCTATAGAATAGGTGTAGCACTGGGTTCTGTGCCCTACTTTGAGTGTGAGGATCTACACCAACTGAAACCTGGTGTAAATCCTGGTGGGTAATTTAGGCACGGATCCCCTGTCACTAGACCACCATGGTCATTTGCTAGGGTGTGGTCCACTGGTCAACCAATGGATTGTTTTAGGAGGAGCATGGGGGGTTGGGAGGAGAGGGGGTCTGGGGTCCACAGGATCACCAGGGAATTTTGTTGGGATGTGGGGGGCTCAGGGTCCACTGGACCACCAGGGAATTTTGTAAGGAGTGTGTGTGTGGGGGGGGGGGGGTCCACCAGACCATCATGGAATTGCTTTCAGGGGGTCGGCGGGGGGGGGGGGGGGGAGGAGGAGAGGAAGCACAAGCCGGCAGCCTTTGCATCTGCCCGCTTGTGCTTTCCTCCTCTCTGACAGCTCCAGAGCAGATGTAAAATTTGCTCATTAGAACTAGGCACTCTGGAGCTGTGCATCCCCCGGAATGCTCATTAGAATACTAACGAGCTCATTGTAATATATTTGCATGGGATTCACGGTGGCCGCTAACATCACACGTTAGAGCCATGGAAAACCCCTTGTGCATTACTGGCTAAATAATGTTTACTTTAGACTTGCTACAGCCAGTCAAAAACAAATGTTTCCAGCACGGTAAGCTTTGTGCATCTGCCCCTAGGTCTCATTGGATAAAATGGGACCTGTGCTAAAATAGCACAAGTTAGTGGTAAAATAGCACATCTCAATGGTAGAACACATTGAAAACTATTAGGAGCAGTCTAGTGCTTAGTGCAGCAGACTTTGAACCTGGGGAGCTGGCTTCAAGTCCCACTGCAGTTCCTTGTGACTCTGGGCGAGTCACTTTGCCCCAGGTTCAAAATAAGTACCTGTATATAATACGTAAATCACTTTGTAAACACAGAAAGGTCAAATATCAAGACCCATCCCCTTTCCCTAAATGACACAATATTATCTGTTTAATTTTTAAGAGAACCTTGTGGGCCCAGGTCACTAAAACTGTTTCAAATTCATTTTTCTCATATCAACCAGACTTATGACTGCGGAAACTCAGTAAAATGCACAAACTAGAAAGCCTCATACATTTATGAAGACATGAACAGGCTGCAAATAGAACTCTATTATGCCACAGAGAACAATGTTTCTCTTCATTCATAGTGCTGCATGTTTTATTATGCCTACAAGGACATTTTAGGACAGCTTTTCAGTTTGTGCCCATTATCGTTTAAGAATCTGGATTTTTAGTCTTTCTTTCCAAATAATGCTTATGGCAGCTCATAGCACTATTAATATGCAGGTACAATACATAACTCTTCTGAGGAAACTTTTCAGTGGAGGTGATTTCTGTACAATTTCATGCAGATAAGATTCATATAAAGCAGGGCTTCCCAAACCTGTCCTGTCCACAGCCAGTCAGGTGTTCAGGATCATACACTGGAAACACGGTACATGCAAAATTTTCTCAACAGTATTCATTGTAGAAATCCTGAAAACTGGACTGACTGTAGGGTCCCTAAAAGGATTTGCACAGTTATCTGCTATTTATTTATTTATTTATTTGGATTTTGCTCACACCTTTTTTCAGTAGTAGCTCAAGGTGAGTTACATTCGGTTACATTCAAACATGCCATAGTCACACCATTACTTAAGAAGCCTTCACTTGACCCTACCTGTCCTTCCAACTATCAACCCATCTCCCTCCTCCCCTTCCTCTCCAAGATACTTGAATGTGCCATTCACCGCCGCAGTCTTGACTTTCTTTCATCTCAAACTGTTCTTGATTCACTCCAATCTGGCTTTTGCCCTCTTCATTCAACTGAAATTGCATTTACAAAAGTTTCCAACGATCTGTTACTGGCCAGATCCAAAGGTCTCTATTCTATCGTCATCCTTCTCGATCTATCCGCCGCTTTTGACATTCTTGATCACAGCTTACTCCTTGATACGTTGTCTTCACTTGGATTCCAGGGCTCTGTTCTTTCCTGGTTCTCCTTCTACCTCTCGCTTCGCACCTTTAGTGTACACTCTGGTGGATCCTCTTCCATTTCTATCCCGCTACCAATCGGTGTACCTCAGGGTTCTGTTCTCAGTCCTCTCCTGTTCTCCATCTACACTTCTTCCCTTGGCTCTCTGATATCATCCCATGGCTTTCAATACCATCTCTACACTGATGACTCCCAGATCTACCTCTCTACCCCCGATATCTCAACCAGCATCCAGAGCAATGTATCAGCCTGCCTATCTGATATCGCTGCCTGGATGTCTCAATGTCATCTGAAACTTAACATGGCCAAAACCGAGCTTCTCATCTTTCCCCCTAAACCCACCTCTCCTCTCCCCCTTTCTCTGTTTTTGTGGATGGCACTCTCATTCTCCCTGTCTCATCAGCTCGTAACCTTGGGGTCATCTTCGACTCCTCTCTCTCTCCTTCTCTGCTCACATTCAGCAGATTGCCAAAACCTGTGGTTTCTTTCTCTATAACATCAGCAAAATCTGTCCCTTCCTCTCTGAGCACTATACCAGAACCCTTATCCACACTTATCACCTCTCGCCTAGATTATTGCAGCCTGCTTCTCACAGGCCTCCCACTTAGCCACCTCTCTCCTCTTTAATCAGTCCAAACTTTTGCTGCCAGAGTCACTATGCTCACATTAGCCCTCTCCTCAAGTCACTTCACTGGCTCAATATCCATTTCCACATTCAATTCAAACTTCTCTTACTAACCTATAAGTGCATTCACTCTACCGCTCCCCAGTACCTCTCCACTCTTGTCTCTCCCTATGCCCCCCCTTGGGTACTCTGTTCTGTGGATAAATCTCTCTTATCTGTCCCCTTCTCCTCTACTGCTAATTCCAGGCTCCGTTCCTTTTATCTCGCTGCACCTCATGCCTGGAATAGACTTCCCGAGCTTGTACGTCTAGCCCCATCTTTGGCCGTTTTCAAATCCAGGCTAAAAGCCCACCTCTTTAACACTGCTTTTGACTCCTAACCACTACTCACTTGCTCTGTACCCTTTTATCCCCACTCTTTTAATTCCCTTACCTCTTAGTTGTTCTGTCTGTTTGTCTGTCCTATTTAGATTGTGAGCTCTTTGAGCAGGGACTGTCTTTTCATGTATGGTGTAAAGCGCTACGTATGCCTTGTAGCGCTATAGAAGTGATAAGTAGTAGTATGTACACTGGATATTATTCTGTCCCAGGAGGGCTCACAATCTAGGTTTGTACCTGAGAAAATGGAGGGTTAAGTGATTTGCCCATGATCACAAGGAGCAGCAGTGGGAATTGAACCAGCCACTTCTGGATTGCAAGACCAGTGCTCTAACCACTAGGCCGCTCCTCCACTTCACTTTTAGTAGCAATATATGTATGAATGCCACTACCAAATATACACATATAACTTTACTGAGCAAAATTGACAGATTAAAGAGTAGTAAATCAGATGGATCACATGGCATGCAACCAAGAGTACTGAAAGAACTCAAACATGAAATTGCTGATCTGCTGTTAGTAATCTGTAACCTGTCATTAAAATCGACCCTAGTACTGAAGATTGGAATGCCAGTGTAGTGCAATTTTTAAAAAGGGTTCCAGGGGTGATCTGGGAAATTACAGACCGGTAAGCCTGATGTCAGTGTGCTGGGTAAAATAGCGGAAACTATTATAAAGTATAAAATTATGGAACACATAAATATGTCCAAGGGAAGTCTTGCCTCACCAATTTGCTTCATTCCTTTGAAGGTGAGAATAAATGTGTAGATAAAGGTGAGCTGGTTGATGTAGTATATCTGGATTTTCAGGTAATCAATAGAAATAAAACAAAATAAAACATGGAAAAGAAAATAAGATGATACCTTTTTTATTGGACATAACTTAATACATTTCTTGATTAGCTTTCGAAGGTTGCCCTTCTTCGTCAGATCGGAAATAAGCAAATGTTGGTAGATGACAGTATATATATAAGTGAAACAGCAAAGCATTTCAGTGACAGTCTAACAGGATGGGGGTGGATAGGTGAGAGACAGGGAGATATGCATGGAGACAGGAGGGTGTCAAAGCAGTACAATTTTATGGTTTATAATGGGCTAGAAAACCTAGATCTTTGTTAAGACCTGTCTGGTGGGTGTCAAAGATCTGGGTTTTCTAGCCTCCTCTCTCTCCTTCCCTGCACATATTCAACAGACTGTTAAAACCTGTCATTTCTTTCTTTATAATATCACCAAAATTCATCCTTTCCTTTCTGAGCACACTATTAGAACCCTTACCCATACTTTTATCACCTCTTTGCTTAGACTATTGCAACTTGCTTCTCACAGGCCTCCCACTAAGCCATCTCTCTCCCCTTCAATCTGTTCAAAATTCTGCTGCATGACTTATATTCTGCCAGTGTTGCTATACTCATATTAGCCCTCTCCTCAAGTCACTTCATTGGCTCCCTATCCATTTCTGCATACAGTTCAAATTCCTCTTATTGACTTAAAAGTGCATTCACTCTGCAATGTCTCAGTAACTCTCCACTCTTATCTCTCCCTACACTCCTCCCCAGAAACTCCATTCACTGGGTAAATCTCTCTGATCTGCACCCTTCTCCTCCACTGCTAACTCCAAACTCTGTTCCTTTTATCTTGCTGCACCATATGCCTGGAATAGACTTACTGAGCTGGTATATCAAACTCCATCTCTGACCGTCTTCAAATCTAGGCTAAAAGCCCACCTTTTAAAAATGCTTCTTTTAACTCCTAACCCACTTGTTCAGTACCCATGTTTTATCATTCCCATCTTAGTAATTCCCTTATCCCTTATTTGTCCTAATTAGATTGTAAGCTTTGTCGAGCAGGGGTCGTCTCTTCATGTTCAAGTGTGCAAAGCTGCGTATGTCTAGTAGTGCTATAGAAATGAGAAGTAGTAGTAGTAGAAGATTGGGCATCCAAATGGTTTAATGTCAACAAATACAAAATGATGCACATTGGAAGTAATGATCTGAATCACATTTGCCTGATACTAGGGTTCACCTTGGGGATCAGCATCCAAGAAAAAGATCTAGGTGTTGCTGTAGACAATACGGTGAAATCTTCTGCCCAGTGTGCCGCTGCGGCCCAAAAAGCAAACAGGATGCTAGAAATTATTAGGCAAGGGATGGTAAATAAGACCAAGAATATTATAATGCCTCTGTGTCGCTACATGGTACAGCCTCATCTTGAGTATTGCATTCAGTTCTAGTTGCCATATCTCAAGTAAATATAGCAGAATTAGAAAAGGTTCAAAGAAGAGTGGCCAAAATGATAAAGGGGATGGAAATCATGTCATATGAGGAAAGGCTAAAGAGGTTAAGGCTCTTCAGCTTGGAAAAGAGACAGCTGAGGGGAGATATGATTGAGGTCTACAAAATCCTGAGTGGTGTAGGATGAGTAAAAGTGAATCAATAATGAACAGGGGACACTCAAAGAAATTACATGAAAATACTTTTAAAACAAACAGGAGGAAATTTTTTTACACTCAAAGAATAGTTAAGCTCTGGAACTCTGTCAGAGGATGTAGTATCAATGGTTTGCATTTCTGGGTTTTAAAAAGTTTTGGATAAGTCCCTGCTTGCCCTGGGATTGGTAGCTTAGAATGTTGCTACTATTTAGGTTTCTGCCAGGTACTTGTGATCTGGCTTGGACACTGTTGGAAACAGGATACTGGGCTAGATGGACCATTGGTCTGACTTAGTATGGCTATTCTTATGTTTTTACGTTCTTATGGTAATGGCTATATAAGATTATCCAGTCTGCCCATATAGTAAACTCCAAAGCATGCAGGAAAATATAGTGCTTTTTTTTTTTTAAAGAAAATTCTGAAATATATCTCCATGCATATTATGGGGCTAAACCAGAAATGGATCAGCCTTTTCAGACTGACCTGTATAAGGTGCATAGCTGCCAACTTAGCCAGTTCCAGAATGGAGATTTTAGTCTAGTCCTGAATTTCTTACAACTTTATCCAGATGCATTATAGGATCTGCAGTACTTGTTTCAATGGACAGAACCGGGGACTACAAACACTGCATTGATTGGTGGCAACTGTAGTAGGGAATACTACTGAGCAATCTCTCAAAAAAGCAAAGATAACAAGTTACCCAGCAGCATAAGCACTGTCGAGCTAGATACAAAGCATTGATAAAGAAGGATAAAAGGTAATACCTTTTTCAGGTACATCAGAAGCAGAAAGCCTGTGAGGGAATCTGTTGGACTTTTAGATCATGAAGGAGCAAAAGGGGCACTCAGGAGGGACAAGGTCAGAGCGGAAAGATTGAATGAATTCTTTGCTTTGGTCGTTATGAAAGAAAATGTAAGACATTTACCTGTATCAGAAATGATTTTCAAGGGTGATGATGATGCGGGGGAACTGAAAGAAATCTTGGTGAACATGGAAGACATAGAGAGGCATAATCGAAAGGGATGCCCAAGTTTTGCTGAGGACATCCACGCAAAACATCCAAGTGGAGGGACGGGGAAACCCGTATTATTGAAACAAGATGGACGTCCATCTTTCGTTTCGATAATATGGTCGAGGACGCACAAATCTTGACATTTAGGTCATCCTTAGAGATGGTTGTCCCTAGACTTGGTCGTTTCAGATTTTCGGCGATAATGGAAACCAAGGATGCCCATCTCAGAAAACAACCAAAGTCCTTTAGTCATGGGAGGAGCCAGCATTCATAGTGCACTGGTCCCCCTGACATGTCAGGACACCAACTGGGCACCCTAGGGGGCACTGCAGTGGACTTCATAAATTGCTCCCAGGTACATAGCTCCCTTATTTTGTGTGCTGAGCCCCCCACCCACCTCCCAAAATCCTACTACCCACAACTGTGCATCACTGCCATAGCCCTTACGGGTGAAGGGGGCACCTAGATGTGGGTACAGTGGGTTTCTGGTGGGTTTTGGAGGGCTCACATTTACCACCACAAGTGTAACAGGTAGGGGGGATGGGCCTGAGACTGCCTGCCTGAAGTGCACTGCACCCACTAAAACTGCTCCAGGGACCTGCATATGAGATTTGAGGCTGGCATAGAGGTTGGCACAAAATATTTTTAAAGATGTTTTTTTGAGGGTGGGAGGGGGATAGTGACCACTGGGGAAGTAAGGGGAAGTGATCCCCGATTCTCTCCGGTGGTCATATGGTCAGTTCAGGCACCTTTTTGTGGCTTGGTCGTAAGAAAAACAGGACCAGGTAAAGTCGTCCAAGTGCTCGTCAGGGACGCCCTTTTTTTCCCATTATGAGTCGAGATTGCCCATGTGTTAGGCACGCCCAAGTCCCACCTTTGCTACGTCTCCAACAAGCCCCCGTGAACTTTGGTCATCCCCATGACGGAAAGCAGTTGGGGACACCCAAAATCGGCTTTTGATAATGCCGATTTGGCCGACCCTGTGAGAAGGACGCCCATCTTCCGATTTGTGTCAAAAGATGGGCGTCCTTCTCTTTCGAAAATGAGCCTGATACTGAGCCAAATTGACAAGTTAAAGATTGATAAATCATCTGGACCAGATGAAATTGCTGATCTGCTATTAGTGATCTGTAACCTGTCATTAAAATTGTCTTTAGTATCTGAAGATTGGAGGGTGGCCAGTGTAACGCCAATTTTTTAAAAGTGTTCCAGGGTTGATCCGGGAAATTACAGACTGATAAGCCTGGCTTCAGAGCTGGGCCAAATAGTGGAAACTATTATATAGAATAAAATTATGGAACACATAGACAAACATGGTTTAATGCAACGTTTTTCAATCGGTGTACCAGAGCTGCTCCCCAGGTGTTCCATAGGCAGAAGCAGACTGACTGTTCCAGCAACCGAGGACCCAGAGCAGCAGAGGACCCAGTGCTACATTTTTCCCTGTTTCTGTGACTCTTCTAGATTGATGGCATATATTTGGCAAATGCCTCCTATAAATATAAACGAGAGTGTTTATCTGCTAATCAAAGAGCTTCACTATTGGACAATTGCCATAGTCATTATAATGATTTATATATAGTGCTAATTCCTACTTCCTTTGGAGATGTCAACCTCGTGGAAAAGTGAAAAACATTCGCTACATTCCAACAGCTCACACCATACACACTTGCGTAACAGTAAGTCCCCTTATTTATAGGAGGCAATTGCCAAATATATGCCATCATTGAGGTAACAGCCACATCAACATTAAGGCATTCCGTATAGCGTTTGCTATTAATAATTCATTTATTCTATTTTGTGTACCTATGCAGCTGTTATAATGATGTATTGAGGCTGGAAAGTTAAAATATCTGCACAGTCTGTGTATCTTTCTGCCAGCGGAGGCAGTATCGTATGTACATACCTTGAATTACTATGGGAACACCTAATGTGCAAAGATGGTTCCTCTGATTCTACCATATGTTCCCTTGGGATGTAATGGTAAGAACAGAATAGAACTGAGCACATTATAAATCATTATTTATAATGATTTATAATCAATAATTATTAATTAAGATTATCAAACACTGAGCATAAATTAGTTGCTAATTAGGACAAGGCTCAGTAGTATTAAATTGTATGTTTCTTCCAGAGTAGAAATATTAAATTTTAACTGCCAGACCCTTGACCATTCTTCTAATGTTTGGAGATCCCTTCGCATGGGTTCTACCCCCTTCAGAGTATACACTCTATTGGCTATCTTTGTATCATCCGCAAAAAGACAAACTTTTCCTTCTAACCCTTCAGCAACGTCTTTCACAAATATACAGAATTGGCCCCAGCACTGACTTCTGAGGTTCTCCACTACTTACCTTCTTTTCCTCCTAGCGGATTCCATTTACCACCACTCTCTGCCACCTGTCAGTCAACCAGTTTCCAATCCAGTTCACCACTTTGGGTCTGAAATTCAGTCCTCTCAGCTTATTCATGAGTCTTCTGTAAGGGACCGTATCAAAGGCTTTGCTGAAATCCAAGTAGATTACATCTACAGCATGTCCTTCATCCATTTCTTTGGTCACCCAGTCAAGTCAATAAGATTTGTTTGACAGGATTTTCCTTTGGTAAAGCCATGTTGCCATGGATCCTGTAACCTGTTGGCTTCTAGGAAGTTAACTCTCCTTTCCTTCATTGAGACTCCATTATTTTTTCCTACCACTGATGTGACGCTTCACATCAGTCCCGAGGAAGTTCTCCCATCTCTAAAGACCTTTTAAATAAATCCTTGGGTCTTACCAGGACTTCTCTGAGCTCCTTCAATACCCTGGGATGTATCCCATACGGTTCCATAGCTTTGTCCAATTTCAGTTTCTCAAGCTGATTATAAATGCTTTCTCCCATGAAAGACAATATATCCTCTCCATTCCAAGATACTCTCTCGACAGATAATCATGGTCCTTCTCCGGGATTTTCTTCCATGGATACCAAGGAGAAGTATTTGTTTAGCACATTCACTTTATCCTTATCACTCTCCACATAGCCATTCTCAGCATTTTTTAGTCTTCCTGTTCCATTCCCATCTTTTCTCCTTTCCCCAATATATCTGAAAAAGGTCTTTATCACCTCTCTTAACATCTTGAACCATTTTTTTCTTCCACCCACGCTTTCGCTAGCCATATTTCTCTCTTCACTTCTTTGAATTTAATCCATAAGTACATAAGAATTGCCATACTGGGACAGACTGAAGGTCCATCAAGCCCAGCATCCTATTTCCAACAGTGTCCAATCCAGGTTGCAAGTACCTGGCAAGATCCCAAAACAGTATAATACATTTTATGTTGCTTATCCTAGAAATAAGCAGTGGATTTTCTCCCAAGTCCATTTTAATAACGGCTTATGGACTTTTCTTTTAGGAAGCTATCCAAACCTTTTTAAAACCCCGCTAAGCTAACGGCTTTTACTACATAATCTGGCAACAAATTATAAGTACATAAGAACATAAGAGTAGCCACACTGGGTCACACTGGGTCCATCAAGTCCAGTATCTTGTTTTGCAAACAGTGGCCAAGCCAGGTCACAAGTACCTGGCAGAAACCCAAATCAAGGCAACACTCCATGCTACAAATCCCAGGACAAGCAGTTGCTTCCCATATCTGTCTCAATAACAGACTATGGACTTTTCCTCCAGGAATTTGTCCAAACCTTTTTTTAAACCCAGATACGCTAACTGCTGTTACCACATCCTCCAGCAAAGAGTTCCCGAGCTTAACTATTCGTTGAGTGAAAAATGTTTTCCTCCTATTTGTTTTAAAGTATTTCCATGTAACTTCCTTGAGTGTCCCCTAGACTTTGTACTTTTGGAACGAGTAAAAAATCAATTTACTTCTACTCGTTCTACAATCATATCTCCCCTTATCCATCTCTTTTCCAAGCTGAAAAGCCCTAACCAGAGCTTAACTGCACATTGAGTGAAGAAATAGTTTCTCAGATTTCTTTTAAATTTACTACTTTGTAGCTTCAGTGTGTGCCCCCGATAATCTTGTCTGTGATCCTCTTGTTGCATTCTTCTATATTTCTTGAATGAAGCCTCTTTTGCCCTTATTTTTTTCAGCCACATGTTTGGAGAACCATAAAGGCTTCCTCTTTCTCTTGTTTTTGTTTAATTTCCTTGCGTAAAAATCAGTTGCCATATTTATAGCAGTTTTCAGCTTGGACCACTGCTCTTCCACTTCACCCACACCTACCTGTGCCACCAGTTCCTACTTCAGGTATTCTCCCATTTTACCAAAATCAGTACGTCTGAAATCCAATACTTTGAGTTTTGTATGTCTGCATGCTGCTTTTGCTCTTATATGAAACCATATCATGTGATTATCACTATTACATAGGTGGACACCCATACGAACATTGGAAACACTTCCTCCATTTGTGAGCACTAGATCCAGCATTGACCCTTCCCTTGTGGGTTCCATCACCATTTGTCTGAGCAAGACACTTTGACAGGCATCCACGATCTCTCTACTTCTTTCTGATTCTGCCGACGGGACGTTCCAATCCACATCAGATAAGTTGAAATCTTCTAGCAGTAGCACCCCCCCCTTTCATACCAAGCTTTTGAATATCAAATCTTTGTCCAGCTTCTCCATTTGTGCCAGAGGTCTGTAGATAACACCTGTGTGGATACAGGTTCCATCTTCTCTTTCCAGGACAAGCATATAGCTTCTTCCTTTCCCCAGGTTCCCTGCATTTCAGTCACTGATATTATTTTTTCACATACAGTGTCACTCCTCCACCTCCTCGGCCATCCTTATCCTTCCTAAAAAGATAATAGCCAAGTATGGTCACATCCCATTTATGTAATAGCAACAATATCCAAGTTTTCCTCAAACATTAGGGCTTGCAAATCTTGAACCTTTTCTCTTAGATCATGAGCATTTGTGCTCATTGCTTTCTGTGTGCTAAGTGAGTTTACTTACAAGAACAGGCACAGCAAGCAGCAAAGGGTGGGATGGGGGAAGGGTTGATATTGTAATTCCCAAGAAGAGATAAGTTTGTCAAATTATCAGTCTTCATTATTGCATTCCAACTGCCATTTTTATCTATATCCTGTTTGATACAGTTATAGCTTCTCTTGAATAAAAGTAAACTTAAAAAAAAGAGTGAATAATGGATTAAGATATGGAGGCATACTTTCAAAGCACTTACACTTATAAAGTTACATGGAGGGACATTTTCGATATGACGTCTAGGTCCAACTTTGGACGTTTTGCTCAAAACATCCACAATCCAAGTGTCGGATATAACGATTTTTGAGACAGCAAAACATCTATATTTTTTCTTTAATGGCCACTTGCTAGGTGATTTTGTGCTCTATGTATTTGTCTTTTGGTCCATTTTTTTAAAAATCCAAGTTTAGTAGACTGGCCATTCAGACATCCCAGCAGAGCAACGAGTTCTGTCCATTGGAGGACACCTTCTGGCTTCGATATCCATGCAAATGTATGTTTGTTTTGGCAACTACTAGATATGTGTTTTTTGATCCAGACCATTTGGGTTATTGTTAGAAGCTAAATAATTGAAGTCATTGTCAATGCAGATATATATTTCTTTGGTTGAGAATAATAACTCCTGTGTAAGGAATATATTTGGTCAGACTTAACCTCTTATTTTTCCTTAATATTTTATTTGTCCATGTTACTTCAAGGGAGTATTTCTTATCATGGATCTCCCAATTGTGGACTAAGTAGCACAAATTTATATGGTCTAAAGTGCATTTAATGCTTTTCCTTATTTTGTATTGCTTTTTGTGCTTTGCTGTCAAGTGTTTTGCTTGTAAATTAACGTGTAAATGCAAATGAGCCCCACAGGGTGATAAGAAGGGCTGAGAGATTGAATGTCCAGAACAGACTACCCACAATTTGTCCCATTTTAATCCCAATGGACTCAAGTAGGCATATAAGAAGTAGACAAGATGTTTAATAGTAGATATGTTGGTGTTTCAAACTCAGAAAATAGGGCAGTGCTTGTCAATGTTTTTATGGCCATTACCCCATAATAGTGTCCAAATAAAATTGCATGACTCCCCAGAGGAGCAGAATAATGATACACTTACGGAGAGCCCATCCAAGTCGTGACCCCAAATGTGGGTTTTGTTCCCCATTTGGGGTCCTGACCCACAGTTTGGGAAGCTCTGAAATAGGATCTGTTGATCCATATTTATCATAATGTGTTTCTTTCAGTGGGCTGGTAATCACGTTCAGCTACAGAGAAGAGACAATATCCACCTTCCATCACAATGCTTTAGGCTTACATTTTTTTTCCAGCCGTTGAAGATTATGAGTGGTGGAAGAGATTGCTCCAAGCTGCAAGGATATGTAGGAGTGATACTGAACACACTGAGTTCAGCTCTATGCATTCATACTTTCATTTAGGGAGTCTTTTACTAAGCCATGATAGCATTTTTAGCTCACAGTAGAAATCAGCTGATGGTAAACACCGCAACACCCATTATATTTCTATGGGCATCTCAGTGTTTACCACCAGCTAATTTCTACCGTGAACTAAAAACACTACTGTGGCTTAGTAAAATGATCCCTTAATAAGGGATTTGTCCATACTGTGCTGAAGATACTGAAAGAAGCACCTGGGTTAGAAAGTACACACATACCCCCTAATTCTGTAATATTCACCAAACATTGCACATGTAAATGTGGGCACATGCCATATTTGTGTGCAAAATTTAATTAAATAAGCTAATTAGAACCAATAATTGGCTTTTTAACAAGCAATTATTGACACTAATTTAATTTAATTGAACTTTATGCATGCATGTTTAGGCACAGGTTCCATGCATAAATTTTACACATGATTTGAAAAAGGGGGTGTGGAAATAATAATAATAATAATCCAGCATTTATATCTCACTTAACCAAACAGTTTTGAGTAGGTTACACAAGAAAGAATAAAATCAAATTCTAAAACAGTTTATAATAAAAAAAACAATTAATTTAAAAAAAATGTTCATAATATCCTCTAAGATATCAATTAGAAAATAACCTGTCAAATCAAATTAAAGATATTTTTGGAATAACTATGTTTTTATAACAATTCAAAATTGCATATAATCTGTAATTTTTCTAATCCTTGGTGGTAGATTATTCCATAAATCTGTGGCTTTACCAAATAAAGTTCAATTTCTAGTTGTCTTTAATCTACAGGATGAAGGGGGATGGATTACCAAAAACAATTCACTTGAAGATATCAATAACTGCGATTGATATATTGATATTGCTACAGTCAAATGGATAAGGCATAGCCCATACAGTTTCTTATTTATTTAAATTTGTTTTATTGAACATGTAATAAAGAACATACAAAAGCATATTTGGTTGTTGTTCATCATTTTACAATGTAATTTTGCCCCCCTCCCCTTCCCACCAACCCTCCCTTCCCCGATACACATTACACTCATACATATTTATTAATAGTCTGTGAACGAGGAACACAAAAAGCAAGTACTTGAACATCAATACAGCTGCTGTGAATAGGTTTGAGAAGGCCTGATCTCTAGTGGCCTTCCCTCATCTAGCTCAAGTGCTCCGCTTTCCAAGCACCCTGAACCCCTTTCCCCCCTTCACCACTCAAGGAAAAGAAAAACCATACACTTACTCCATGTCAGGATCTAGAGTGTATTTAAAACCCCACTTCGGGCCTTGTGGGAAAGTGACTGAAGGTACACCCCCAGACCAACAAAAAGGCCTCTACCCTCTGGGTGATCTCTGGGCCTGCTTGCTTTAAAAAATCATTAAAGTATGAAATTTATTACACCAGACCCAGAAAGAAGGAGGGTCTTGACCTACCCAAACCCCTAAAATTGTCTTTTTACCCACAATACTAGCTTTCTTAATTAGCTGTCGCCCTCCCCTACCCAACATTGCAAAAACTCCAAAAAGATCTAATAATACTCCGGACGGGGAGAAAGGTATAGGCATCCCCAAAATGCTCCCTAGAAATGTCAACACCTTTTTCCAAATTTTTTCACAACCGGGTATGCCCAGATAACGTGAAAAAAATCTCCCTCTATGATGTGGCAGCGTCCACACAGTGGAGAATCCACTTTACCTATTTTAAACAACTGTTTCTTTGTCATATAAGCCCAATTCAGTATCCTGAATTGACATTCCCTTAACTCTGCCTTTGTCGTGAGACTAGGTATTCTCCCCACCAATGAGAAACAATTGATTGTATCTGTATTTGGTAAGTAATAAAACTTGCTTTTCTCATACATGGCCTTGGTCTTTTATCACTCCAAATTGTGGGTGGCTGGTACATAATAATTTGGGGTGGTGGTAAAAAGACAAGAATATAACACATGCCAGCAGAAGGGGGGCAGACTCAAGAAAAATGTCAGGAAGTATTTCTTCACGGAGAGAGTGGTGGATGCTTGGAATGCCCTCCCGCGGGAGGTGGTGGAGAGGAAAACGGTAACGGAATTCAAACATGCGTGGGATAAACATAAAGGAATCCTGTTCAGAAGGAAAGGATCCTCAGGAGCTTAACCGAGATTGGATAGCAGAGCCGGTAGTGGGAGGCGGGGCTGGAGGTTGGGAGGCGGGGATAGTGCGGGGCAGACTTATACGGTCTGTACCAGAGCCAGTGGTGGGAGGCGGGACTGGAGGTTGGGAGGCAGGGATAGCGCTGGGCAGACTTATACGGTCTGTGCCAGAGCCGGTGGTGGGAGGCGGGGATAGTGCTGGGCAGACTTATACGGTCTATGCCAGAGCCGGTGGTTGGGAGGCGGGGCTAGTGCTGGGCAGACTTATACGGTCTGTGCCCTGAAGAGCACAGGTACAAATCAAAGTAGGGTATACACAAAAGTAGCACACATGAGTTGTCTTGTTGGGCAGACTGGATGGACCGTGCAGGTCTTTTTCTGCCGTCATCTACTATGTTACTATGTTACTCACAGAACACAGACCAATGCTCACCAATTACAGAATAAAGGACCAAAATTAGAAAAAGAAACATTGAGAAATCACATTCTCTGTAAGAAGTACATTACAGGAGAAATAAAAATAAAAAGGGATTATCTACTATGGAGAGCAAAATACAAGATCACATTCTACCCCAAAATAAAACCCACAAATAAATTATCTGGATAACCATAAAAAGTTAAAACTTGTGGGACAACAGAATACAGTAACCTATGGGACTTTAAGCACTTTGAAAATGAGTCCCAGTGACTCCAGCCAACTTATTAGTGGAACATAACCACAGAAGTATCGTATGGTCGCATTTTCAATATGATAATACTAGAGTCCAGCTAAGGAATAGGCTATTTTGAGTTAGTTTTCACTGGACTAAACTTGCTTTCCTTGTGCCATCCCCATCCAGCTGGATAGGCAGTGTCTTAAAGGATGGAGGATAAAGGATTTTTTTTTACATTTATATCCTGCATTATCCCAAGTAAACTCAGGTTTAATGTGGCTTACATTTGAAAATACAGCGAGACAAAATAATAGAATTCAGTTATATCATGGGAGCAAATAGATGGATATGTCTGAAACAGCTAACAAAGTTGAGATTAGCATATATACCCAACTGGGTATTTAAAAGTCTGTCCTTTAATGATGCCGCTTGTTCAGAAATCATAGCCATATATATATATAGACATGCACACACCAGAACAGGCATCCATACACACATTGCAAAAGTAAACAACTTCTACAGAGTACATCCAAAGCTTAGTTTTTATTTTCTCATTTCCATCTTCCAAAATTCTAGACAGCAAACGTACAGATCAGTAGCATCCAAAGCAGTCCAAAACAAGTAAAGTCAGATACAATCTAGTTTATACCTAATTGTTCAACCACCCTTAGGATTCACCTTTGGGTTTAAAAAGCAAAACCATGTGCATATAAAGACTGGATAAATGAATTAAAACAAAGTTTGAAGCAAATGCCTTTAATATGTAATACTTGTAGCAATAATGAAACAGTGATGGAATATTCACATAGAAAGCAGCCTGAGTCAACAGATTTATTTTCCACTGTACATAACTTTGGATGAACTTGGTGGCTAACAGTGTGCTAAACTGGACAATGTTGGCACATTTAGAGGGGCATAATTGAATGCGAACGCCCATGTGTAAAAACGTCCATCTCCGGAGACGGCTCCGCGAAGAGGCGGAGCGAACCGTAAAATCGAAACGAGATGGCCATCCATCTTCGGTTTCGATTATACGGTTCGGCCTGCTGAAATCCCATCATTTGTGTCGACTCTAGAGATAGACGACACAAATGGTGAGATCGCTGGACCTAGAGATGGCCGTCCGCGGTTTTCAGCGATAATCGAAACCGCTTCCAGCCATCTCAAAAACGGACCTAATCCAAGCCATTTGGTCATGGGAGGGGCCAGCATTCGTAGTGCACTGGTCCCCCTGAGATGCCTCTATGCCAGCCTCAAATATCATACCTAGCTCCATGACAGCAGTAGGCACCGATGTCAGGTAAATGAGCTATGATTGGCTGACAGAAACTTTGAGGGACTTAATGGAAAGGGAAGGAATATCTAAGCAACTGAATAAGTGTTGCAGTGGTTAGCGTACAAGTCTTGTAATCAGAAGGTGGCTGGTTTGAATCCCCCTCTTATTATTGTTTTAATTTGGACCTCCCTGACTGCACTTGCATGTTTTTTTTTTGGACGTCAAATGAGCTGTGATTGGCTGACAGAAACTTTGAAGGACTTAATGTAAAGGGAAGGAATGCCTACGCAACTGAGTAAGTGTTGCAGTGGTTAGCGCACAAGTCTTGTAATCAGAAGGTGGCTGGTTTGAATCCCCCTCTTACTATTGTTTTAATTTGGACCTCCCTGACTGCACTTGCATGTTTTTTTTTTTGGACGTCCCTGACTGCACTTGCATGTTTTTTTTTCTTCCGATTTTTGCTCTCTGCATGGGTCCCGCACAGCACCAACTAAACTAAAATTGCTCGGGGGACCTGCATACTGCTGTCATGGAGCTAGGTATGGTATTTGAGGCTGACATAGAGGCTGGAAAAATATTTAAACAGTTTGTTTTTTAGGGTGGGAGGGGGTTAGTGACCACTGGGGGAGACAGGGGAGATCATCCCTGATTCCCTCCGGTGGTCATCTGGTCAGTTTGGGCACTTTTTGGAAGCTTGGTCGTGAAAAAAATAGGACCAACTTTGTGTGAACTAAATGCTCGTCGGGGACGTCTTGCTTCTTTCCATTATCAGGCGCGGAGGTCCATCTGTTAACCACACCCCGGAACGCCCCTGTCCCGCCTTCGCTACCATTCGGCCACGCCCCTGAGAATTTCGCCCGTCCCTGTGACGGAAAGCAGTTGGGGCCGTCCAAATTTAGCTTTCGATTATACCTGTTTTTGAGACGGACGTCCATCTCCTGATTTGTGTCGGAAGATGGGCGTCCGTCTCTTTCGAAAATAAGCTGGTTAGACTGCCTCTGGACAGAACGACTGCATGAAGGAAGCCCCTCCCTCATTATTCAATACCTCTCTGTGAAATAATGGTAATAAAAAAGGCAAATGCATTTTTATAATAACAACTGCATTCCACAAAACAAAACAAAACAAAAGGAGCAAGTTCCCACATGCCATCTTTTTCTTTTGATGTAGGCACAGGAAAAAAAGATGTTAAATGCTCCCAAGTCTCAACCTAATTAATTTTTTATTAAATTGTAGATATAAGTTTGATTGTTAAGCACCTGATTCTTATAACATGATATCTGTTTTGGTGGCCCTTTAATAGGTGGAAACATCTGTGCATGAATACAGAGAGTCCCTATTACCAGCCCCTCCAAATGACACAATGATTTACAATTTAGAACTAATTACTCAATACTTCTGTGTACATCTACATGCAGCAAAGCTGGCAGGTTTTAAAATGTAAATGAGATCAAATAAAAATGTAACCAACCATAAAGAACAGCAACATGGCTAGAGTGGCTCATAAGTTTGCATGATGTGTTTTGCGTGAACAAGGATGACCGACAGCTGCACAGAGGAGAGGGAAAAGGAAGCTTACCTAATTGGCTTCAGTTTTTTTATGGTCACCTGTTCTGGCTCCCTGCACCACTGCCCTTCTTCAATTTTCTGGGCTGCCGGCAGCATCAGTGAGTAAACACACTGCCTTTTGCAGCCCCGGAAGCTCTCCCTCTGTTGCAGCATCCCACCTATGTGGGACAGGAAATTGTAGCACAAGAAAAGCTTCCAGGCCATCGAAGGCAGTGTGTTTACCTCACTGACACTGCTGGTGGCCTGTAAAAATAAAAGATAGCAGTTTAGGGAGCGGTGAAGAGCAGCGGTGCAGGGAGCGGGAAGGTAGCCAGTAGTGCCTAAAACACAGGTACTTGACTGACCATCTGAGTTGAGGGGCCTGAGGCTGGAATGGGGGGCCTAGGCCCACAAGAGCCCCCTATAGCTACGTCAATTGAGTGATACAATGACTTCATGACTCAATATGTCAAGCTCTAGCCGTCTTCAAATCTAGGCTAAAAGCTCACCTTTTTGAGGGTGCTTTTAACTCCTAACTCTTATTCACTTGTTCAGTACGAATGTCTATTCTATAATTCCCACCTTAAGTAATTCCTTTATTTGTCATGTTTTCTGTCTTGATTAGATTGTAAGCTCTGTCAAGCAGGGACTGTCTCTTACATGTTCAGTGTACAGCGCTGCGTACGTCTAGTAGCGCTATAGAAATGATAAGTAGTAATAGATACAGACACCCACTCCTACATTATTTCAGTAACCATTCTCTGAACTGCTTTCACTCTGTCTATGTTATTACAGAACTGGACATATTAATCTAGGTGAGATCTCACCAATGAGCTATAGAGCAGCATAATCACTTCCCCTTTTTTAACAGTTATACTTCTTCGCAAACACTTTGCAATACCTCTGATTCTTGCCACCACCTTGACATACATTTCTGCACTCTTGAAATCAGAAATACTAAGATCTTAGAGACTTTCATTCTGTTTCAGAGATGCCTTGTTTTACATCAGCCAATGGTCCATTGTTTGCAGTACATAAATAGATTTTAAGAGTGGCCCTATTTATACTAAAGAATCTTATTTAATTTAAGCTGTAATGAACTTTACTTGAGAAAGACTGCATAGCGATAATGTAATTTAGAAGCTTTCCTTCTGCTATTAAAATCACGGAACTCAACAATTCTTAAGAGTAATTGAACTCTATAAATGAAGCTATTAAGAGTTTTAGAACATTAGTAAGAAATAGCTTTCTGGTTTTGGATCCAGTCTAATTACAAAAGAAGTTGAAAATGAATCTATTTATGTTCTGTAAACAATTAACAAAGAGGTTGGATGTGCATTGAGTCTTCCTGTTCATGAAACGTGTTCCATACTTGGAGGCAGTAAAACTTCATTATCTTACTATCTGTGTCTAGTCTTACTAGTACTGCAGTACAGAATTTCAGCCAGCCTCATGAACACATGCCCCCAGATTCTGTATAGGTTGCCCAAAGTCAGGTGCTCAATTTTGGGCACGGATCATAGAGCCATGTGCTAAATTGGCACTAACAATCATTCATTGGTTTTAACAAGCAATTAATTTGCAGAAATGAGGAATGACATGGGGATCTGCCCTACACTCTATTCTATAACATGCATGCCTAAGGGACCCATTTACCAAGCTGCGGTAAAAGGGGACCTTCACTAGCATTAGCATGTGTTTTTTTGACACGCGCTGAGGCCCCCTTTTCCTGCAGCGGGTAAAAGGCTGTCTTTTTTGCTGGACAAGAAATGACCATGTGGTAAGTGAACCAATTGCCATGCACCCATTTCAGGAGGGGCATGGTGGCTAAGGGATGTTCCCAGAATTTAGGCGTGGTGTTAAAAAATACCTGCATTTCAATACTTAACTGCCATTAGTTGGACGCCAGCATTTACACTAGCCTTTGGCAGGTGTAAATGCTTGTGCACAATGTTAGGCATAAACCCCTGGATCCTATATAATGTGACTTAAGTTGCGCTTGCAAATCCGGTCATACTCTGGATTTACGTATGCAACTTAATTAGTTAACAAGTCAATCAGCACCAACAATTGCCAATTAACAATCAATTATTGACACTAATTGGCATTAATTGAAACTTAAGTGCACAACTGTCTAAGGATATTCTGTAACTTGATGCGTGTAAATTCTAAGTCTCATAGATGAAAAGGGGGCATGGCCATGGGTGTGGAATGGGCAGGTAGTGGGCATTTCAAAAATTTATGGGCCCCTTTTACTAAGCTGCGTAGGTGCCTATGCATGCCCAAAGTGTGCCAAATTGGAGTTACCACCTGGTTACCGCGTGGCCCTTGTAGTAATTTCAATTTTGGCACACATCTACTATACGTATTTGAAAAATATTTTTATTTTGTGGCACGCGTAGTGGACGCGTGCCAAGTGGCATCTGATGCATGTAGGTCATTAAAGCCCAAATTCCTTACCGCTAGGTCTATGGCTGACGATAAGGTCTCAGACCCAAAATGGACGCGCAACAATTTTGATTTTGCTGCAGGTCCATTTTCGGCAAAAAAAGAGGCATTTTTGCAGGCGTGCTGAAAAATTGATCTGTGTGCCCAAAACCTGTGCCTACACTACCGCAAGCCATTTTTCAGTGCGCCTTTGTAAAAGGACTTTTAGGTGCATTATTGTAGAATATACCCAGTCAACACCTACTTCGGGCATCAGCATTTACACTTAGTCATGCAGATGGGCGCTCAGTATATTCTATAAACTACATGGAAATTTAGTCATATTCAAAAAGTATGCCTAAATTTAGGTATACTGTCAGGCTTATTTTCGAAAGAGAAGGGCACCCATCTTTCGACACAAATCAGAAGATGGGCGTCCTTCTCACAGGGTTGCCCAAATCGGCATAATCGAAAGCCGATTTTGGGCGTCCTCAACTGCTTTCCATCGCGGGGATGACCAAAGGCTTTCAATCTGTAGACCGGGAGGAGGGGAAGATTGGACTGTGCACTGGCCTAAATTGAGTTTTCTTTGTGATTGCGTGGAAGAATGAATGCAATCTTGGTTAGTGATGTATTAGGTCTGTGCTATCATTTTATGGATCTATTTTGTAAACCACCTAGGTCTGATAAAGGTAGGTGCTATATCAACAGGCTCATTTTCGAAAGAGGACGCTCATCTTTTGACACGAATCGGAAGATGGGTGTCCTTCTCACAGGGTCACCCAAATTGGTATAATCGAAAGCCGATTTGGGCATCCTCAACTGCTTTCCGTCGTGAGGACGACCAAAGTTCATGGGGGCATGTCAGAGGCGTAGTGAAGGCGGGACTGGGGCATGCTTAACATATGGGCGTTCTCGGCTGATAACGGAAAAAAGGGCGTCCCTGATGAACACTTGGGTGACTTTACTTGGTCCTTTTTTTTTTTACGACCAAGCCACAAAAATGTGCCCCAAATGACCAGATGACCACCGGATGAAATCGGGGATGACCTCTCCTTACTCCCCCAGTGGTCACTAACCCCCTCCCACCCTAAAAAAAACTTTTTAAATATTTTTTGCCAGCCTCAAATATCATACCCAGCTCCATGACAGCAGTATGCAGGTCCCTGGAGCAATTTTAGTGGGTACTGCAGTGCACTTCAGGCAGGCGGACCCAGGCCCATCCCCCCCTACCTGTTACACTTGTGGAGGAAACAGCGAGCCCTCCAAAACCCACCAGAAACCCACTGTACCCACATCTAGGTGCCCCCCTTCATCCCTAAGGGCTATGGTAGTGGTGTACAGTTGTGGGGAGTGGGGTTTGGGGGGGTTGGGGGCTCAGCACACAAGGTAAGGGAGCTATGTACCTTGGAGCTTTTTCTGAAGTCCACTGCACTGCCCCTGGGGTGCCCGGTTGGTGTCCTGGCATGTCAGGGGGACCAGTGCACTAAGAATGCTGGCTCCTCCCATGACCAAATGTCTTGGATTTGGTCGTTTCTGAGATGGGCGTCCTCAGTTTCCAATATCACTGTAGTGGCCGTAGTGGTGCAGGACGTCAGACTCAAAGAAACAGAACGAAGTCTTGTGCTGGAAGAAGAGGACCTCGGCTGGTGGGGGTTGGGGTCCCCCACCAGCAAAGGTAGCCGACGGCGATTGCAGCAGTGGAGGAGGGTTGGAGGCGGGAGTCGAGAGGGTCGTCGGCGGGGGGGGGGGATCAAAGTTGTTGTTGGTGGTGGAGGCGGCGGCGGCGGTGGGGGGGGGGGGGTCGGCGGTGGGGGGGGGGGGGCTAAAATATGCCCCTTCACCTCAGGCTCTGGACCCTCCTCCCGCCGAAGTCTGGCTATGCCCCTGGGTGGTAGGCTGGGTTTACATGCTACAAACTCTGGAATCTTGACTCGGCACCATATAGAACTAATTTCTCTTCCAATTATTAGTGGAAAATCAATTAAAGCAAAGAGCAATAAAACAGGAGTCACAGACAATCTTCTCTAATAGAGTAACAAATGCTTAAACAGAAAGAAACCATCCACTCTATCTGTCAAATCATCTTTCACAGTCATTATAAGGAATTAAAAATTTACCACTGTAACATTACTGCTGGCCCTGTTCAGATTAAATAGTACAGGCATCTCAATTCCTAAGAAACACAAACATGTGAATTAGAGCTTTGCTTAAGGTGAAATTTAAGGGGTGATTTTATAACAGACTTTTGTACATATTGGCCAAAATTCTATATATGGCACCGAAAAATCAGCGCTGATAAAATTTCTTGCTAATCACTATTCTGTAAATGGCGCTCAGAGTTGGGCACTGTTTATAGAATAATATTTGGCGCCACAATCCACACTCAAGTAAAACCTGGTGCAAATTCTCACACCTAAATTACACGTAGATCTCACTTATTCTATAAAATTGCATGTAAATTCCAGGAACGCCACTGATCCACCCATGCCCCTCCCATGGCCACGCCTTCCTTTTCAGATTCACACATGAAATTTATGTGGGGATTCTAGTGCCTAAATATGCACACGCAAATTTTAATTAATGCCAATTAGCGTCAATGGTTAATAATTAGCATCCAATTATCAGCGCTAATTGGTTTGATAGCCATTTAAATTGCATGTGGAAACTGAGAATGCCCACATTTACACATGCAATTTTGAACACCATATATAGATTTAGGCAAATTGTATATGCCAGTATAAGCACATACAAGGCCTCTTATGAAATCAGACCACGTACAAGTATGTGCTGTGTCAGAAGATAGAGTTCGACAAAATCAAGAACACAAAGCAGTATGGTAAAAAGTCTTTAATAATGGCTAGTTCATTTGTTGTTGCAAAAGTCACCTGCCTGACACAGCTACATTTCAGCTTGCACCTCTGGGGCATATGATGTTACCTTAATAGGGAGTCTCAAATTTAACAGTCAAAATTTCAACATCCAGCAATGAGATCTAGTCAATTCCTTACTGCAGTTCAACTAATCTATTGAGCAAAAGGGCATTCCCACATGGCTCACACCGCATTTGTTTTAGGCAGTTATGAAAATATGTGCTCTGACAAGTAGGCATGCACTTGTACATGACCTGGGTGCAGTGGCATACCTACCTTACATTGCACCTGGGGCAGAGTGTGCAAACCTCTCCCCCCCCCCCCCCCCCCCCCGGGCAGCATGCACAACCCTGGGCAGTGCACCCTCCCCAGGCAGAGCACACCCCCCTCCTGTAAGCAAGGGGGTGCATGGGGCAGGTACATTGCTATCGGCTCAGCCAGTCCCCTGCCCCCTCTGATGTCAACTTCCTGTTCTGGGGCAGGGGACCAGCAGAGCCGATAGCCACACGCCTGCCCCACGCACTCCTTTGCTTCTGGCACTCGGGGGCAGACCGCCCCCACCTCCCTGCCATAGGTACACTAAAGCCTGTGAGTAAGTGTGTTTGGCATAGGGCCACAACTGAAGCAGAGTCTTCAGGGTAAAGCCAAGTTTCAGTTAGGGCAAGCAGATGGAGAGTACAAGAGATAAAGAGGTCATGAATGTAGGAAAATTTGTTACAAGCGGGCATTCCACAGAGCACAAGAGAAAGGCAGAGAAGAAGGGGGAAGGAGAGGAACAGAAATTAGATTGGAGATATCACAGTGTGACCTGCACAAATAGGATGAGAGCTGATGTTGAGGACCAGGATTGGGATTAATGTCCCCAACGGAGAGCAGGAGAAGGAGCAAGAGAGTACGGAGAAGAGTAGGAGAGGTATGACGACAGCGACAAAGATGAAATGTACTCAGATAGAAAGGAGAGGGATGAGTGGAAGGAAGGAAGTGTTGAAGGTTCAGAGCTGAGAAGAAGGAAGAGGAAAAAAGAGATGGTGAGATAATGAATACAGAGGGTGGACAATGTGTTCCTGCAGTGTACAGTGGTTTCAGATGGAGAAACAGATTAGGAAGGGACAGTACCAAGAAGAGAAAGTGTACTGGAGCCATAAGTAGTAACTGGGAGAAAAATAAATGTAAAGAAAAAAAATGCCCCTAGATCAGAGGCGGCTTTCTCCCTGTTCTGAATGCTGGAAACTGCTCTCCCAATGTACAAAGGAGCAGAGGACTTGAAGCAGGTGAAGAGCCCAGAAGGCAGCACACATTCAAACAACAACACAGTTAGTGATGTCATCCACCAGTATCTGCCCCACAGAGGCTGCTTTCTCCCTGTTCTGAGTGCTGGAAACTGCTCTCCCAATCTGCAGTCTGCAGCTGATCCTACCAAAGCAGACTGGCTTAGTAATAGTGCTGTGCCGTGCCATATACAGGGACTGTAGTGTGATTTCTGGCTTAGGTATTTCTTTCACTTGGTTGGCCGGAACTGGGGATGCTGCATAGGCAGCTCTCACAGCCTCTCATGGTCTATGTCTATCATTTATTAGATTTAATATACCACCTTTTTTTGAAATCAAATCAGACAACGTAACGATTTACATCCCATTCAAACAAGATCTAAAGGAAATTTCTAATGAAATCAATCTAAGTCTCCATATCATGCATTCATGGGCGAATGCATTTCAGCTGAAACTTAATGCAGAGAAAACCCAATGCCTAATACTCATCTCTCAGCATAACAAGAACAAATTCACTGCCATCAACACACCAAATCTAAATCTTCCAATCTCGGACAACCTAAAGATTCTTGGAGTTACCATCAGTCGACATCTAACACTCGAAAACCACGCAAAAAACACAACCAAGAAGATGTTCCACTCCATGTGGAAATTAAAAAGAGCAAGACCTTTCTTCCCAAGGACTGTCTTCCGAAACCTGGTACAATCAATGGTGCTCAGTCATCTAGACTACTGCAATGCACTCTATGCCGGCTGTAAAGAGCAAATAATCAAAAAACTTCAGACAGCCCAGAACACTGCAGCTAGACTCATATTCGGTAAAACAAAATACGAAAGTGCTAAACCCTTACGAGACAAGCTACACTGGCTCCCACTCAAAGAACTCATCACGTTCAAAATATGCTCCCTAGTTCACAAAATCACTCACGGAGATGCATCAGCCTACATGTCAGACCTGATAGATTTACCACCCAGGAATGCCAAAAGATCATCCCACACATTCCTTAATCTGCACTTCCCTAACTGCAAAGGTCTGAAATACAAACTAACACACGTGTCAAACTTCACCTACTTGAGTACACAGATATGGAACGCATTGCCGCGTAACTTAAAAACGACTTACGAATTAATGAACTTCCGCAAACTACTGAAGACCCATCTCTTCAACAAGGCATACCACAAAGATCTACCAATGTGAATATACATAACTCCTCCACATATATTCAGAACTATCTCAAAATATCTGCTTGTTCTCTACTATCGTGCTTTATCTTTTTCACATTTCCAAGACCCTTCTGTAACACTAATTGTATATTTTCTAATATATGTCCACTATTCATGACTATTGTAAGCCACATTGAGCCTGCAAAGAGGTGGGAAAATGTAGGATACAAATGCAATAAATAAATAAATAAATAAAATTAATAGAAAGTAAGCAGAACTCCATAATACAATAGGAAAGAAGCAATCAACCAAAAGGAGCTAACAAAATATATACACATTCATACAGAAACTGTAGTCTCATCACTGGGCGCCACTGCACTTTCATTTCCCAGAGAGAAAAAAGAAAAGAAAAAGAATCATAAGACTGCAAAAGCTACTTCAAATAAATATGTCTTCAGTGCAACACAAAACACAGTATAGAAGTGCTCTAGTCGAAGGTGTTGTGGGAGAGAATTCCACAAAGATGGACCCAAAATTAGAAATTAGGCTCATGAATGTAGGGTCCTACTTAATGGCTTCCAGTTGAGGACTGGAAATCTGCACTATAGTTCATAAAATTATCTACAGCGCAGCCCCGGGATACATGACAGACCTCATAGACCTACCACCTAGAAACGCAACTAGATCAACACGAACATACCTAAATCTCCATTACGCTGAAACCTTCTGCTCAGTGTGCTGCTGCGGCTAGGAAAGCGAATAGAATGTTGGGTGTTATTAGGAAGGGTATGGAGTCCAGGTGTGCGGATGTTATAATGCCGTTGTATCGCTCCATGGTGCGACCGCACCTGGAGTATTGTGTTCAGTACTGGTCTCCGTATCTCAAAAAAGATATAGTAGAATTGGAAAAGGTACAGCGAAGGGCGACGAAAATGATAGTGGGGATGGGACGACTTTCCTATGAAGAGAGGCTGAGAAGGCTAGGGCTTTTCAGCTTGGAGAAGAGACGGCTGAGGGGAGATATGATAGAAGTGTATAAAATAATGAGTGGAATGGATCGGGTGGATGTGAAGCGACTGTTCACGCTATCCAAAAATACTAGGACTAGAGGGCATGAGTTGAAGCTACAGTGTGGTAAATTTAAAACGAATCGGAGAAAATTTTTCTTCACCCAACGTGTAATTAGACTCTGGAATTCATTGCCGGAGAACGTGGTACGGGCGGTTAGCTTGACGGAGTTTAAAAAGGGGTTAGATAGATTCCTAAAGGACAAGTCCATAGACCGCTATTAAATGGACTGGAAAAATTCCTCATTTTTAGGTATAACTAGTCTGGAATGTTTTTACGTTTGGGGAGCGTGCCAGGTGCCCTTGACCTGGATTGGCCACTGTCGGTGACAGGATGCTGGGCTAGATGGACCTTTGGTCTTTCCCAGTATGGCACTACTTATGTACTTATGTACTTATGTACCCAAGCTACAATGGACTCAAATACAAATCAACTTATGCATCCAGCTTCTCTTACATAAGACACAACTATGGAACGCATTACCTAAGGCCGTGAAAATAATGTATGACCACCTAATCTTCCGGAGATTACTAAAAACCAGCCTGTTCAAAAAGGCATACCCCACCGACCCAACTTAAATGCTTGAACAACTGCAACACAACAAAAACAAAGCTAGTACCAGACACAAACTAACTCTCCCCATCTACGATTCCCTAATGTATCTGCTACATATGAACTTTATCCTACCACTACCACTACATCACTTTGTATTTGTTCATACTGGAATTGGCAATTGCCTTTACGGTACCATGTAAGCCACATTGAGCCTGCAAGTAGGTGGGAAAATGTGGGATACAAATGTAACAAATAAATAAAAATAAAAAGACTAAGCAATTTGGGGACAAGATATCAAATAGAGTTAAAATAACAGGTATGCTTCACATAAAGACTCATGGTGCCAAATCTTAGGCCTGGTTCCAGCTAAAATCCCAAAGGAGTAGGAG
The DNA here is from genome assembly GCF_901765095.1 of Microcaecilia unicolor. Classification (NCBI taxonomy): domain Eukaryota; kingdom Metazoa; phylum Chordata; class Amphibia; order Gymnophiona; family Siphonopidae; genus Microcaecilia; species Microcaecilia unicolor. The sequence continues at coordinate 675,047,002 of NC_044031.1, read as the reverse complement.
GAAAATGTTGGGTCAGAGAAGAGAGAACCCAATGAAGCATCAACTGGGTGACAGGTAGAAATCTCATTCCTTGGAGATGACCTCAAAGAATCCATCTCTTCCTCATATCTTACACACAGGGAAAAGTAGTGGCTCTCCCAAGTCTACTACTGTTCTTAGCTAATAATGCTTTATTGATTCTTTATCCAGAAATTTATCCAATCCTTTTTTAAACCTAGTTAAGATAACTGCTTTCATCACATCCTCTGGTTAAAAAAATTCCACAGCTTAATTCTCCATTGCGGGACAAATTCTATATTTGGCGCCCAAAAATTTGGCACAGATGGAAAATGTACCTACACGTATTCTATAAACTGTGTGGTTTATAGAATACAAGTAGAGCTGGGCACATGACTAAAATTTAGGCACAATCATTTACATAGTAACATAGTTACGTTTACCTTGGGAGCTGTGAGCTACACTGGGCATTTTCAGAATTGGTTTGATTGGTAACTGAGGTTACCTGTGTCCTAAAATGTTTCTGATAAAACTGTTGACTCCTTCATAGAAAAATTGAATCAATGGAGAACTATAATAGACGTTTGAATTTGAGACTCTTGAACTTTCTCATTTCTTCTTTCTTGAAAGCAAATGAGCTATTTTCAATGTATATGAAAGAAATCCTGCAGATGCCAGATTCATATTCACCTCCTTATACCAAGATATATTACTTACCTCAAAAGAAAGTTTCGACTGCAGGTTCTGCAGGACTGTTACAGGGGGGAGACTCAGAAACCTCAAAATTTGACCGCATTTCTTGAAGATTCGAATTTAGAGATCACTGATCGAGGAACATTGTTAGTTCAATTTGTATTTGAGAAAGACCTGAATCATGTGTTTAAATTATACTTCAAGAATTCTTCTAAACTGTTTTATGGACAGAAAATTTGGATGTATCCAGATGTTGCGAAAGCAACTCAGGAAAGGAGACAATTCTTGGACAAGACAGAATGTTAAAGCTTTGGGTGCATCGTTTTTGTTAGTTTACCCCTGCAAGTGTAGAATTAACTTTCAGGGGAATAAGTATGTTTTTTCTGATCCTCTACAGCTAAAGGTTTTCCTGGATGCTAAAAAGGTCCAAACCCCTGCAGTGTAATAACATCAGATCAACTAAGATAGTTTGTGGAATTAAGGCTTGCCGATTTATTTTTCATTGTTATGTTTTATTAATTTCTTCTCATGTTTCTTAACGCCCCTTATATTTGAGGTCTAAGGAAGAATGAAAAATTGTCAATAATTTGTGAGTGACATTGCCGAAGGGTTAGAAGGTAAAGTTTGCCTATTTGCGGATGATACTAAGATCTGTAACAGAGTGGACACCTGGGAGGGAGTGGAAAACATGAAAAAGGATCTGAGGAAGCTAGAGGAATGGTCTAAGGTTTGGCAATTAAAATTCAATGCCAAGAAATGCAAAGTGATGCACTTAGGGAATAGAAATCCACGGGAGACGTATGTGTTAGGCGGGGAGAGTCTGATAGATACGGGCGGAGAGAGGGATCTTGGGGTGATAGTATCTGAGGATTTGAAGGCGACGAAACAGTGTGACAAGGCGGTGGCCGTAGCTAGAAGGTTGTTAGGCTGTATAGAGAGAGGTGTGACCAGCAGAAGAAAGGGGGTGTTGATGCCCCTGTATAAGTCGTTGGTGAGGCCCCACCTGGAGTATTGTGTTCAGTTTTGGAGGCCGTATCTTGTTAAGGATGTAAAAAGAATTGAAGCGGTGCAAAGAAAAGCTACAAAAATGGTATGGGATTTGCGTTACAAGATGTATGAGGAAAAACTTGCTGAACTAAACATGTATACTCTGGAGGAAAGGAGAAACAGGGGTGATATGATACAGATGTTCAAATATTTGAAAGGTATTAATCCGCAAACGAACCTTTTCCGGAGATGGGAAGGTGGTAGAACAAGAGGACATGAAATGAGATTGAAGGGGGGCAGACTCAAGAAAAATGTCAGGAAGTATTTTTTCACAGAGAGAGAGTAGTGGATGCTTGGAATGCCCTCCCGCGGGAGGTGGTGGAAATGAAAACGGTAACGGAATTCAATCATGCGTGGGATAAGCATAAAGGAATCCTGTGCCGAAGGAATGGATCCTCAGGAGCTTAGTCAAGATCGGGAGGCGGGGCTGGTGGTTGGGAGGCGGGGATAGTGCTGGGCAGACTTATAGGGTCTGTGCCAGAGTCGGTGGTTGGGAGGAGGAGCTGGTGGTTGGGAGGCGGGGATAGAGCTGGGCAGACTTATACGGTCTGTCCCCTGAAGAGCACAGGTACAAATCAAAGTAGGGTATACACAAAAAGCAGCAAATATGAGTTATCTTGTTGGGCAGACTGGATGGACCGTGCCAGAGCCGGTGGTGGGCAGCGGGACTGGTGGTTGGGAGGCAGGGATAGTGCTGGACAGACTTGTATGGTCTGTGCCAGAGCCGGTGGTTGGGAGGCAGGGCTGGTGGTTGGGAGGTGAGGATAGTGCTGGGCAGACTTATACGGTCTGTGCCAGAGCCGGTGGTTGGGAGGAGGAGCTGGTGGTTGGGAGGCGGGGATAGTGCTGGGCAGACTTATACGGTCTGTGCCCTGAAGAGCACAGGTACAAATCAAAGTAGGGTATACACAAAAAGCAGCAAATATGAGTTATCTTGTTGGGCAGACTGGATGGACCGTGCAGGTCTTTTTCTGCCGTCATCTACTATGTTACTATGTTATGAGTAATATAATTATTGCTTGAAATCATTGCTTTCTGTGTTTCCTATGCAAGTTGTTGTACTTGTAAAGTTGAAAATTAATAAAGAAATTTAAAATAAAACTGTTGACTCTATTATATCTCATCAAAAAAAATACAGAAAAAACTGTCCTTTCACTCGTTGAGGGTCTGTCCTCTCTATACCTTTCTGTCCTATTGCCTATAACTTACAATTGTTTTTGCATTGTGATTTCATACTTTTATGCTAGTAGTTTCTTAATTGAACTGGGTTGAACTTCTGTGCCAGTGATTTCATATTTTTTATGCTGCAATTGTCTTAAAGGTGCTCTCTAGAACTATGTTTTGAACCTGTGCCAAGTGACTTAATCCAATCAACTTGATTACACAGAATTTGGTGACTGGATCTGGTGTCTGTCTTAAAGTTGTGTTTATTAGAATTGGGTTTTGAATCTTCAGTGCCAGAGACCTAATTCAATCAATTTGGTTACATAGCACCTAGTGACTCATACCTTGGGAGGAGGGGCAATTTGTATACAGCTGTGCAGTTAGAGAAAAAAAAAACCCGAACTTAAGTTTACCTTGGGAGCTGTGAACTACGCTGGACATTTTCAGAATTGGTTTGATTAATAACTGAGGTTACCTGTGTCCTAGTCCCACCCAGTAACATAGTAAATGACGGCAGATAAAGAGCTGTACGGTCCATCCAGTCTGCCCAACAAGATAAACTCATTTTGCTTGGTATGCAATACTTTATATGTATACCCGAGTTTGATTTGTCCTTGCTATTCTCAGGGCACAGACCGTAGAAGTCTGCCCAGCACTGTTCTTGTACTAAAAGTTCTGAAGCTAACGTCAAAGCCCTTTAAAATTTACACTCCAGCCCATCCATATCTATTCAGTCACGATCAGGGCATAGACCATAGAAGTCTGCCCAGTCTACCCAGCACTGGTTCTGCTTCCCAATTACCAGTGTTGCCACCCAATCTCTGCTAAGATTCCATGGATCCATTCCTTCTAAACAGGATTCCTTTGTGTTTATCCCACGCAAGTTTGAATTCCATTACCATTTTCATCTCCACCACCTCCCACGGGAGGGTATTCCATGTATCCACCACCATCAATGAAAAGCTGGTGTAAATGCCCATGCCTAACTTTAGGTGTGGAAGGGGTTTTTCTATAACACTGCGCCTACATTTTAGGGGTGCTCCTCCCATGGCCATGCCTACTTTTGAGATCTGTGTGGTAGAATTTACGTGGACTACTTTAAAGAATATGCGTAGTAAGTAGTGCGCATAAATTCTAATTAGTGCCAATTAGCTGATAATTGCTTATTAACTTCCAATTATCGCCATTGATTGGCTTGTTAACCAATTGCGTTGCATGCACAATTCTAGTCGCACTACATAGAATTTGCAGGTGAGTGAAAAAAATGCTTCCTCTAATTAGTTGTAAAAGAACTACTGTATCTTCAGGGAGTGTCCCCTGATGTTAGTACTGTTTGGAATGGTAAACAAATATTCCCCATTTACCTATTTCTCTCCATTCATGGTTTTATATGCCTCTATGATATCTCTTCTCAGTCCTCTTTTCTCCAAACTGAAGAGTCCTAACCTCTTTCACTTTTCTTCATAGGAAAGCTTTTTCCTTTGCCCTTCTCTATACCTTTTCTAGTTCTAGTATATCTTTTTAAAGACAAGGTGATCTGTAATGTACACAGTACTGAAGGTGTTATCTTTCAATGGATTATTACAGAGACATTGCTATATTCCTTGGTTTTATTCTTCATTCCTCTTCTAATAATAATTAGCAGAAGAACATTGGGCTAAGGATTTCAACATATTGTCGACAATGACTCCAAGATACCTTTTCCGGATGGTGACTCCCAAAATATAACGCGGCATCATGTACCTACAGCTTGGATTGTGTTTCCCTATAGGCATCGTTTTGCATTTGTCCACATTATATTTCATCTCTTATTCAGATGTCCAGTTCCCCAGTCTTGTAAGTTTCCCCTGAAATTCTTCACAATCTGCTCCTGTTCTTACAGCTTTGACTGATTTTGTTTCATCTGCAAATTTGATCATCTCGCTTGTTTCCTTTTCCAGATCATAGATAAATATCTTAAAAAGCACTGGCCCCAGTACAGATCCCTGGGGCACAGGACTGCTTAGCTTTCTCCACTGTGAAAACTGATTATTTAGTCCTGGTCTCTGTTTTCTATCCTTTAGCCAGTAACCAATTCACAATAAGGCTTTGCCTCCATGTGCATGCAATGAGCTGAATTTATAGTTTGAGTCATGTTCCTTTCATATTGCTAAAAATGGTAAAAGTTCCATTTAACACTAAGATTCTATAATTTTTTTTTCTCTAGTGACCATTTAAGGTGGCAGGGCTTTCCTCCATCTGTATAAACTGAAAATAAACAGAAGCATTTCAGTTCCTTGTGGGAATTTGTGTGACAGAGTTCACAGTCAGAGAATTCTAACTATAAAAAGAAAAGAAAAGGACTGTACAGATGACAGTTCAATGAGCCTGAACATCTTCTCTCTCTTCTGACCGGGAATGGAAGGCTCTCCCAAGCGCAGCCAGAACTGCAGTAAATCAGCTGGGCTCTAGGTTGTACCTTCACACAATGAAAGCAGAAATAAAATTGTGAAAGCCAAAAAAACACACTGCAATCAATACCTGCTCATTAAAGCTGCGTGCCTTCAATTAACTACATAATAAAACCTTTATTAGCCACACAAGTGAGGATAATTAAGTGCTTGCTCAATTAAACTGATTATACTCTACCTGGCAGCTGTCAGAAGCATTCTGCATGCAACACTTACAGACTGGAATATATATATGCTCTCATTTCTATTTTTTTACTCCAATTATGTTTATGGTCCAGTATCTATTTTATAGACTTATAAGCAGGAGCTTTGGGCTTGAACTCCCATCACAGGTTCCTTATTTATGGGTTGCTGAGGGGCTGGGATGAGTTGCAGAAGTAGACTCCACAACTGTGAAGGACAGCAGGTGTCCGAGGAAAGCATTAAGAGTAGGCCAAGGTTAGAGCAGCTAAACAAATGTGGTGGAAGAATAATAAAGTGGAGCCATTGCTTGGCTCAACTCTTAAGGAAATAGTCCCAAAGTGTCATATAAGAGGAGACTTGTTTGGAATTAGGTGTAGGTCACATCCATGTAATTAGTCTGAACAGATCAAGTAAGGGAAGGCTAGGAGAAACATAGGAACAGACAGAAGTAAGGAATAAATTGGGAACCAATGCATATAGGACCCAGAACCTGGGAAACAGGTCATACTGAGATACATAACCAGCAAAGAGCCATGGCTAAACAGTGAAGGCCCATCAGAGGAGTCTGATGAAAACACAGCTATTCTTATGTTGAATAACGATCAGCAGAAATATAACAGACTAACAGGCTGATATTCAAAACATCTAGGTGCCTAGTTCTAACCTAAATGCATAATTTTCCTACTGAACCCCTACATTTAGAAACCCCAAACACATCCCAGAAAGCTTATTCTTCCAAAGAATGACATAGTACTGAGATGGGAAGGTATCCTTAAAAAAGCCAAATGGTGAAGTCGTGTTGGACAACATATCCCCCAGGGAAACTGGCTTATCAAAGTTAAGTGCTGTTATGCCATCAATCTGATATAAGTGTGCATATGAAGTTCATAGAAGGTTTGCACTCAGTGGAGATGATTTAAAATATATTAATAAACCTAACATAAAATTTAAAAAAAACAAAAAATTTCCATAGGAAGACCAGTGACGATTGAAGAGTGGAGGATAAAGCTGTAAAGAGGGGAATAATCGAATGGTGCCGGCGAAATTGATGGCCGGCCATCTTCAGGGCCGGTGCCGTAAGCGGGCGGATCCAAGCGTATTTTCAAAATATGCTTGGCGCAGGCCAAATCGCTTGCCGGGTTTAGAATAGGATCGCCGGCAGATCACCGGGTTTAGATGTGAAGTCCACAGCAATGCCCTCTAAGGTGTCCCACAGCTCTGCTGAGATGTCTGTGTGGCCAGTCTACTAAAAATGCTGGCTCCTCCTACATCCCAATGGCTTTTGTGTGTTTTTCACTTGGACTTTTTTTCTGAAAATTGTCTGAAAAGATAGACGCACTGAGCAACAATGTCTAGCACATGACCATTTAAAAAAAAAAAAAAAAGATGGGCATTTTTCAGGTTCAAAAATGGCCATGTTCACTACTGGATTTTTGGATGTTTTCCACAAAACATCTAAAGACGGATTTAGATGTCATATTGAAAATGCCCCTTTAAGTCATAAACATAACATAATAGTTTCCACTATTTTTCTAACAGTCAACTACATGGAGTCAGGTGTTTCATTACCCACCCACACCAAACTAACAAGCAAAAGCAGACTATCAGGCTCATTTTCAAAAGAGAAAAATGTCCAAAAAGTGACATAAGTCTGCATTTGGACGTTTATCTCACAAAGAAGTCCAAATCAGTATTTTTGAAACCTATTTTTAGACGTCTTTCTCTGAAATCCATCAAAAGGACATCTAAATCTCAAGGGGGCGTGCCAGGGGTGTCTTCAAGGCGTGACTTGGGCGTTCCTAAGACTTAGATGTCTTTCAGCCATAATGGAACAAAACAAAAACGTCCAAGACTAAAACTTAGACGTTTTGAGCTAGACCTGTTTTTATAAAAAAAAAATAGCTGCAGTAGGAATGGAACCCAGTTCCCCAGGATAAAAAGTCTGTTGCACTAACCACTAGGCTACTCCTTTACTCCACACAAGAGGTGCCCCAAGTGACCAGATGACCACTGGAGGGAATCGGGGATCACCTCCCCTTACTCCCCTAAATCACAAAACATTTTTCCAAACAGCATTTTCAAAAGGAAAAGATAGACTTTTTTTTTTGTAGAAAATGACCTTTCCTGTTCTGATTTTGGACGTTTTACAAAAAACATCCAAATTCAGACTTAGATGTCATATCCAAAAATGCCCCCTGTGCATTTGACTTGTGCAAAGTCACAAGGGGCAGCAGTGGGAATTAAACCTATGTTGCCAGGATCAAAGCCCCTTGCACTAACCATTAAGCCGCTCCTCCTCTGATTTGGACATCTTGCATTTGGACATCTTTTGTTCGAAAATGGACCAAAAAAAAAAGGACATCCAGATCACAAAACGTCCATAGCATTTTCAAACACAAAAGATAGACATCTATCTTTTTCGAAAATGACCTTCTTTCCGGTTCAGAATTTGGACATTTTTGTAAAACGTCTAAATTCAGATTTAGACATTCTATTGAAAATGCCCTTCCACGGGGGTCTTTTACTAAAGATTAGCTCGAGTTATCTACAGCAGGGCCCATAGGAATAAAATGGACCCTGCTGCAGATAACTCAAGCTAATCTTTAGTAAAAGACCCCCTAAGAGAATCACTCCAGAACTGAAATAATTTCCAATTTTCACTGCTATCATAAAAGCCAGCTCTGTGGGTGCCAGTGGGTGTTGAGCACACCTGACATTGAGCAAGCTCCTTCACTGTGTCCATGGAGGGGTAATTGGTTTATGTTTGGCGCCCTGATGATTTTGAAATGTTGGTGCCTGTGATTGCAGCTACTCTGTTGTATTGTTGCATGTCCTGCACATTCTAGACCTGGTGGATGAAAAAGCCAAATGGAATTACTCATTAGCTCTTGCAAAAGGAATATAGAGTCCATCTGAACAATACTCAAAAGGGGAGCATATGGAGGTATCATGCTCCATTTACAAATGCTTTCTCCGGTTTGGTGAAATTTAATTATATGAAGTATTGGCTCTGGTAAAGTAATGAACAATTTCTATGAGTAGTTCAACATGGGGAGGGGAGGGGACAAATTTGCAACTCTAATGACTATTCCTACTAATCTTTTTTTTGTTTATTTCACACACACGCATGCTCAGGAGACAGCAGCTATTACAAAGAATAAGAGACTTTCCTAATATCAAACACATGCTTTTGATCCTGCAACTTTGTATATTTTGATAATTCTATTTGTTGTTTTGGTCAGTGGTGTAGCTACGGTTGAGCCTGTACTTACTTGCTGTTTAGCTGCCAGCTGGCCTGATCATTCCTGCTATTCTGCCAACTGTAGCACTGATACAGCAGCTAGAGACATAGGGGGACAAAGGGGAGATGATGGACCACCAGTAAGTAGGGGGACATGAGATACTGGACTATGGGAGAGGTGCTGGACTTTAGGGAGATGGGGAGGAGAGGAAACAGAGGAGAGAGGGGAGAGAGGGAGGATTGCCACTATGGAGAAAGAGGGAGCAGTGAGATGCTGAATTATGGGATGGGGGTTTGGGTGGGCATAAGATTAAAGATTCGCCTAGGGCTCCGAATATCCATGCACTGACCCTATGAATAATAGTCTGGATTGCTGCAGCAAGTGTGGAGTCTTCAAACATGTGAGAAATCTGATGCCCTTACAGCTGTTCCATTAATGCAGGGTTTCCAAAATCTGTCCCAATGGGTTTCCAGGCAACCTACTATCTATACGCATGAGTATCTAATGAAATATTGATGGTAGATATCTTGAAAACTCTGATGGGCTTCCCAGGAGAGGATTTGAAAACCCTGCATGAAAAAATGGAGGTAAATTAGAATCTGCATCTACTGGACCTTGCCACAACCAAATATAAAAAAAAGACAAAGAAACAAATATAAAACACTATCCTCACCCTTTTGCATCTTGTTGTACTGTTTCTCCATTGTGCATTTATTTGAAGAATGATAATAAAAACACTGCAACTATTTGTCTGATAGGTAGATTCAAAACATTTAGGACCTTATGCAATAAAGACTTTTTTCTTATAACACGGAATAGGGAAGAGTCAGACACTGCCAACTTAAGGCAAGATTTGCAGCTCATTTTCCTTTGCCTTTTGTATGACTCATGCATTGGTAGATATGTTAATTTCTCTTTTTTACTTACTAGCTCTTAAGGAAAACTGCTCCAAATTATACAGAGCCCTATAGAACTGGTCCCATGTTAGCCCTTCTCTTCTTGTTGCAAGCCCCTAATTCTATCCATTTCACCCTAATCACTGCTTTCACTGCATGTCAAACCATTATACCATCCATTTCACTCACACCATTAAAGATGAAGAAGTCTGACAAATAGGTCTTTAATTCTTCAACATACTCCTTATTCCCTAACAGGGATGTATTCAACATCCAAGAGGTATTATACTACTTCTCTCCTTGCCCGCTCCCTTCACAAAATGTAGGGTCACAGGATCATGATCTGGCCATACTATGGGGCTAATAGAACAATCCTATATCCAAATTCTGAGACATAACTGCATTAAAAAAATTAATTGATTCTGGTGTGTTATGAGGTGAAAATTAGCAGGTGCAATTTCTTGCTCCAGGATGCAACATCATCCAGCTGACTAGGATGGCATACTCTGCAATGATTTGCAACAATGCTGACTCCCGAGTCCCAAAGACAAAATCTGGTGTTTGCTTGCTAACAAATGTGGAAATCAAGAGAATTCTGTTATTTAGTAGGGGTTTGCAATATGTTAAGCTACAGTTTCATGCAGACTCTAGGTTTTGCCAATCTGAGTTTAAAGAGAACCGAATTGTTTTCAGCCAACTTCTATGCATCACTGAGGAGTCCTTTTACAAAGGCACAATAGCATTTTTAGTGCAATAAAATTAAGCATGCGCTAAACTCTAGAGGTGCCCATATATTCCTATGGGTATCTCTATCGTTTAGCGTATACTAAAAACATTACCGCGCCTTTCAAGTACAAAACCTATTATGGATCCAACTTCTCCTTCTTAGGCAGCCAACTCTGGAATGCCCTCCCCAGACCAATCCAATCACTCAGTGACCATCTGCCCTTTTGGAAATCACTAAAAACCCATCTGTTCAGGCAAGCCTACCCAAATGATCCAGATTAATTCCCACAAACCCATCTATTCATCACATATCCAGGAGACAATGACAACGACCTAGACTACATCTCCAGCCTCATTTCCCCCTGCTTATCCCCTGTTCTATCCCCTTTCGCCTCATCGACCCCTCCCCCATTGCTCACCTACCCTTACTCACACCTCTCCTACTCCCTTCACTCTTTCCCATTCCCCTCCGCCTCATCTACCCTCCAATTGCTCACTTACCCTTGCTCATACTTCTCCTACTCCCCTCATCCCTGCATTTCTACATTCCTATTTCTTTTATTACTCCGATAATACTCAACTTATTTCTCTCCACCAATACTTTGTAATCCCAATTACTATGTAAGCCACATTGAACCTGCTTTGAGTGGGAAAGCACGGGGTACAAATGTAATAAATAAATAAAAGACCCCCTGAATGAGGCAAAACCAAGTATCTACAAAACAGGGTAAAAGAGACCTATGTAAGGATGTGTTAAGGCCAATTCTTACTGCATCTTTGTAAAAAGACCCCATAGTGTTAAAACGTCTTTTTGGGGGTGCGTGCTTTTCTTTTTTTAAGTTTTTTTGTTTTCTGGAAAACATTTGGTGCAACTATTACACTACTTATGGTTATGGTTTATTATAACTGAGGCAGTGTACAATCCAAAAAACAAGAAATAATCCAGCTGGGAAGCAGAAGAAACCCATTTTATTCTAGAAAGAGGAAAGCCATATTGAATTGCCCAGTGTAGCTCTGTAACACACTTGTATTTTTACTTAGAAAACTAAGGCTGTCAGTGACTGAAATAAGAGCATAAACTGGACAGATATTAGACCATGATTTGCTCACATTTGAAAACAAAAGCCTTCAATGTCTTTGCCCATTGTGCTGAAAGTGTTACTTTTCCTGCTTCACTGACAACACATTCAATTGTAGAGAGCTGAAAAGTTTAACTGTATAATTAAATTCTGATAAATGTTCACATGCATAATGTGTCATGAAAGCTCAGTGACTGCTGGCAGATGATATGTATTTGCATTTTTAGAAGAGAAAATGAGGGAAAGTCTTCTGAAATGGCATGCATTGTTTACTGATGAGCACTCACTAAAGCACAGTGCATATTGGTTGTAATTGTGCCAAAATGTTCTCACCAGTAGGCTTAAGATCATGACAGGACACTATTAGAACATAGGAAAATAAGATAGCCAGCGTGGTTAAAAGGTGAAGTGAAAGAGCTTAAAGAGCATCCTTCAAAGAATGGAAAAAGCATCGGAATGAAGAAAATAAGAAGCAACATAAGCAGTGTTAAGCTAGATGCAAAGGACTAATAAAGAAGGCTAAAAGAGAATCTGAAGAAAAACTTGTCACAGAGACAAAAACTCATAGTAACAGCTTTTTTCAGGTACATCAGAAGCAGAAAGCCTATGAAAAAAATCTGTGGGACCGTTAAATCATGAAGGAGCAAAAGGGGCACTCAGAGAGGACAAGGCCATAATGGGGAGGTTGAAAGAATTCTTTGCTTTGGTCTTTAAGGAATAAGATGTAAGAGATCTACCTGCACTGGAAATGGTTTTCAAGGATGATGGTGCGGAGGAAAGAAAGAAATCTTGGTGAACCTGGAAGACATACTGAGCCAAATCGACAAGTTAAAGAGTGATAAATCACCTGGACCAAATGGCATATACCCCAGGGTACTGAAAAAACTGAAACATGAAATTGCTGATCTCTTGTTAGTGATCTGTAACCTGTCATTAAAATCGTCCATAGTACCTGAAGATTGGAGGGTAGCCAATGTAACACTGATTTTTTAAAAGGGTTTCAAGGGTGATCTGGGAAATTACAGACCAGTAAGCCTGACTTCAGTGCCGGGGAAAATAGTAGAAACTATTATAAAGAACAAAATTACAGAAAACATAGACAAACATGATTTAATGGAACAGTCATCATGGGTTCAGCCAAGAGAAGTCTTGCCTCACCAATTTGCTTCATTTCTTTGAAGGTGTAAATAAACATGTGGATAAAGGTGAGCTAGTTGATGTAGTGTATCTAGATTTTCAGAAAACTTTAGACAAAGTACCTCATGAGAGACTCCTGAGAAAATTAAATAGTCATGGGATAGGTGGCAATGTTCTTTTGTGGATTAAGAATTGGTTATTGGACAGAAAACAGAGGGTAGAGTTCAATGGCCATTTTTTTAAATGGTGGAGGGTGAATAGTGGAGTACCATAGGGATCTGTATTGAGACCAGTGCTATTTAACATATTTAGAAATGGCCTGGAAAATGGAACGATGAATGAGGTGATTAAATTTGCAGATGACACAAAACTATTCAAAGTTGTTAAAACACATGCGGATTGTGAAAAATTGCAGGAAGACCTTAGGAAACTGGAAAACTGGGCATCCAAATGGCAGATGAAATTTAATGTGGACAAATGCAAAGTGATGCACATTGGGAAGAATAATCCAAATCATAGTTACCTGATGCTAGGGTCCACCTTGGGAGTGGCAGCCAAAAAAGCAAACAGGATGCTAGGAATCATTTGGAAAGGGATGCAAAATAAGACCAAGAATATTATAATGGCTCTGTATCGATCCATGGTGCAACCTCACCTTGAATATTGCATTGAATTCTTGTCGCTGTATCTCAAAAAAGATATAGCGAAATTAGAAAATGTTCAAAGAAAAGCGACCAAAATGATAAAGGGAATGGAACTGCTCCCGTTTGAGGAAAGGCTAAAGAGGTTAGAGCTCTTCAGTTTGTAAAAGAGACGGCTGAGTGGGGATATGATTGAAGTCTATTAAATCCTGAGTAGTGTAGAATGGGTAGAAGTGAATCGATTTTTCACTCTTTCAAAAAGTGCAAAGACCAGGGGACACTCAATGAAATTACATGGAAATTCTTTTAAAACAAATAGGAGGAAATATTTTTTCATTCAAAGAATAGCTAAGCTCTGGAACTCACTGCTAGAGGATATAATAACAACAGTTGGCATAACTGGGTTTAAATATTTTTGGACAAGTTTCTGGAGGAAAGTCCATAGTCTTTATTGAGATGGACATGGGGGAAGCCACTGCTTGCCCAGGGATTGGAGGCATGGAATGTTGCTACTAATTAGGTTTCTTCCAGGTATTTGTGACCTGGATTGGCAACTGTTGAAGCAGGATACTGGGCTAGTAGGCTATTGGTCTGATCCAGTATGACTATTCTTATGTTAAGAACATAAGCACCGCCATACTGGGAAAAGACCAATGGACCATCAAGCCCAGCATCCTGTCTCCGACAGCAGCCAATCCAGGCTTCAAGAACCTGGCAACCCCCCCCCCCCCCAAAAAAAAAAAAGTAATAATAATAATTTTTAATAATGTTCAAGTGCCATGGTGGGTCAGACAATCGACCTGTTTCTAACAGTGGACAATCCAGGTCACTAGGAAGTACCCAGCAGATCCCTAATAATTAATTCATTCTTTGCTGCTCACTCCCAGGACCATCTGTTGCTTTTCCCAAGACAATCTGGTGTTACGTCTGTGCTCACCTCGTCCTCTGGTGGCCAGAACCGGTGGCTGCTATGAACTGCTATAGACTGTCTTGCTGTTCCTGCCCGTTCCAGACTTTAGCCCAGTCCAGTCCGGATCTTCCAGGCTGCCAGATTTACTCTTCTTGTTTGTCCCTTATCAACACCTGTAGCTGCCTGGTGATTGCTGCAGCTGAAGCCTCAGCTGCTGCTGGGCTTATTAGCCATTCTGAAATCTCTCTGCTTGCCTTTGCATTGCGTCTAAGGCCCTGGTATGTTGGTGCTTGTTGCACTTCAGCCTGTGTTTGTTTCCTTGCTCTTGTTCTTGCCTGAAGTCTTGCCTGTTCTAGTTAGTCTTTGTTTAGTTTAGGGTATTGCTTGTTTACTGTATTGCTTGTTTCCCAGTCTTGTGTCTTGTTTGTATGTCTTTGTCTAGTTCTGGGTTTATCTGTGTTTGTTGCCTGCTTCAGTGGCTGCTTGCAGCTTTCAGTTCAGTCTCCTGTCTAGCTGTGTTTGTTCCCTGTTCCAGTGGCTGCTCACAGCTTTCAGTCCTGTCCTTTAGCCTATCCTTTCCCTGCCTTGCTGTCCCTGTGCTGCCTAGCTGTTATCCAGTCTTGCCCTGTCCAGTAAGTCCTGCCGGCCACCTGAAGCCTGGAGCTCAACTCTGGGTGAAAAGTGGCCAGGTGCAGGTGAAGCCTAACTGTTTGTCAGAGATCTGCCCTGTCTCTAGCGTGGGGTGGTTTTGCCTGCCACTGCCGCTCCTAGGCAGTGGTCCAAGGGCTCACTATCCAGTGTTTCGTGTGAAACGTGACATCTGGCTAGTAATTGTTTATGGACTTTTTTCCCAGGAACTTGTCCAAATTCTTTTTAACCCCAAGTATACTAGATACAATCACTACATGCTTTGGTAACAAATTCTACAACTTGGAAAGGTTGGGGGGAATTATCAACAATGTGGGGCTGGGGAAGGCAAAGACTGTTCACATCGGTCTCCTACAATTCATGTTATATAATACAATATCCCACGGATTCTATATAAGACGCAGCGTGTGTATGTGTGTGTGTGTCCGTGTCCAATTTACACACGCTACTTAATTGAGTAACAAGCCAATCAGTGATGATAATTGGCTGATAACCAATTGGCAATAATTGGAATTTAAGTGCGCTTCTTTTTAAGCATATCCTGAAAAGCGCATGTGTAAATTCTAACATGTGTAGCTGAAAAGGAGGGGTGCAGCCATGGGAGGAATGTGGGCATGATGGGGGCATTACTCAAATTTACGTGCGATGTTATAGAATTCAGGGGAATACAACTACATTTAGGCACAGGTATTTACACCAGGGTTTTAGTAGCGTAAATGGCCACACCTTAATTGTAGACACATTCCCTGGACCTATGTGCTATTCTATACATGACGCCTAACTTTATACTGAATAGTGCTAAGCGATTTTTTTTTTGGGATGTGTCTAGATTTTAGACACCATTTCCAGAATCTGGCCCTGCTTGTTTATGTACTTCTCAAGTGTTTGCATACTTCTGCTCAGAATATATTGGGGTACCAGCCTGAGTTTTATTTTGAATTTTCTTTCCTTCAGTTACTTAATTTCATTGTTTATTTGAATAAAAGCAACTTTTTGCCTTCCTGCACTTTTCACGCAAGCAACCATTCTCTTTGTGATCTGAGCTGGATCTACAACAAACAAGCCTCCAGTAATCTGCATTAATTGAATCAAAGGACAAAAAGATCAGAAACTGGAAAATGATGAAACCATAACTACAATCTGTGAGTTCAATATATTTAACTTATATTGTCTCTAAATTTCTGATATCCTGCTGAATTTCCCTTTTCCATTACAACTTCCCATAGTGTGATTCAGTCATTTTATTTATGTCAATAGCAAACAGAAGTGCCTTGTTAGACATTACATAATGGACTTTACAAACTATTTTACCTGGTTTCAAGTTTTAAAGGCACAAAATATAGATAGAATTAGCAGTTCTACTAGGCAGACTCATGACTGACTACATATCTCCTAGAGAATCTCAACTTCCTAGGAAGTATACACTTCAAAAGGACTCAGGTTCTCATCAAACACTGTCTGCGTAATTAACTCTCCACTGTTAAGTGCTGCCAAAAAGACACATTAGCTTTTTGTTATACTGAACAGCTAGACAGCTCTGTAATCTCACCTACTTTGAACAAGAATGTGCTTTGGCCTGGTAAACCAAACATCTTCATACATCCCAGTAATCTGGGGAAGAAGAAATAATAGACTCCCCCATCCACCTAGAGGATTCCAACTCAAGAGGCAAAACACTTATCTAGCTATACCCACACAAATACTTGCCTACCACCATCAAGTAAGCCCTAACACTACAATTACAACCATAACTAACAGACTAGTACTTGGAAACTAGTAAATGCCAGATCACCTAATAAACATTTCCTATGATCCATGATGTTTGGGTGTGTGTGGGGGGGGGGGGGGGGGGGGGGGGAGGGTGCATGTTTGTGCCAGTACAGCGTACCAGCACCTTTTTTACCTGCTCTTCATCACAGGCCTCACTACAGGGCTGATCCCATTTTCCTCTCCTGCTACCTGCCTCTGAGAGTCCGGACTCCCAGTAGTAATTAGATACTACTAGGCCCAGCACTAGCGCTAACTTCAGCATTGAGGAGCCTTTGAGCCTATCCGCTTTTGGAGATCCTGTTGTTACTGCCTCTCTGATGCATACATGTCAGAGAGGGTGGAGCCAACAGGGCTTTCCCAAGCACATGGGCATAAAGGGTCCTCACTGCTGAAGTTAGCGCTGGTGCCAGGTCTAGTACTATCTGATTACTGCTGGGGTCCCGGACTCTCAGAGGCAGGCAGTGGGAGAGGGAGGAAGGTTTGAGGAGAAATACTGGATAGGGGATGATGTTGGACCGAGGGAAGTGAGGAAATAGAGAAAGTGGGTGAGGTTGGATGATTAGGGAGGAGGGAGGGAAGAAAGGAAAAATGCTGGACATGGATGGAGGGGAGGGGAGAGAAGAGAAATGCTGAACATGGATGGAGAGAAGGGGATTGGAGAAATTATGGACATGGAGGGGAGGGGAAGAGGAGAAATGCTGGACATGGATGGAGGAGAGGGGGAAAGGACAAATGCTGGACATGGATAGAGGGGAAGGAAGAGAGGAGAAATACTGGACATGGATGAAAGAGGGGAGGGGAGAAAGGAGAAATGCTGGACATGGAGGGGAAAGGAAGGGAGAGAGGAACAATGCTGGATATGGAAGGGAAGGAGGAGAAAAGCTGGACATGGATAGAGGGGAGGGGCAGAGAAGAAATGCTGGACATGGATAGAGGGAAGGGAAGAGGAGAAATGCTGGATATGGATGGAGAGGAGGGGAGGGAAGAGGAGAAATGCTGGACATGGATAGAGGGGAGGGAGGGAGAGAGAATAAATGCTGGGCATGGATGGAGGGGAGGGAAGAGAGTAGAAGGAGATGCATATGAATAGAGGGGAATGGAAGGAAAGATAGGAAGGATATGCACATGGATGGAGAAGAGGTAAAAAGAAGAGAGGAAAAAAACTATACATGGATGGAGAAAATAGGCAAACGCTGGATCCACTCTATACCTCCTTCAGTCAAGTCTGCAGAGGACCCAGCTTTTACTTATGGACATAGGGCAGGAAATAGAGAAGAAAGGAGGAGAATAAAGAAATAAATAGACAGAAGGCCCTGGAATGGAGGTAAGAGAACAGATAAAGAGCAGCAGAACCAGAGACTGGGACCATCATGATCAGAAAAACAAAGTTACCAGAAAACAAATGTAGAAAAAAATCATTTTATTTTAATTTTAGTGTTTGAAATTTGTCCAGTTTGAGAATTTATATATCTTATTTTGCACTGTATAGGAGGAAACATTTCTTTCTCTTTTCCTAGTATTGTGCTGCATGCAGAGTCTGGCTTCTTGGGATTTCAGGTTAATTTTTGCATGTATTTGAAGAGGGGTTGTTTCTGTTATGTATGTGTGACTGCAAGGCCAGTGTCTGAATAGGGATCTTTTTGTTAGGTTCTGAGATTTTGATAACACATTGGGCTCCTTTTACTAAGCCACACTAGCAATTCCCGAGTGTCAAATGTGAGCCCATTCAATTCCTGCAGATTACTGGAGGCTTGTTTGTTGTAGATCCAGCTCAGATCACAAGCAAAGAGAAAGGTTGCTTGCTTGAAAAGTGCAGGGAGGCAAAAAAGTTGCTTTTATTCAAATAAACAATGAAATTAAGTAAGTGAAGGAAAGAAAACTCAAAACAAAACTCAGGAATGATGTTTAGCAGTTCTTATTGGGTTAATCATTAGAACTCTGCAAAGTTGTCTTGCTGCTACATCAGTTATGCTACTGTGCGAATGAACCTGTGCTGCGGGAGCCAGTACTGACTGTTGGAGATACCCTAAGTTTTAGTTACACAAATCTGGCATGTTTTGTACCACCACTCCCTTTTGTGGATTGACCTTCTTGCCCAGGTTTTGGGTTCAATGGAAGTTGAGGGTGCCAGGCAAGTATGACATGAATGAGGAAAGCTGTTTACTTGGGGGTATAGGTCAATGTCAGCTATAGAAGAGAAGAAACCCCTGTCCAGCCACAGACGTTCATCTAGAAATCCTTTGGAACCAACTCTGTTACACTATCTGGCAGACCATCCTTTCTTCAACAAATCCCAAAATAACCAATGAGAAGTGAAAAATCCCTTGCCCTGCTCAGGTTTACATGTAAAATTCAGGGGGAGGGGGGGTTGTTACTTCTGCCTGCAATTTAGATTGTAAGCTCTCTTGAGCAGGGACTGTCCTTCCCCATGTTTTAAATTGTACAGCGCTGCGTAACCCTTGTAGCGCTATAGAAATGCTAAGTAGTAGTAGTAGCAATTTCCCCATGAGCCACCAATTATTTTCACGCCTTAGTCATTTAAATGGGAATCTTTGTCAACACACTGGCACATCTACTTTTGCAATGCCTCATTAATACATTGAGAAACATTGACAAGTTTCCCCGAGCCTGGCAGGAATTGCCAAATGAAATGCTTGAGGATACAGAAGAGAAAAATGAAAACAAAAATCCATAGTTTGTGCAGCATTGTTTAAAATAGAATTTTAATTTCAGCACTAAACGAGGCATCCAAGAACAGCAGCTCTGCTGTAGCCTCATGTTGCTTAATCGTTGTCCTAAATTAGTCATTTTTCCAGATCTGCTGAAGCTAGGTTGAGTAATAGTTGCTTTCTGGCATTTAATTAGAATCTCAGGCATTATGTTGTATAATATTGTATATGGCTGTTGTAAGTAGTACAACAGTGCAATAACAAAAGGCATTGTGACTGGCTTAATCTAGTTGACAATACAAACTAAATGCAATATATGAATGCTACATAACAAACATTAGATTTAGATCAGGAAAGGGCAACAGATTTGATTTTCAGATGATCTATTGATCTCCTCACACTGTTTTGAAGAATGAGACCCTTCCATTTCTGCTGCCTCTTTGACCCAAATCTATATGTTGTACAATCCATCATATACTGTATTTTGCAAAGACCAATTTAAAAAGTTTGAAATTTCAACTATATGTGAGGGAGTGCACTTTTGACTGTGAGTGGGATAGAGGATAATACTGTAGGCTGAGAACCAGGGAATCCAGGGTTCAAATCTCACCAACATACCTTGTAATATTGGGCAAGTCACTTTATCCTGAATTGCCTCGGGTTCAGACTTAAGATAGTAAGCCCTCTGGGGACAGGAAAACACCTACACCAGATTTATATAGGTCAGCCAAATTTCAGCACACTGACAGATGTGCTGTGCAAATTAATGAGTTAACAAGGAGTCAGCAATCAATTATTGACATTAATTAGCACTAATTTGGATTGGTGCATTATTCTATAACACTGTACCCTCAAATTGTCTCATGTGCAATGCAAAAGGGGGGAGAGGTATGGGCGAATCAGGGGTGCTACCAAAATGTAGGTGCAGTGTAACAGAATACTGGGGTTATTTGCATACCAGGTTTCAGCAGGTGTAAATCCTCATGCCCAAAGTTTAATGTGGGAATCTGAGCTAAGTGCCATTCTATAAAGGGCGCTCAGCCCAGAATAGCGCTTAGCATGGATTTTTCCTGACACCTAAATTTGAGGACCATTTACTGAATCTGACCACTACTGAACATGAATGTAGCTTATCTTGAGCTACTACTGAAAAGGTATGAGTTAAATACATAACTAAGGGGTCCTTTTAATAACGTGCACTAACAGATTTAGTGTGCACTAAATGATAAGACACCCATAGGAATATAATGGGTGTCATTATTTAGCACATGCTAAATCTGTTAGCACACCTCCTGAAGTCAATATTCAAATCCAGTAGTCATTAAAAATATGTATATTCAGCACTGCTACACATAGGATATGATAAACAACACACACACACACACAGTAGTGTGTCAGAGAAATGGAGTGACATCTGATCCTCTTCAGGATCTGCAGGCTGGAGAGGAGAGATGTGTGGCATGTCCTTTGGGGATCTGGCCCCTGAAAAAAACCTTCTTTACATATTGCCCCTCTCCTATGTGAGGAAAAGGGATGGCTCTGGGGCAGAGGCGTAGCCAGACCTCAATGGGAGGGGGGGCAGAGCCCAAGGTGGGGGGCACATTTTGGCCCACCTCCGCCCTCCTGCTGCCGCTTCTGCCTCTCCGCCACCGCTTCCCCCCACCCCCGCGCCACTGTGAAAGTACCTTGGCTGGCAGGGGTCCTCAACCCCACCAACTAAAGCATTTGTCCCGCGCTGGTCTCACATTGCCTGGTGCCCTGTTCTGTTTTCAGTTGCTGTGCATGCTCGTTTTAATGAAACTGCAGCACACCAGTTGATAAACGCTAGTTTAGGAGCTACTGAAAAAATGTATGAACATCATAGAATGTGTTTAACTATATTCATGCTTATATTTTAGGAGATTGTGATTGGTAACAATTGGCAATAACTCCTGAAGAAGCAATAAGTAAAATGAAGATACTCTATTAAGTACAAGCCAATTTCTAAGCTAAGTTACCTTTTTGTCATGAAATTGAATTTGAATTTGAAAAGTAATTTAAATTGGAAAATTGAAAATTACAAAAAAGTAAAAAAATTAAATTAAATTGAGGAGGTTTTTCTGACTAATGAGGAAAGTTGCTCTGCCGAGCTTCTGAAGTCTTTTCCTGCAAATGTTAATTTAATATGAATATGAAGTTCTGACTCTTTAAAAAAAAGTTCATAATTAAATTGGAGCTTGCATTTATTATTGAAGTGAGTAGACCCATAGGAGCCAACTTTTCAAAATGATTGGGGGTACTGAAAATTTTTTTTTTTACAGGTAGTGCATTCCCCCCTCCCCCTTGTCCCCCTCCCTCTCCCCTCCCCCTCCCTCTCCCTCATACCCCCTCCCTCCGTCCCTCTCCCCCTCCCCTGTCCCCCCATCCCCCCTCCCCTGTCCCCCGTCTTCCCTCCCTCTCCCCTGTCCCACCTCCCTCGTCCACCCTCCACCTCCTTCTGAGTTCCAGGCCCCCCTCCCTTCGAATTCCAGGCCCCCTTCCCTCCCCCCCCTCTCTCTACTTTCCCTCCCCCTCCCTCCGAGTTCCAGGGCCCCCCTCCCTCCCTCCCTCTGAGTTACAGGGTGCTCCCTCCCTCCGAGTTACAGGGTCCCCCTTCCTCTGAGTTCCAAGGTCCACTCCCTCCCTCCGAGTTCCAGGGCCCCCTTACCTCCCTCTGAGTTCCAGGGCCCCCCTCCCTCTGAGTTCCAGGGTCCCCCTCCCTCCCTCCTAGTTCCAGGGTCCTCCCTCTGACTTCCAGGGTCCCCCCTGCCTCCCTCCCAGTTCCAGGGTCTTCCAGGGTCCCCCCTCCCTCTGAGTTCCAGGGTCCCCCTCCCTCCCCCCTCCGAGTTCAAAGGTCATTCCCCCTCCGAGTTCCAGGGTCGTTGTCCCTCCCTCCAAGTTCCAAGGTCGTCATCCCTCCCTTCCTCCCTCCCTCTCTTCAAGTTCCAGGCCCCTTCCTCTGAATTTTAAAAGTCACCTTGACTTACCTCATCGGGGTTACAGCGGCAGCAGTGGTAAAAAGCGTGCAGGCTCGGCGCTTAGTTCAGATTTCCCTTCTCTCTCTCTCAGCTCTGGTCCCGGCCTTGCAGAAACAGGAAATGAGGGCGGGACCAGAGCTGAGAGAGAGAGAAGAGAAAAATGAAGTAAGCGCCGAGCCTGCACGCTTTTTACCTCTGCTGCCGCCGTAACCCCGACGAGGTAAGTCAAGATGACTTTTAAAATTCAGAGGGAGGGGGCCTGGAACTCGAAGGGAGGAGGAAGGGAACGAAATTCCTGTGGGTGAAATATTGGAGGTGCTCGAACACCCACAGCACCCACGGAGTCGGCGCCTATGAGTAGACCTACATTTTGGTGCCATTTTATTTAACTGCCCTGACAGTAAAATCATATAGGAACCCAGCACATCCCTCCACACTGGTTGTACCCTTCCCTACTCCCCCTCCCCTCACCACCTCAAAAGAGCTTACAATCTAAATCAGGACAAACAGACAGGACCAAAAAGGATAAGGGAAGGACAGACAGAAGGACACATAAGGATAAGATAAAAGTTACAAGTCAGGAGTTGAAAGCAGCATTAAACAGGTAGGCCTTTAGCCCAAAATAAAGTGAATAACAATAGTCAAAACTGTCCATAAACATAGCCTGAATCACACTTCTAAACTCCTCTGCTGGAACGTGAGGTCTCACCTTGCTCAACATGTACAACTTTAGAGTTTTTAACCACCATTTTAATCTGTTGTTTAAAGGCAAGTTTGGAGTCTAACAAGACACATGAACTCCCTACCTGCTGAGCAACTGAAATCATCTGACCACATAACTCTATTCATAAGAACGTAAGAATAGCCATACTGGGTCAGACCAATGGTCCACCTAGCCCAGTATCCTGCTTCCAACAGCGGCCAATCCAAGTCACAAGTACCTGGCAGAAACCCAATTAGTAGCAAAGTTCCGGAATCCCAAACAGTAGCAACATTCCATGCTACCAATCCCAGAACAAGCAGTGGCTTCTATCTGGAATATTCTGCATTTCAGCTCCAGATACAATAACTACCTTTAATCTTATTTCCCTCAATCACAGTGCAATAGTACAAAAAAATGGGCCTTTAACAGGGAAATTCTATATATGGTTTCAAAACATTAGGCGTTACTTCTGCACTGAAGTTTTGGTGTAGAAAAGCGTTCTAATGGATGCAAGGCACCAAACCAGGGCAGAAACGGCAAATCTGCATGAAAACACACTTACACACCTATTTATAGAATAGTGCCTATGTGTTTCTGTGCAGATTTACAAAGGGTGAGGTCCCTTAAAATGCATGTGGTGGTATAGAATAGTGCAGATCTGCACCCAACTTGTAAGCTGATATTTACACTTGGTTTCAGTTTGTGTAACTCCTTGCACCCAAAGTTGAGTGCGGATCCTGGTGCTGCGCTGGTGCTATTCTATAAAGGGCACTGATCCCAGAATACCTATTATAGAATACTGTTCAGCGTCAATTTTTTGGCACTGAATTTTTGAGTGCCAGTTACTGAATTCAGCCCTAAATGTCCTACTACAATATCAAAAGGCACCAAGGCAATCTGTATCTGGATAATGCCACTAAATCTCTTTCTCAGCGGCATTTATCTAGGGTTTTTAAATATTGACCCCATAACTTATACAAATGAAGGGCAATTCTATAACTGGGTGCTTACATGTTCATATATGTTCATATTAGGTGTGTAAATGTGCAGAATAATAACATTGATGCACACTTACTCGTGTAAATATCAATATTCCACTTACATGCTATTTTGTAATGGTGCACCTAAATGGTTAAGGGCTAGATTCAGTAAATGGCGAGCCAACTTTTCAAAATGATTGGGGTGCTGAATGAACGCAACCCAATATTCTCCCTCCACCTGCCACCACCAAAAATAGTCTTAGACTACATTCAC
Source organism: Microcaecilia unicolor (assembly GCF_901765095.1). Taxonomy (NCBI): domain Eukaryota; kingdom Metazoa; phylum Chordata; class Amphibia; order Gymnophiona; family Siphonopidae; genus Microcaecilia; species Microcaecilia unicolor. The sequence goes on along the minus strand of NC_044031.1, from coordinate 675,022,797 downwards.
CTTTCTATTCTTTTGGGGTTTTTAAAAAAATATATTTTATTGCAACATTCAGATAAATCAATAAGAGCAATACCAAACTGAAAATGAATGGTGTGCAAAATTAGTCTACTGTCTAAATAGTTGCAGGGTACAAGTGTAAAAACTTGCGCCACAGCTGTGGGAAACAGTGAGACTGCTGTGTTGATAGGTTCTAAGTTCAAAACAGGCCATTTCCCTCATATTGACTAACCATAGCTGCAGGTAGTGGTGGTGAATTTTCTGTCACCCAACAGGACAGAATCAATTTCTTGATGAGCAAAAGAGCATTATAAAGGAAGTGGCACTGTGAGGCCAAAAGGCCCTGCTCCACTAACCTGCTTATAATCGAACGAGAAAAACGCCCAAGTTCTGACCTAAATCGGGAGATGGACGTTTATCTCACAAAAACGAATAAAGCGGTATAATCGAAAGCCGATTTTTGGACGTTTTCAACTGCACTCCGTCGCGGATGCGGACAAAGTTGATGGGGGCGTGTCAGAGGTGTGGCGAAGGCGGAACTGGGACGTGGTTATCTGCCGAACAGAGATGGGCGCATTTCACCGATAATGGGAAAAAAGTATGCGTTTTTAGCTAGAATTTAGGACACTTTTCCTGGACCCTGTTTTTTCATGAATAAGGCCCCAAAAAGTGCCCTAAATGACCAGATGACCACTGGAGGGAATCGGGGATGACCTCCCCTGACTCCCCCAGTGGTCACTAACCCCCTCCCACCACAAAAAATGAAGTTTCACAACTTTTTATTTTCACCCTCAAATGTCATACCCAGCTCCCTGACAGCAGTATGCAGGTCACTGGAGGAGTTGTTAGGGGGTGCAGTGGACTTCAGGCAGGTGGACCCAGGCCCATCCCCCCTACATGTTACAATTGTGCTGCTTAATGCTTATTAGTCGTCCAACCCCCCCAAACCCACTGTACCCACATGTAGGTGCCCCCCTTCACCCCTTAGGGCTATAGTAATGGTGTAGACTTGTGGGCAGTGGGTTTTGAGGGGGATTTGGGGGGCTCAACACACAAGGGAAGGGTGCTATGCACCTGGGAGCTCTTTTACCTTTTTTTTTGTTTTTGTAAAAGTGCCCCCTAGGGTGCCCGGTTGATGTCCTGGCATGTGAGGGGGACCAGTGCACTACGAATCCTGGCCCCTCCCACGAACAAATGCCTTGGATTTATTCGTTTTTGAGCTGGGCGCTTTCATTTTCCATTATCGCTGAAAAACAAAAACGCCCAGCTCACACATTGTTGAATAAAACATGGACGTCTATTTTTTCCCAAAATACGGTTCGGTCCACCCCTTCACGGACCCGTTCTTGGAGATAAACGCCCATGGAGATAGGCGTTTTCGTTCAATTATGCCCCTCTATGTGTTCCTGAATGCGTATTCGCCAACATCCAAAATGTTATCACAAAACAAAACCACAAAAGGAGAAAGGGACTTGATATACCACCTTTCTGTGGTATTTTGCAACTATATTCACAGGCAGATGATCAAAAGCCCTGCGCTGTTCCAAACAGCACTCTAAAATAGCGCTGGAACAGTGCAGGGCACTATTAGACCTATGATCAGAGATAATGCATGCAAATTTAAGCAGCGCAATTATCTCTGATCATGGAGTAGAAGTGCGGGAGAATTGTGCCTGAGCATGCGCTCAGCACAATCCTCCCGCACTTGTTTGACAGATCTGGGCTGGACACCAATGAAAAGAAAAGGACGTCCATCTTTAAATCGGAAGATGGACGTCCTCAACTGCCCTGTTGCAGGAACGGCCAAATTTCAAGGGGGGTGTCGGAGGTATAGCGATGGGGTAGTTGAGGACGTCGAACATTTGGACGTTTCTGCAATGGGCAGTTAAGGACGTCCAAAATTGGATGTTTCTATGAGAAAGACGTATTTATTGAAGCAAGACAAAGTACCACAGACACGCAGAGGCCTTTTTCCCCCATCCTTGACAAAATCCTAAGAGACCTTCGACCAACTACCTGCTCCCTTGATTCCTGCCCATCAAAGATAGTGCAGCAGGCAAGTATGGGCCTTATAGAAGGCGCCACAAAAATTGTGAACACCTCTCTTTCTAATGGGCAACTACCAACAGTATTAAAAAGGGCAGTGGTTTGCCCTCTGCTGAAGAAAAACAACCTTGACCAGGACAAACTTGAAAGTTATAGGCCAGTATCCAACATCCCGTTTCTAGGGAAACTCATAGAACAAACCAGGAGCGTAGCTACGTGGGGTCACGGGGGCATGGGTCCCCGTAGATTTGGCCCTGGCCCCCCCGCTGCCAACCCCTTTGACCCCCCTCCCACCGCCAACCCTCCCCCGCCGCCGCCATCGGGTACCTTTGCTGGCGGGGATCCCCATCCCCCGCCAGCCAAAGTCCTCTTCTCTGGCATGGCTGTGTTGCTGATCTGCAAGGGCAGGCTTCTGTTTCTGTGAGTCTGACGTCCTGCAGGACCCAATCCCCACCAGCAAAGGTACCAGACGGCAACGGCGGGGGAGGGTTGGTGGCAGCGGGAAAAGGGGGACGAAAGGGTTGGCGCTGGGGGGGGTCAAAGGTGGTGGTGGCGGCGGGGAGGTCAATAATGGCAGGAGGGCTAAAATGGCAGGGGGGTGGCGGCGCCGGGGGGGGGCTACAATGTGCCCCCTCACTTGGGCTCTGGATTCCCCTTCCGCCGAAGTCTGGCTACGCCCATGGAACAAACAGTCTGTGTTCAACTTAATGAATGGCTAGAAAAGAGTAACTGGCTAGATCCATGTCAATCTGGATTCAGACTTGGTTATGGAACAGAAACGGTCCTCATATCCCTGCTAGATGATCTTCACAGAAACCGAGACAAGGGATTTGCCTTGATGTTAGTACTGCTAGATTTCTCAGCAGCTTTTGACACTGTGGATCATGATATCTTACTAGCACGACTGACAGAACCAGGTATCAATGGAACAATACTTGCCTGGTTCAGATCCTATCTATCAGACAGGCAACAATCCATAATGATTGGCAGCAACTCATCACCACCATGGACACTGACCTGTGGGGTACCACAAGGATCGATACTGTCACCTATTCTGTTCAATATCTACCTCAAGCCACTAGCTGAGCTGATTCGGTCAATGGACACTCAGTTCTACATCTATGCGGATGATGTGCAGCTACTTATACCCATTGAACCTGACTTACCTACAGCCTTGAATAAACTGATCACTTGTCCAACATCAATTCAAAAATGGGCTAAACACAACAAACTTTGCCTGAACCCAAGTAAAACCAGCTTCTCTGGGTCCCTAACACAAGTGGATACATACCTGACATCAAAATCCCCTTTTGGGAAGTATGAACTCCCCCTCAAATCACAAGTTAGGAACCTTGGAATACAGTTAGATTCAACACTTACTTTGATTCCCCAAATTCAAGCAACCTTCAAGAGCTGCTTCTACTTTTTGTGACAGCTATGCTGCCTCCCTCTTTACATCGAGAAGGTAAATCTTATCCCAGTTGTGCATGCCATGGTAACATCAAGACTGGATTACTGCAATGCACTATACAGTGGTCTGACTACAAAGGGTCTGCACCAGCTCCAGTTGATTCAGAATGCAGCAGCAAGACTCATAGAAGGTTGCAAGTGACGTGACCACATCACACCATTTTTGCAAAACTTCCATTGGCTACCAGTACAATACAGGCCTAAATTTAAAATTGAATGTCTGATCTTCAAGGCCCTGAAAGGAAATGGCCCCGATTATTTGAAGAATAGGATGATCCTCTACACACCGCCAAGGACACTAAGGTCCTCCCAAGAACTTTCACTAACTACACCCTCTCCAAAAGACATTAAACGATGTGATACCCGCAAGCGAGCCTTCTCTGGAGTAGCCCCCAGACTCTGGAATGCATTGCCTGAAAGGCTCCACTTAACACAAGACTACTTCTACTTCAGGAAGCAGGTGAAAGCTTGGCTCTTCAACCAAGCCTTTAATGGAAGAAGTAACTAACTTGTTAGTCTCACTCACACACACAAGGATTGACTCGGGCTGCACATACTGCAGCAGGACATGTTTATCCACTCCTACCCTAGCTGAGATAATATTTAACCATCTCTCTGACATCATGTGCAACTTTCTTCAAATCAGTCACCTTACTTTCTAATTCTTCCTACTTTCTTACTCATCTATATGTTACAACTTTGCCTTACCCATCACTACCAATTATAATGTTCTAGTACATATCGTGTTGTCATTACAAGTAGTATACCATGCCATACTTTGTATTGTAACTTGAATATTTTTACTGCTGTAATTGCCTATTGCTCATGTTTGATCTATTCTTACTGTACACCGCCTTGAGTGAATTCCTTCAAAAAGGCGGTAAATAAATCCTAATAAATAAATTAATTAATTAATGCCGTGGTAAAGTTACTGTGGCATTGGTATGCGCCAATCTGGCACTTCCGCTGGCCCACCATAGGAGCTGCTTCCATCAAGCACCATTTCCAGGATGGCAGGAATTATTTTTTCTTTTTGTGCCAGGGGGCTTACCCAGCAGTAATCATGCAGTGCCGTGCGCTGCCCGGTTATCGCCGGGTTAACGAAGGAGCCCTTACCACCGCAGCAAGTATTCACTTACCACACAGCCATTTTCTTTTTTGCCTCTTACCCACTGTGGTAACAGGGGTCTTGGCACATGGCAAATTTATAAGCCAATGCTACCGCAGGTCCCCTTTTACTGTAGCTTGGTAAAAGGGGCCCTATCTGGGTTGTTGCTGCTTTCTCTGCATGCATGTTGATTGACACTGTGAAGTCTGCCACAGGTCCATCAGCTTCAAAAGGCAGAAAACGAAAATGTGACTTGAAGGCAGAGTCCCCTCCGCTGCCCCCAGAGAGTTCCATTCAACCTGCACAGCCTGCCCTGTCAGCTCCACTGAATTGAAAGCACGGTTGCCTGTTGATGATGGCTGCGCTGTGTTCAAGACTCCCACAAGAGAGACCATCGTAATTCACAGCAAGAATGTGGAAAGGGAAAGATGACAATAAAAAAAAAGATTAAAGGTTCCTGGAGGGTCTGCAATGCAGACAGAGTGTGAATATGAAGAACCTGTCTGTTACCAGAATTTATGTTCATTCAGTAATCAAAACTGAGCAGGCTGCCCGTTGAGTGCACAAAATAACTATGAATGATGGGACTATATAGACATTTCCGAAAAGTTCTGCAAATCAGAAAGGAAAAACAGAGCAAAATGGAAAAAAGACGTACATATATGCAGGGCTTCTATTCTCGGGTATTTATAAATTGTAAATTTAGGTATTTGTTTCACAGTTAATTACAGGTTCTTTGAGGGTTCGAAAATATCAGTGTTGATTGTTATTTTCATAGCATAGGTGCTATTGTTGAGTACCTTTTCTGGTTACATCAAAAGCTGACATTTGTGCAGCTGAGGATATGTCAGCAAGAAAATGGCACATAAACAGATCCCAGGCAAGCAAGGAGAAGTGTGAGTTAGTACTAGGGAAGATAGAGATTTTTCTGTGTTTATCCAAAAAATATATATTGTATTCTTTCTTTCTTTCTTTCTTTCTTTCTTTCTTTCTTTCTTTCTTTCTTTCTTTCTTTCTTGAGTGTTTTATTTGTGTTCACTAGTTAAAACCTAATATCATAAGCCCTACTTATACTGTAAAGTGACAATCAACATTAATGTTGCTTCTTGTACTGGATAATTCTATAGCAGAGGTTTTTTTTTTTTGTTTTTTTTTTATCTGATAATGAACTCCTAAAAGGTTTGGTTTTCAGGGTAGCCAAAATATGGAAGTTAACTTGGTTCTCAGACCAAATATTTGCAGTATTTATTCTGAATGCTCAGTATAAATATCCTGAGACCCAAAGCTTTTGCAGACTGGATTTTAAAACAATAATTTACAGTCTCCCACAGGCCTATGCTATGGAAAAATCAGTAGAGCACAAGCTTCTGGCTAAGATTATTATTATCTAGCTTTCAGTATGAAACCCCGATAGGATCACCCAAACCACAGAGCAGACAGCTGGAAGCTATGGTGAGGTATTCATTGCTCAGAATAGTTTAATCTAGTTTAATACAAATGTTTATGAATTGCTCCAGACCCCCAGTAGGGTACTGGGGGATGCAATTGAAACAAACAAACCAGGCTATATTCAGCCTCTGGCATCAACATTTTTTAAAGCACTGACTTCTGTGGGCTGAATTAGACCAGATATTTAGGGGCCCTTTTACTAAAGGGCATTAACCCCCTGATTGTATAAAGGTTACTACAAATTGTGTGTGTAAATTTAGGCATGTTCCCAATTTGTGTGTGCAATTTAATTGAATAACAAGTCAATTAGTGCCAATTGGCTTTTTAACAAGCAATTATTGGCACTAATTAGAATCAATTGGGACCAACACCCGTTGTTAAGCATGGAATCCACACCTACAATTTATGCGTGGTCCAAAAAAGGGGGTGCAGAAATGGGTGGATCATGGGCATTTTGAGCCAGAACAGGGGTGTGGCTTCAAGTTTCATGTGTAATTACAGAATAATGGTGCTCTGCCTAAATTTACACGTGACTCTGTTTAGTGTGCATTCTACAAACCATGCTGAACTTTAGGCATGGCTTATAGAATACTGTTTAAGCAGGTATCATTCAGCGCTGATTTTTTAGGCACCATATATAGAATCCAGCCCTAAGCACTTAGCACATGATTAGCGTGTAAAACAGGCTTACGGCAAAATGTGCTAAATTTTTTCCAGTAATTTCTCTGTTTCCGTGTACTAATTGCGAAAGTGAATTTTTAAAAATATTTTCGGAGAGTGTGGCATGGGTGGGGAATGGGCGTTGACGAGTTATTCAGCCAGCATGTTATGAGTAACACTCACTAACTGGTTGCCATTGGTGGTTCAGGGGGTCTTTTACTAACGAGCTCACGTTTTTGGTGTGCACAAAAATTGGGCGCGTGCTAAATGTTAGAGATGCCAATGCATTCCTAGGGGTGTCTCTAATGTTTAGCGCACGCCCAATTTTAGCATGTGCCAAAAAAGTGAGCATGCCTTAGTAAAAGACCCCCTCAGTGAGCCCAGGCAGACGTGCTTGTACATCGCTCCCTCCCGGGTCTGCACCAGGATCCAAAATGGCATGGAAGACCCCCAAGCAGTAATCTCATGCCACTACCGGTAGGGGTATCATTCCATACAATAAATAAATGAACAGTTACTACATTGCATAATAGTAAGTAGTGCTCACAGGGTAACGTGACTAAGGGCTTCTTTTACCGAGCCGTGGTAGAAATTCCCATGCAGCAGTGCTGACAAAGCCCATTCAAAGTGAATGGGCTTTGTCGGCATTACTACGCCAGGAATCGCTAGAGTGGTTTGGTAAAAGAGGCCCTAAAATATTTTGCTTACAAGGAAAAACGTTTTTTTTTTCACTTCAATCTAGTCCTTAGAGTGAACATTGGGGGGACCCTTTTACTAAGCCACGTAAGCATCTATGCGCACCCAATAGGCGTCACAATGGAGTTGCCACCCGGCTACTGAGTGGCTTTTGTGGAAATTTCATTTTTGACGTGCGTCCGATACATGCATACGTAGCAGATGCACGCCAAGTGGCATTTGATGCGCGTAGGTCATTACCGCCTGGTTACCTCGTGAGTCTTTACTGCTAGGTCAATGGCTGGCGGTAAGGTCTCAGACCCAAAATGGATGCACGACAATTTTGATTTTGCCACATGTCCATTTTCAGCACTACACTACTGCAGGCTATTTTTCAGCCACCTTAGTAAAAGGACCCCTGGATTCAGGAGGTCTCAAACTGGACCAACTCAAGATTCAGCACAAATTTTAATTGGACAGCCATAATATAAATTGCTAAGCAAATCAGTACAGTGGTTATACCTTTGGAACACGTATGTGGACAGACAGAGAGAGATCAACAAAAGGCACGTTATACTGACAAATGTGCCTAAAAAGTTAGAGAGGATTAATTTATCTGTCACAGGCTGATGTCCATACTGTTACTTACTGTTACAAATGATTATAGTAACAAATGGATGACAGCAGTGCTGGTTATCATTCAGGTTGTTGTAAATTTTTGTTCCTGGCAAAAGTCAGATAGAAAACTCCAATTTGATTCCTAAAGCAGTACAACTAAAACCCATGTCTACTACACTAATTAGTGGTTATCATAGTTTAAGACTTTTACCAAAATTGATCATTTAAGAGGGAGTTATTAAGCTGTGGTTCAATATGGCATTTTACTGCAGCTTAGTTTATCATGGGAATCACTAACCTGCAGTAACTCAATACCATATGTTAGTGACTCTCACGGTAAAAGAATTCACACTACTTGCAATCAACCTTGTGATCTGTGTTATTCTACTCCCCAGGAGGATGAGAATACTAACACATTAATTCTTAAGTGTTTAAGTCCTGCCCCAGCCTCCACTGCTCCCCCAGACTCTTTCAAGAAACCATGTTCTCTTCCCCAGGGCTCACACTCCACCATTGGCTCCCACAACCCCCTTCCTCCTAGGCCTACCTGGAGGAATCATTGGTAGTGCAGGTTCCAGGTTCAAAATGGCAGCCACAACCCCTAGTGTTAGTCTCATGATACTACTACTAGGGGGTCAGACTGCCATATAAGTGCAAAATGCCCTAATATAACAACCTGATTACTACTAGGGGTCACTGGTATTCTTTTGAACCTGGTTACAGCAAGGAGAGAGGCAACTGGGGATTTGCCCTTAAGGCAGGTGTAATCAAAGAAAAGCTGAAAAGACATCAAGTTGGTAGTCTTGCCATCCCCAAAATATATCTGCATCAACAGTTTTTCCACAAGGAAAGAGCTCTGGAGAACCTAGAGAACTTGGAGTGCATTTTGTTGATAAAAAACAATGATAAGGATGAATCAGCCATCCACAAGCAAATCAGAAAGAATCCTAATACTCTACATGTTGGCTCTTGATGTCTTTATTAATCTTGTGAGAATGTTGCACCACCCTTCAGTGTTTCACCAGAAATAAAAGACCAGCTCTGTAATGAAGTCAACATCATCACCAGCACCATCCTTATGAGTGAATATTTTCATCTGCTTAGTGACTTCTTTATGAGAGTGAGCATGAGCAATAACCATGCCTGCAGGCCCACCTGTGTGAGATACCAATGCATCAGAAAAATGAATGAAAATAGGCCACTACCATTTGTGTGGAAGAAATCTACAATGCCACCAGCCTTATTCTGCCAGCATCACACTGGCAAGGCAAAAATAACTGGGGATTGCTCCTGCCCTGTGAAGAGAAATTTCTATGGTAAGCTAACCTTGGGGGTAAAGGGGTTAGAGGAAGACTGGGGAAGGGTTTTTTTTTCTATTTTTGTTTGCTGTGGCAATAGTGGAGTGAACCCAACAGTAATTTTGTTTTGTTTTTCATTGCTTTTTTTGAAGTGTAATTTTGTATTTTTCCTTTATTTCAAATCAAGGAAATGAAGCAAAGACAATCAACAAATGAAACAATTTAAATAAAACAGATTAAAAAAAATACATGTGTACAACTTTATCACATTGCATGCCATCTCAGTAACTAACTGTTGTCTTCTGGCTTTGGTCATCCTGGTCAAAAAATGTTCCATGGTCATCTGTAATCATCCAGCTCCTTTGATTGCCACAAAATTAGCACTTTCACCTGGTATCCTTCTCCAGCAGCATAACCTCCCTCCTTCAGAAAAAGAGAAAACAGTCTCCACAAGCTGTTTAGGCTCAACCGCTGTAGGGTCTTTATTTGGGGCTCTCATTACTGTTAGGGTGAGTCTGTAACAATCAGCAATCAAGCATCTTTTAGTCCTTTCAGTCCTGGGGTAAATAGGTATCTCATCCCCTGCCCCCTTTGGGGCCTAACAGTGTCTTGTCCTCCCTTCCTGGGTCTTATTAGCAAACAATGTCCACTGCTCACCTGTATATGCAAATCATATTCTAATGTCTCTCATAGTTCAGTTACTGGGTATTCTTCTCTCGCTCCCAGTGCCCATGGAATTGTATGAATAGAATCCAGAAGGGTTATTCCCCCCGTCACCTCCCACGTAGCCTTCCCTGACAAGCTACAACCTCCCATGCAGGGTCCCAATGTCTTCACTGTAATTGTGTGAATGAGCCATGGGACTAACCTCATATCCAAGTGGTGACTCATAAAGCCAGTTTCTAGTATATCATCTTGGTTGGGGTTACACGGAGGTGTATTGAACCAGGCGGAGGTGAAGTGGCAGTGTTACATGAAATATTATGTGTAATTGTGCTTTGCACACAGCCAATAGCAGCAGTGGGCAGGCAGCAGGGGAGTCAGCGGCAGGTAGGCAGGGGCAGAGGTATGGCAGTGACAGCAGCAGTGGTGGTGGGGCACATTTTTGCCCCGGGCCCAGCAATGTCTCTCGGCGACCCTGCTCAGTGCACTCTAGTAGCTTACAAAATCATTGCTACCTAAGCTTAATATACCAAATTTTCATTGGTCTTAAATTTTGAAAAAAGAAATATTTTAAACATTGTGCTTCTTAATTTATATTCCAGTTCACTAATTTAATTCATAAATGTAAAAATCAGGAAAGCACTTAACTTAATCCTAAGCAGTAGCGATAGCAATTGTAGCAGCTTTATCGTTGGTTTACAGCATTGGTATGGGGACTACTTTGCCGATATGTTTCACTCTAAGCTTTCTCATGGCTGGTCCCCTGTGAAGTTCCTTTCCTTGAGTCCTGCCAGACCAGAGTAGACAAGGGATGTGCATTTGTCTGAACAGAAGCTCCTATAGGCATTTTCCTCTCTGATTTGGCTGAACTTTCCTGTACTCAAAAAGGATTATATTAAGCAATAACCTTTTCACTTTTATGAGCTACTGGAGTGGTACCGCTGAGGTTCTTGAAATTGGTTTCTAAGGTGTTTATTATTATTATGGTAGAGTTCTGCCTATTGAATGCTATTACACGTTCTGCTTCTACTATTTTGATTATTTTTTGAGCTTAATACATTTCTACGACATTTTCAGCTTAATTAACCATCAGGTCATGAAATAACTAGCTACTCGTCAGCTTCTCCTAGAAGCAAATCATTAAAACAGAGCTAAATGATATCATAATACATTTAAACTGAACAGTGATCATTTACTAGTGATGATGTGTTGTTGCACATGTGGCATAACAAATTTCTGGAAAACCATAAGTTCATAAGTGTTGCCATACTGGGACAGACTGAAAGTCCATGAAGCCCAGCATCCTGTTTCCAACACTGGCCAATCCAGGTTACAAGTACCTGGCAAGATCTCCAAAAAGCACAATACATTTTATGCTGCTTATCCTAGAAATAAGCAATAGATTTTCCACAAGCCCATCTTAATAATGACTTATGGACTTTTCTTTTATGAAGCTATCCAAACCTATTTTAAAGCCCGCTAAGCTAACTTCTTTTACCACATTCTCCGGCAACAAATTCCAGAGTTCAATTACATGTTGAGTGAAGAAATATTTTCTCCGATTTGTTTTAAATTTACTACTTTGTAGCATCATTGCATACCCCCTAGTCTTAGTACTTTTGGAAAGAGTAAACAAGCGATTCACATCTACCTGTTCTACTCCATTCATTATTTTATAAACCTTTACCATATCTCCCCTCAGTCATCTTTTCTCCAATCCAAAGAGCCCTAGTTGCTTTAGCCTTTCCTCATAGGGAAGTCGTCCCATCCCCTTTATAATTTTCGTCACCCTTCTCTGTACCTTTTCTCATTCCACTATATCTTTTTTGAGATGCAGTGACCAGAATAGCACACAGTATTCAAGGTGCAGATACACCATGAAGTGTATACCTTACCTTGATTTGTACCTGTCTTTTTCAGGGCACAGACCATACAAGTGATACAAAGGCATTATAATGTCCTCAATTTTTTTCTTCCATTCCTTTCCTAATAATACCTAACATTCTATGTGCTTTCTTAGCCTCCACCGCACACTGAGTAGAGCACCGACGTTGGGCTCATCGGTCTATAATTTCCAAGATCACCTCTGGAACCTTTTTTAAAAATCGGCGTTACCTTGGCCACCCTACAATCTTCTGGTACCATGCTTGATTTTAAAGATAAATGATATACTACTAACAATAGTTCTACAAGTTCATTTTTCAATTCTATCAGTACTCTGGGATGAATACCATCCGGTCCAGGTGGTTTGCAACTCTTCAATTTGTCAAATTGCGCCATTATATCTTCCATGTTAATAGAGATTTCATTCAGCTTCTCTGACTCGTCAGTTTTGAATACCATTTCTGGCACCGGTATCTCTCCCACATCTTCCTCAGTGAAGAACAAAGCAAAGAATTCATTTATTGTCTCTGCTATGGCTTTGTCTTCCCTGTGTCCCTTTTACCCTTCGGTCATCTAACGATCCAATTGATTCTTTTGCTGGCTTCTTGCTTTTAATATACCTAAATAAGTTTTTACTATGTGTTTTTGCCTCCAATGCAATCTTTTTTTCAAAACTCTCTTTGCCTTTCTTATCAGCGCTTTGCATTTGGCTTGCCATTCCTTATGCTCTTTCTTATTATTTTCAGTTGGATTCTTCTTCCATTTTCTGAAGGTTTTTCTTTTAGTTCTAATAACTTGATGTCATTTCTGTGATCAGCATCCAAAAATCTTTAAGAAAAACCCAAACTTATGTGATCACCTGAAGGGAATTGCTCAGGGTAAAGTGCCTAGCTGTAGTAGGAATTATTTCAGAGTGCCCCAGGATAGGTATAGAACCTTTTGGATGAAAGAAAATTTGGGCTGCCCCCAGGAAAGGAGTAGCTTACAACCCTTAGACTCTCCCTGGGAAGATAGATGTTATTTATCAAGCAGGAGGCACTGGCAGGGTTCACATGAGGCACAGTTTCTCTGGCTCTCTAAACAGTACATCCTGGAGCCAAAATGAAGGCTTGAGAGGGGAGGAGCAGCCGCAGGGAGGCCAGCAATCTGAGCACATGGCACCTGAGCAGCTTGAGAAACTTGCAGAGAGGATGGAGATCTTAGAAGAGGGTGAGTTGTGCCCTGAAGAACAGATGAAAATAACAACTGAATAAAGTACAACCCAAATTGTGACTTTTTGGTTTGAGCCAGCTGCCAGCTAACAACCCAGCCCACTGGAATGTTGTCAGTTAAGCTGAGTCCTGACAAAAGAGAAGTGGGATGCCAGTACAACAAGTGAGGGAGTTGGTGCTGTGGTATTATTGAAGCTGAACAGACTGTTGTTTTTTTTTTTTTAATGTGAGAAAAGGAACGGTGTGAAATAGAAAAGAATAGCAGGAACTATTAACAGCCCCATAGGCGGTCGGTGGCCCAACTGTTTGGGGAGGCTAAAGGGGGCGGGGTTAAGGGTGGGGCCCGGATGGAGCTTAAATCCATAATTGTCTGATAACACATAGAAAAAATAAATAAATAAAAATAAAAGTCACAATTAATACCTTTTATTAAATTTAGATATTAGATAAGTATCATATGTCAAAGAATAAAGTGGTTGCTCGAAGCATATACTAACCACAATCGCTTAACTGCAAAACACTATGCACAACTTTGTGCAAAAACACACTCAGAACCTTACTGTACCATAAATATTACACTGGGCAGAACCCAATACACCAATATACCACCCATACGGAAAATGCAGACTGTCAACAATATGAAACAAGGGATCATAATATCACAATTCTCATGTAGAGCCACAAAACATCCTAATTCATGTTTAATGTGGGATAAAATGCCATAAATAAGTAAATAAATATAAACTTTTAATGTTGAGCACCTGATTCTCAAAGTGGACATATTCCAAACACCAGGGCTGTGCCTAGGGTCTCTGGTGCCCCCCTGCAGACTATCAGTTGGCGCCCCCCCCCCCACCCCCAGTGGCATCTCCTTTCTCTCTTCTCCCATCCTGCCCCCTTTTTCAGCCCATTACCATAAAAGGTGAATGACAAGTTGAAGAACAGCAGGCAGAGGGAGCACAAGATGTTTCAAAAGGATTATGAAAATGGCACAATTCGGTCTTAAACAGATCTTTAAAGGCTCATAGTTCATCATACAGTTCAGTTCCACTGATGTCCTTATTATCACCATCTGATAAACTCTATCAAAACTCCGTCAAGATCCTACCTAAACCTACACTACCCAAATTGCAAAGGACTGAAATACAAAACAACTTACGCAGCCGGCTTCTCCTACATAATCGCACAACTATGGAATGGGCTTCCAAAAGCTGTGAAAATAATCCACAACCACTTGAACTTCAGGAAATCACTAAAAACCAACTTCTTCAAAAAGGCCTACTCCAACGACCCCACGTAACCCTCTTCACCTACCAACACAGCATGACTATGATCGAACAGGACAACACGCAATCTTCATCCATTCCGACCCTCCACTTATACCTCATACGATCACTATACAACTTTGTATTTGTTATCCACCGACTGGGCAAACGCCTTTAACGGTACTTTGTAAGCCACATAGAGCCTGCAAATAGGTGGGAAAATGTGCGATACAAATGCAACAAATAAAATAAATAATGCATTTTGATGAATAGATCCTTTTAGCTTGAAAGTTCTTTGGCAGAAGGTGTATTGCAAACATGTGCGGAGCTCTGCACACCAGTGGCATTATGTAAAACAATTCTATTAGATCCACAGCACATGCCTGAATAGCATGCCCATTCCCACGCTTCAGTTTTCTAGAGCCTGCATTCTGACATTATAGATACATGAGTGAATATATTCCAATGATCATACATGTGAATTTAAGCATAACACAGTATTCCAGCACAGGATAATAAAGCCATATTCCATGAACAACATGCAGAAATATTCGCCCTCTCTGGGTGAAACAATTTTCCATTTCATTTTTAGTCTTTTTAAAATTCTTTGAACATTTTCTCAGCAGTTCCTGGAATTCCTCATACCAGCCCAGCTCCAACTTTGACAGTATCACGTCAGATGGGGTGACTGATGCACCAAGCCCACTCTGGCTATAAGAAAAATACTTGGCACATCAAGCGCCCATGGAGAGGGCTCCAATTGGCCCACACAGTCTTATGTACACACCATGTACACTCCCCAGGTTGTCAATCTCCCGTCTGCCCTCAGCTGCCCGATAGCCCTCGATTCCTTTCTGCCCTCGCCCTACCTTAAAATATTGTAATTTTCCTTGAACGGGCAGTGCCGGCATTGTAAGCAGCAGCAGGCTCCAGCCTTCCCTCACATGGTTCTGCCCTCGCGGAAACAGGAAATACGTCAGAAGAGGGCGGAGCCATGCGAGGAAAGGCTGGAGCCTGCTGCTGCTTACAATGCTGGCGCCGCCCGCTCGAGGAAAATTACAATATTTTAAGGTAGGGCGAGGGCAGGAAGGAATCGAGGGCTATTGGGCAGCTGAGGGCAGACGGGAGATGATTGGCAACCTGGCTGGGGAGCGGGGAAGCCTGCAGCTTGCGGGGTGGGGGCAGCGGTTGGGCTGAGGAGGCTTAGCCTCCCCAAGCCTCTTATACCGGGCGCCTATGAACAGCCCTTTTCTGCTCTGTTGCAGCAGAGCATTGTAGTGAAGATCTAAAGGTGAATTATATTAAAGTGGGCATTATACTGAGAAGTTTCTTTAAAGACTGCTGCTTATGGATTATAAAAAAATGTCCAAAGCTTACTGTCTGGACACTGGTATTCCTTGTGCAAGCTCAGTTTGCACATGAACTAAGCATGTGCGAGGAGTGCCAGCATTAGTGGCTGGAAAGGAGGCCACAGATTTCTTTGCTGCTGAGTCAGCACTGAGACAGTTCCGGGCAGCGGATCTCATCAGCCGGTGTGGATTGGGCATCCCTACCAGCAAAGGTAAAATTATTAACACAGCGGTGGGGAAGTGGGGGGGGGGGGGGGGGGGGAAGTAGAGAGAAATTGCACCCCTGTCACAAAGTTGAAATCATTGTTCTAGCAATTTCCAATCTGAAGGCAAACTCTGAATATCTTTGAGAACTGATGCAAGAACCTCAAATGAACATATAGTGGGTCAGACCAATAGTCCATCTAACCCAGTATCCTGTTTCCAACAGTGGCCAAGCCAGGTCACAAGTACCTGGCAGAAACCCAAATCGTGGCAACATTCCATGCTGCAAATCCCAGGGCAAGTAGTTGCTTCCCCATGTCTGTCTTAATAGCAGACTGTAGACTTTTCCTCCAGGAACTTGTCCAAACCTTTTTTTTTAAACCCAGATACACTAACCGCGCTTACCACATCCTCTGTAAAAGAGTTCCAGAGCTTATCTATTTGTTGAGTGAAAAAATATTTCCTCCTATTTGTTTTTAAAGTATTTCTATGTAACTTTCTTGAGTGTCCCCTAGTTTTTGTACTTTTGGAATGAGTAAAAAATCAATTTACTTCTACTCATTCTACACCATTCAGGATTTTGTATACCTCAGTCTTATCTCCCTTCACCTCTTTTCCAAGATGAAGAACCCTAACCTATTTAAATTAGCTGGAGTGGAGGAGTAGCCTAGTGGTTAGCACAGTAGAGTTTGATCCTGGGGACCTGAGTTCAATTCCCACTGCAGCTCCCTGTGACTCTGGGCAAGTCACTTAACCCTCCATTGCCCCTGGTACAAAATAAGTACCTGAATATATGTAAACTGCTTTGAATGTAGTTGCAAAAACCTCAGAAAGGCAGTATGAGAAGTCCCATCTCCTTTATCATTTTGGTCACTCTTCTTTGAACCTTTTCTAATTCCGCTATATCTTTTTTTAGATACGGCGACCAGAACTGAAAGCAATACAAAAGGTGCGGTAGCACAGTGGAGTGATACAGGGGTATTATAGTAATTTTGGTCTTATTCATCATCCCTGCTTGTCTTAGAGCCAGACAAGCAGACTTCCTCCCTAAAGACTCTATCAATCTAGTGGACTTTCACCCAATGTAAAATTTTCCATCAGATGACCAGCAGTCTGTTATGGTGGAGACATATCTGTTCACCAAGAATTGCAATCAGCTTCAGCATGACCCAATATATTACTTTTTTGTTTAGTTCAACAAAGTATTACTTATCATTTCTTTAACACTACTAGACTACACAACACTATACACATGATATGTAGGTACTTTCTCTGTCCCTAGTGGGCTCAAAATCTGAGTTTTTGTACCTGGAACAATGGAGAGTTAAGTGACTTGCCCAGGGTCACAAGGAGCCACAGTAGGAATTGAACCTAGTTCCTCAAGATCTCAGTCTGCTGCTGTAACCATTATGCTACTTTTCCATTCTGAAGCTAGGCACCACCACTGCTCTCATAGGCCATATTCACCAAACATAAACATTTAAGATGAAATGATCCACTGTTTGCATGATGATGTTTGCAATTGTAAAATCTTGTTTCAGGTTTTGCTGTTTCATTTGGTTTACTGAGGAATTCTCATTTATGTCTTGCTTCTGGTTTTACTCTTTACTTTTAACTACAAGCATCAGATGTAACTGAGTAAAAGTAGTAAAAACTAGTGAAATTACTACTTCGGTAAAAGTAGCAAATGTTTCCTGTACTTCTTTACAAGTAAAAGTGACAAAACCGTTACTTAAGTACAGTAACTAGTTACATTTACTTAGTTACTATGCAACACTGATTAGGAACCACTACCTGAAATATATATTATCAATACAATCCTCACCATTATATTCCTGAAACAAATAGGTCTTCAATTTTTTTCCCAAAAACACGCTAGTTACAGTATGAAGCTTATTTGGCAAAGCATTCCATAAGCTCAGCCCAGCGATAGAAAACAAATGCTCATGTATCTTAAATAATCTTACAGACTTTACAGAAAGTACATTCAAACATCTTTGTCCTTCAGATCTTAATAGTCTTGAAGTTTGAGAAATCTGCAACATCAATGTCATACATTTGGGTGATTCTTCATTTAGTACTTTTTAAATCATTACCAAAATTTTAAACTTTACTCTCCATACTATAAGCACAATATGTCCATTCATCACAACACCAAACTTGCTCTATCCAAACTACTCCCCTGAGAATGCCTATGCACAGTAGCAGTAATATAACTTTTGCCATCATAGGTTTTCAAGTTCTGACTGGTCTAAAGTTCAAAAGGTGGGCCTGAGAATAAGTATGGGATTCGAGCACAAAGTTACTGAAGGAATCATAGAAACATAGAAAATGATGGCAGAAAAAGACCATATGGCCTATCCAGTCTGCCTATCCATACCATCTCCTATGTCTTTCTTTAACTTAGAGATCCTATGTACTTGTCCCAAACTGTCCTGAATTCAGATACAGCCTTCACTTCCACCACCACTACCGAGAGGCTGTTCCACCTATTCACCACCCAATCTGTGAAGATGCATTTCTTTAGGTTACTTGACACTGTCCCCTTTGACCTTCATCCTCATTGCAGAGCTTCCTTTCAGTTGAAAGAGAATTGCCTCCTTTGCATTGAAATCACTGAGATATTTAAATGTCTCTATCATATGTCCCCCTCTCCCACTTCTTTGGCCCAGTGGAATTTAGGTGGATATGAGGTTAATCTCAAGACTGATCGGTCCTGATTGGTCTGGTTTGGAGGCTGGTGAAAGAGGCAAAAGTTATGCTGCAGATGGCGGATAATGAAAATTCCAAGAAATGAGGGAGGGGGCTTTTGCTGTGCAGCTTTCGGAGATATATTTTCCCCGCTGCTTTTCAGTGATCTTATTCTTTTGTATTAAGGAGAAAATTAAAGAAATTGATGCAGGGTACTAAGGAACTGGATTATCGTATGAACAAATGGTAGATGATGGGAGAACATTGTATATTTAATTGCAGAAGCTTCAGTTGTTACACTTGCATTTTCTGGCGCGCTGCATATTATTTAGTTCTATTTTTTTAAATGTTGTGTAGCATATAGTTTATAATATATGCCATTTTAATACCATATTTTATGTACAATTATGGAAAAGTACACTACACTAAAGCAACATTATGGTGACTTATTGCGAGGAAGATTAAAAATTCCCACTCAAGGCACATTAAGGAAGCAGTTAGAAATATGCTTTGTTTCGCTTTTCTCGGAGGTATGAGCCATAACTGTGAATTTTCTATGTTATGTGTTTATTTACTATTCTTAAAATTACTGTAAAGTAGGATATGTTTTACATATTTTCTGGTTTGTTTTTAATGTAATGTAATTATGCAAATAGTTAAAAACAACAGTCCATCTTGATATAAAAGGCATTCATTTCGGCTAAGTAAAGGCTCTGATGGAGAAAGTGTGTTTTGTGGAAATCTGTACAATCCTTTATTTGGTCCTGTCTCCAGTTGTTTCCAGAGCTATGGTCACCTCGCAATTCTGACTATATACATTATTATTATTATTACATATGTACCCCGCATTTTCCCACATAATGCAGGCTCAATGCGGCTTACATAGTAATTTGAAATACAAAATTAATAGAATTTTAATAAAACAGTAGTAAAACAATGTAAAGTTGGGCTTAGTAGTGTATGATAAGTTGAGCTACATAATATATGACTAGGATAAAAGAGGGTAGACAGGATAGGATAGTGTAATTTGGGAGAAAGGGTAAGAAGGGATAAAATTAAGGAGAGATGGAAAGAGAAGGATGGGAGGTTGGTATTTAAGTCAGAACAGAATTGGGGGTGGAAGTTGGCGAGATTAGGTTTGGGCAATTGAGTAGGCTTGCTTAAAGAGATGAGCTTTCAGCATTTTTCTAAAGGGCAGTGGTTCCCAAACCTAGTCCTGGAGGCACCCCAGCCAGTCAGGTTTTCAGGATACCCACAATGAATATTCATGAGAGAGATTTGCATGCAGTACAGGCTGTGCATGCAAATCTCTCTCATGAATATTGATTGTGGATATCTTAAAATCCTGATTGGCCGGGGTCCCTGTAGGACCAGGTTTGGGAACCACTGCCTCATCTACTGCAGTTTTGATTAGGGATGAGGAAACAACTGCAAAACAGATCTGGGAGAAGAGCCAATGAACAAATGTATCTTTAATAGAAAAGGAGGAGATTGAGGTTGAGGAAGGGCTCACAGATTAAGATCCCACAAGAATAGCCAGACTTTGACCAAAGGCTTATTCAACCCCAAATTCAGTTATGTACGTAGCAGGCAGCAGGCACACTGCAATTCTAGACTTGTTACTTTCACACAGTGATGGGGAGATTCATTTTTGGAACAAACTGCCTAAATTGTTCAGCCAATAAGCATAACCCAAAGCAAGGTTAACTCTTTAGTAGGCCCTAAGCACACAAGTGCATTCAGCCTCCCCTCCCCCATTGTATTATAAATACATTTTAAGACTTCCACAAAAAGGGCTCCATGTGGTCCTGACTGCAAAAGAGCTGTTCCAAGTTAACCAGTTAGTTTTTGAGGTACCAGTGCTGAATATCACCAATACACAGATTACAGCATATAATGGGTCAAAGGGACATGAGTTGAAAAATTTGGATGGATCAGATGGGTCATGGGTCTGTATATTCAAAATGTGAAAAATGCTCAAAGAAATAATGAGGAGAGTGGGAATTTTCATAGAAAATACCTAGATACATGAATCCCACTATTAACAAATCAAATTTAACCATACGTTTACAAACGCAAAATAAGTATATAAAGTGGGGTAGGAAAGAAGTCTCCGAATTCTAAGTGCCACATTTTTATTTTCAAGGCATGTCCACTATTCAATCACTGGCTTAAAAAAAAATCTCTCCAATCTTCTTTCAATGGTAACCCACCAAGAAAAGTGATATTTTAAAGTGCTGAAGTGACAATAATTTGAATTACAATAGCCAAAAAACGTATCTTAAATAGTTAAACAGCCTGTCTAACCTTAAATTGTTGAAAACAGCCCGTCTACTCCACTTTATTACTTATTTATTTTGTATTTGTTAATGTACGGTTACATTTGATTTTTTTTTAATAGTGAGATTCATGTATCTTGGTAGTTTCTATTGAAAATGTGACCCATCTTTTTAAAAGTAGGGGCTTCCCTATTCAAGCTCAATTTCAAATATTATTTCAGAATTATCTATTATAGAGGTCATTTCCAGGGGGAACATATGGGAATGGAGTTCTAACATTAGCAAAGTGGCAGAATGTTAGGGAACAGTGTTCTCCTTGATAAAGGTCTAAGATGGTAAGAAGCACAATTGCTGAATTCATTGTCATTGATTATATTCAATATATTGTGGGTGAGTCACAGATAATGGACCATGTAATCGATGGGTCATGGATCACTAGTCACATAGGTCAAATGGGTCATAGATCAACTTGCATGACCTATTGCCTGCTCTGGTAGTAGGCACTTCTATACTCTGATTTTCAGTGTCAATATCTGGAGTGCGGATACAGCTTTAAATGCTGCAGCCGGCATTTAAGAGAAACACCTACGGAGTAGGTTGAATTTTGACCTGTAGATAAATTAGGCTATTATTTGTCTCTTAAAAACTAGACTTGGTTTTCTCTCCTACGCATCAGAGTTGGTCATCCGTGCTGTAAGAATAAAGCTCAGCTTCAGCTGTCAGTCTGGATAACTTGCAGCAGCCAGCAGGAATACAATTCATTAAAAAGATACACATAAAAACAATTTATACAATCTATGGCATTTCCATCAATCTAAAGTCTTAGCTCATAACCTGTGAAATGTCACAAAGATAAAGTTCATTCTTTTCAAGATGTAGCAATTTCATTTTATTTATTTACTTAGATTTTGCTCACACCTTTTTCAGTAGTAGCTCAAGGTGAGTTACATTCAGGTACTCTGGATATATCTCTATCCCAGGAGGGCTCACAATCTAAGTTTGTACCTGAAGCAATAGAGAGTTAGGTGACTTGCCCAGGATCATAAGGAGCAGCAGTGGTATTTGAACTGGCCACCTCTGGATTGCAAGACTGGTGCTCTAACCACTAGGCTACTCCTCCACTCCACTATGTGGTATTTGTGTGCACTATGGGGCCATTTTACTAAGTGGCGGTAAGCCCACTGTGAACTTACCACACGCCAATCTGGAGCTACTGCTGGCCCAACGTGGGGACTGGCAGTAGTTCCACCCCCAGCATGTGGCATTTTGAGTGCTAGCGGAAATATTAAAAAACTATTTCACAGGGGGTTACCCAGCAGTAATTGGGCAGCGCAGCATGCTACCTTGTTACCACTGAGTTAGTGCAGGAGCTTTTACCGCCACCTCAGTGGGTTTTGGTAAGTGCTCCCCTCCCCTGCATGGCCATGTCTTTTTTCAAACTACAAAAATAATGAGGAAAAAAATTTAAAGAATGCTTAACCATAAAAATACTAAAGAGATTCTTTATATTCTTATCTGTAAGCAATGGAGATAATAATAATAATGAACAGGGAGGGAAAAGCCTCAAGAAGCTCCCAGCTAACGGCTGAAAGAGCAGGGCTTTATCATCATTGGCAAAAAACCTCCGTGATAACTTTACTTGCACATAATGAAGTTTAAACAGACAAAAATGTGTTAAAATTACCATCTATAAATACTTAGTGAATAGTCTCTTTCCTCCAGTAGTACCAAAATTGAGACTGTGACCAATGGTGGCCAGCATTTCGTGGAACTGCATCAGGTTCAATTGGTCACAAAATTTGAACTCCGCTCCACAGTTCTGTCAGTTCTGAGTGGTGACCGATTGACCCTGATGCAGTTCCACAAAATGCTGGCCACCATTGGTCACAGTCTGATTTAGTATTACTGAAGGGACTATACACTAAGGGACCCTTTTACTAAGGCGTGTAGGTGCCTACGCACGTCAATTTGGAACTACCGACTGGCAACCGCATGCCCTGAGCAGTAAGTGCATTTTTTACACACATCCAATTCATGTGGCAAAAAAATATATTTTTATTTTCTACCGCGTAGCGCTAACTGGGCAGTAATCAGCAGTGCATGCGCTGACGATTAGCACCTGGTTAACACGTGAGACCTTACCGCTAAGTCAATGGGTAGCGGTAAGGTCTCAGGCCCAAAATTGACACGCACCACGTTTTATTTTGCCGTACGTCCATTTCCCCGCCCCCCCCAAAGGCCTTTTTTGCAGGCATGCGGAAAAATGGACCTGCGCGCGTCCAATACATGTGCCTACAACAGTGCAGGCCATTTTTGGACGCACCTTAGTAAAAGGACCCCTTTATAAGTATTTATAGCTGATATTTTTGCCAAGTTTTTGTCTGTTTCAACTTCATTATGGGCAAGTAAAGTTATCAGAGAGGTTTTCTGCCAATGATGATGAAGACCTGCTCTTTCAGTCGTTAACTGAGATCTTCTTGAGGCTTTTTCCTCCCTGTTCTTTATTATTATCTCCATTGTTTACAGGTAAGAATATAAAGAATCTGTTTAGTATTTTTATGGTTCAACATGTCTTTTTTCAGTCTTTTTACTTGCTGCAGTAAAAAAGGGCCTCAGCACATGGCAAAAATGGCCCCAGCCGCTAGCGCAGGGCCCTTTTTACCACAGCTTAGTAAAAAGGCTCCTTAAATTGCTGGCTGGACCTCCTTGGAAAAGTGCTGCACATCTCCACAGCTATACAGATACACCCTCTAATTCTATATATGGCTCTCAAAATTGTGTGCACAAATTTGGACGTGTGCCCAATTTGCACATGCAACTTAATTGAATGAACCAATTAGCACCAATAATTGGGTGCTAAAAATCAATTGGTGCTAATTGGCCATAATAAGAGTTTACATGCTCATCTTTGTAGTCAGGATTCTATAAAGATGCACATGCAAATTTTTATGTGTGGATCCAAAAAGGGTGTGTGGCCATAGAAGTGGGTCAGGAATGTTCCTAGAATTTGTGCATAGTGTTATAGAATAAGGTTCATCTGTACCTAGTTTAGACACGAGGATTTACACCAGGTTTCAGCTGGTGTAAATCCTTGTGTCTGAAACTGGGTTCAGATCATGGTGTTAGAATAGAATAGAACAATGCTTAGTACTCTTTTTTTTTTTTTGTGCCAAAATGTGGGCACATTTATATAATTTAGTCCAAACCGTGCATTTGCTTAAATTGGATACATGTATTGAGAATGAGATATCCCCCCATCTTCATTTTGGCAACAATAATCCTTACAAGAAATGGGTAACCCTATCCTCCTTATAAAATTACTCTAGTACACACAGCTAGCCCAAAGTATCAGGCTGCTTCATCAGTGTAACCAATCTGACATCTGGCACAACTTGGAGTTAAATATCATTTGATTTATAAAGTACTTTTCATTCACACAGGATAATGCACTTTCAAACATGGCATTTCAATGACATCTATTTAAAAGAGTGCAGCTGGCGAGGCTGGGTTTTCTAGCCAAGCTGGCTGGTCATACCTTGTAAACTGAGGAATTCCAGTTGAAGTTCATGAAACTATATAAAAGTCAAGGGAGAATTAGCAGCAGTGGTTGCTCTTCCTGTTACTTTCCAAACTATTCAGGAATAATCTGAATGCATAGCTGTATGAACCTTAGAAACCTTGATCCCAGCTCATGTTAATCACCTAGGGGTCCTTTTACTAAGCCACGTAAGCATCTATGCGTGCCCAGCGCATGCCAAAATGGAGTTACTGCCCGGCTACCGTGTGGCTCTTGCGGTAATTTCATTTTTGGTACTTGTCCGATATGCGCGGCTGAAAACGTTTTATTTTCGGATGCATGTATCGTACGTATACCAACTGGCATTTGACGCGCATAGGTCATTACCACCCGGTTACTGTGTGAGGCTTTACCACTAGGTCAATGGCTGGCGGTAAGGTCTCAGACACAAAATGGACGCACGGCAACTTTCATTTTGCCGCAATCCATTTTCGGCAAACATTTTAAAAGAGGCATTTGTTGCAGGTGCGCTGAAAAATGATTCTGCGCACCTAAAGCACGCTCCTACACTACCGCAGGCCATTTTTCAGCACACCTTAGTAAAAGAACCCCCTAGCTTTGGCTTGGTTTGTCTTCCTGACATAGGTTGAGCAAAGAACAGCCCAGGCCCCCTGCCACTAGCATGGAATATTTCTGAAGTGAATTATAATAATGGAACAATGAGGTAGAGAAGGCACTAGAATTCCAAACTGCTAAGTTAATTCTGGCTACTTTTTCTTTATATATTTCAATGGTTGGCTGTGATTTTGTGTTTGGATTTTTTTTGCTACCTATCTCTACATCTATTGCTTAGTTATTGTGTTAGACATATACTTGAAAATAAATCCTAACTTTGCCTTGCTTTCCCCCAAATAGAATAGAGCTTCTAACTTGTCTTTTGCCTTCCTGTATTGCAATCCTTTAGTAACCTGCTGAAAGTTCTTAAATATTTGGCTTCAGAATATCTCTAGCTTCTCTATATTTTCCCTGTTTGGGATTAGTATATAAGAGATTGGGGATTGTGTTCAGTCCAATCACGGTCTACAAGCCTTGGACACAAAAAACCTCACCCTCCCTACCCCTCTAGCCACCCACCGCAGGGTTGTATTCTCTCACATAGTCTAACACGCAGAGGGGCATTTTTGTAACAATGTCCAAGTCAGAATTGAGACATCCTGCTCACAGCAGCTAAAAATACAAATCCACCACCACAGGTTAGGGCATAACGCCTTTTAATAGAAGGGCACCAAAGACATTTATTTTCAGAATACCACACCTGTGTGTACAGTGTCTTTTTTGGTTAAAATGCTATGCCTTTCACCTTAGAGTAGATTAATATTCTCCTCCTTCCCTCTCCCCCACCCATCTGCAAATTCATGACAGCTTTTTCCCTATAGTCCAGAGGGAATGGGGACTTGAATAACTGTGAATCTTCTGTGTCAGATGAGTATGCAGAAGAGGGGTTACACTTGAATTTTCCGCACATCTCTAATTGCCAGGATTGTAAAAAAAATTATGTCAATGCTCCCTAGTGTAAAAGCAGACAATGCACAACCTTGAACTTCAATCCCAAGGAGGCAAGCAAAAGAAATAGTAATCAGCCTTATTTTCTCATAATCAGATCCATTATCTTATGTAAATGCAAGTTTGCTGTTCCTTAAAAGAAAACAGTTTAGGCGATGCATGTGAACTTCCAACATCATTATTTGACAATAGAAGACAAACTAAGGGGGTCTGTTTACAAAGCTGTGCTAAAAAGTGGCCTGTGCAATTTTTAGCGCATGAGTTTCCCACACGCTGAGGCCACTTTTAGTGCAGCTGTAAAATGGCCACTGGCCACGCACTAATTTCCCAATTAGTGCGTGGCCGTTACAGCGTGAGTCCTTACTGCCACCTATTTTGTAGGTGGTAAGGGCTCACACACTAACCCTGTGCTAACAGGAAGCGTGCGGTGATTTGTCTGCGCTAACTGATAGCGCAGGGCATACCTACTCTCAGCCCCCAAACATACCCCATGCTAAAAATTATGGTAGTGCCTTTCAGAATGCAGTAAACATGCTTTAGTGCTTACCACCGCTTAGTAAAAGGGCCCCTAAAGAAGGGGACGAGAAAAGAAGACGACATTGAAACTGTCAGTCTTCCTGACTGATATTATTACATTTTATTGCATCTGTGAATGAAACAGAGCAGTGCATTAGGGGGTCTTTTCATAAAGGTGTGCTAGTGTTTAAATCTATAGATTTACTTCACAGGCTTGAATATTTATTGAGGATTGTATTGAATATTTGTACTCGGTTGGATCAGTTCATCCTCTATCCATCATTTTGGAATATAGGCGGTACTTGAGCTGTCAACATCAAGTAGCTCCTCGTTTTGTCTTTATACCAGAAGAAAAGATCTATATGGTTTTCAAAGCATAGGAACTGCACTGTCTTTGGAATACTTGCACATTGATTCAATAACCTACAAATAACCTTGGATTCAATAATTTAAAAACAAATACAGTACACTCCATTTAAGTGCACATCGGATAAGCGCATGCTCTGTTTAACTGCATGCCGTACTTCGGTCCCGTTTTTGGCACCATCAATTTCTATGAGGACAAACCGGTTTAGCGCACCACTGATAAGTGCAAGATTCGCTTACATGCATGGTTTAAGACTGCTCCTCTGCAGGAAAGACTCAGCATTAGCGTGTGCATGGAATATGGAAGCCGATTGGCGCGTGACAAAGGGGCGGTAAATTTGAAATCTCGTTGGTTAACTGCCACAGGCAGAATAAGCAAAAGAACGTTGTTGGAGTGTACACTGGAGTCGTCGCCGTCGCACAACTGTAAGACTTTAACACTGGCTGAATGAATAGAAGTTCTTAAAAAATTAGAAAACAAAGTCAAGCATCTATTGCTAAAGAATATGGTGTCAATCCAAGTCAAATTTCACATATCTTGAAGCAGAAAGACCAGCTTCTGGAAGACTGGCAAAACAATACAAATCCACACCGGAAACGAAAACGGGCGGGAAAAGCTGAGAAGGTAGAAGATGCTCTTCTTCGGTGGTTTTCTCAAGTCAGGAGCAGAGTTTCCTGTCAGTGGTCCACTGCTTATGGAGAAAGCTAATCAGCTAGCTGAAAGTCTTGCACTAACTGAATTCAAAGCCACTGTTGGATGGTTGGAAAGATGGAAAGAGAGGAACAACATAAAATTCAAGAAACAGCATGGTGAAAAACAAGACGCTGATGACTTTGGTGATGAAAATTGGGTTGTTTCAGTTCTTCCTACCATCTTGAATGAATTTTCACCTCGTGACATTTTCAATGCTGACGAAAATGGACTCTACTGGTGAGCAATTCCTAATGGAACACTTGCATTCACAAGCCGAAACTACTGGAAGTAAAACGCCGAAGGACCGACTGACGATCCTCCTTTGCTGCAATATGGATGGGAGTGAGAAGTTGGAACCACTCGTCATTGGAAAGAGCAAACAGCCCCGTTGTTTCAAGAATGTTAAGTGACTTCCTGTGTTATATGAGGCTAACGCAAATTCATGGATGACTGAGGAAATTTGGAAGCAGTGGGTAAAGAAGTTAGACACTAGAATGCGGGCACAAAATCATCAGATTTTGTTGCTTTGTGATAATTTGCTGCACAAAGTGATGATGTCAGGCTGTCTAACGTCAAGGTGGTCTTCCTGTCACCAAACACTACCTCTCTGATCCAACCTATGGATCAGGGCATAATAGCCAATTTCAAACAACGTTATCGGGCTCTTGTGCTATGTCATCTGATGAGCGTTATGGATGACCAGACTGGCAAGGATAAACATGCTGTTGAACTGGCTCATAATCTATCACTGTTGGATTCCCTACATATGCAGAAAAAAGCCTGGAATCATGTTACACAGGCAACCATTGTGAACTGCTACAAGCAGGCAAGCTTTGTAGGGATGTGGAGAGGGACGAAACAGATGCAGCTGTTGCAAACGCGTCAGATGAACAGTCTATTGACATCCCAGCCAGTGTTACTGAAGAGGAGTTTCATCACTACGTAGCTGTTGATTACGATCTACAAACAGCTGACGACAGCACTGATGTCCAGATAATGGGCCTACACGCAGGCAACGGCTGATGATGAAACAGATGATGAAATGAGCAGCGATGCACATGCTGACAAAATTCAACAACCTCCTGTCACTTTTGCAAGAGCGCTGAAGAGTCTCAACAGCATGCGGGCCTATCTGGAGGCCACTGGATGTCAGTGCTATGACAGTTTTTACCGTCTGGCAGACGTAGTCTATGGAACTCACAGACACAAGAGTGTACAGAGGGCTATGACTGATTACTTCAAGTAAGCCTAACGTCAGTTAATGGAGACTGTATACTGTACATATAATAAACAGTACTGTACATATGTTTATCAGATGTCAAGCTTCTTTTTTGGGTCACAACGATTAAGTGCACGCTCTGGTTAACTACATGTATTTCTTTGGTCCCAGACCCTTAAGTAGATTGCACTGTACATTTAAAACAGGTTACCTATAAAAAGCCACTGTGGCATAAAGCTATTAGCAATAAAGAGGTAAAAATGATCTTAATGGGGAAAAAACAGGCAAAAACAACAGGAGCATATTATACTTCTTAGTAGAAAGCTATTTTATCACATGAAACAGTTCATTTTTGCAACTGGTGTGGTGGCTGTGCAATAAAATACTATATGAAGGACCAGGGTTTCATTCTCAGCCTAGGACTGTTCCCCTGTGTGAGGGGGTTTATAGAACTCTACCCCTCACTCTCTGGCAGAACTAGGGCTCTTAAGGTGGCTCATGCAGCATGCTGTCTATGGGACTGTTCTTCATAGACAGCATGAGCCACCTTAAGAGCCCTAGTTCCGCCAGAGAGGAAGGGTAGAGCAGGAATCAGAAAGTATATAAGACAGGGCCTGAGTGAACTTATGGAGGACCAGGGAAGGAAGATTAGAAGCCCAGCAGATGCTGCTGCAGTTCCTGTGTACTAATTGTGACCTGGCTGAGGTTAGCCAATTCTACTGCTTGTTTAAGACTTGCAAGCCTTGCTTTGAGGTCTGGCTGAACCCAGACCTGGGTCTCAGAGGAACTGAGAACTTACTGGCTGTGTTTGGGGTGTGGCAGCCCCACCAGCCACAGACTGTTTGGTCTGTCAGTGCCCTGCTCATGACTGTTTATTGAACCACAGAGGCTTTTGCGCTTGATATACCTGGCCTGTGAAGTACAGAGATGCCAAGGGTGGCCCATCCCAATGCTGGAGATTTACCCCTGCAATGCTGGAAAATGCTGGAGGTTTTTCTCTTGGGTGCCAACCATGTCTAAAACCAATTCTGGCAGATGTACATGTCAAAAACTGACATAATCAATAAATAGAAAATAAAATTATTTTTTCTACCTTTTGTTGTATGGTTATTTCCTCTCTGTTTTTTTAGCTGTCTTGGCAGGGTCTCCATGTCCATTTGGCATTTCTTCTCTCTGCATTTCCACCATCCATCTTTTTCTCTACATCCTTTACCCTGCCCAGCATTGCTCTTGTTACTCTGCCCCATCCTCCTCTCACCACATTCTTTCTGATCCTATTCTTGTCCTGTCCAACATAACTCTTGTTTCCTTAATATTTCTCCCTCTCTCTAACTTCCCTCCTGTCCTCACCTCATGCCAGCAATATTCCATTCTCCTTCCCTCTCTCCTGTCCCCTGCCCCCCCCCCCCCCCCACTGGTCAAGGGTGTTCCTTTCTCTTCTGTCCAAAGCCCCCCCCCCCACCTGTTTCCATCCTCTTCTCAAAGCTTCCCAAAGCTTCCCAAAGCATGAGGATAATGGAGGGTTCCTGGCAATGAACACCACCCCCCCATGCCACCAATACATCTCCCCTGCTCTCTGTCTCCCTCCCTCCTTTGACACATACATATACCATCCCCCATGGAATCACCAAAATTCAGCCATGGTACTGTACTCACATGTTTCACCCGTAGCACCCCCGATTTGCCCTTCTTCTCCCACATCCATACTTTCAGGGCATACATCTCTCCTGCGGCACCCCCTCCTCAGCTTGCCATTTTTATCCTCTCACTCCTCAAGGTCTCCCTCCACCTCTAGCATGCACCTACTCACTCGCAGCACTGCCCAATTTGTCTCATTCATTGCTCCTCACCCCCTCCTTCTCTGATGCTCTACATAAGTGGAGAACCCTGTCCCTCCCCCAGACCTACCTGAACAATGCCCTGGTGGTCTAGGGTAAGGCGGGTAGCAGCGATCCCCAGTCACTGCTGCCCATGCCAGCTCTACGGTTCAAAATGGTGGCCACAAACTCTCATGGTAATCTTGCGAGACGTTGCAGCCACCATTTTGAACTGCAGAGCTAGTACAGGCAGCAGAGATTGGGGATTGCTGCTGCCCGCCTTACCCTAACCACCAGGGCATCATTAGTTAAGTCTGGGGTTGGTTTTTGCAGTAGGGCCTGGAAGAGAGGGATTTCTTTCAGGGGACTCTCCCTGAAATGTGTGAGAGGAGGGGGTTTTAGTGTGTAAGCTGGAGAATGTTTCAATGCAGAAAAAACCCAATGCCTAATCCTCACCTCTCAACATAACACAAACAAATTTACCACCATTAACACACCAAAATTGAAACTTCCAATTTCAGATACCCTAAAAATTCTTGGAGTTACCATTGATCGACACCTAACTCTTGAGAATCACGCGAAAAACACAACCAAGAAGATGTTCCACTCAATGTAGAAACTAAAAAGAGTAAGACCTTTCTTCCCAAGGACCGTCTTCCGCAACTTGGTACAATCAATGGTACTCAGTCATCTAGATTACTGCATCGCACTATACGCTGGCTGCAAAGAACAAATAATCAAGAAACTTCAGACAGCTCAGAACACTGCAGCTAGACTCACATTCAGAAAAACAAAATATGAAAGTGCAAAACCCCTACGAGAAAAGCTACACTGGATCCCACTTAAAGAACGCATCACGTTCAAAATATGTACCCTAGTTCACAAAATCATTCACGGAGATGCCCCAGCCTACACATTAGACCTGAAAGACTTACCACCCAGGAATGCAAAAAAAAAAAACATCTCGCACATTCCTCAATCTTCACTTCCCCAACTGTAAAGGTCTAAAATACAAACTAACGCATGCGTCAACCTTTTCCTACTTGAGCACACAATTCTGGAACGCATTGCCGCGCAACCTGAAAACGATCTATGAATTAACTAACTTCAGCATTCTACTGAAGATCCATCTCTTCAACAAGGCATACCACAAAGATCAACAAATGTGAACTCCTACACATATATCCAGAATTGTCTTATAATATCTGCTTACTACACCACTATCATGTTTCATCACTATCATGCTACCCAATATCCTTATGTAATACTAAATGTATATTCTCTTATATATTTCTACCATTCATGATGTATTGTAAGCCACATTGAGCCTGCAAAGAGGTGGGAAAATGTGGGATACAAATGCAATAAATAAATAAAATGGGGCTGAAAGCATGTGTCACACGCCAAATGTGTGTGACTTGGTATGTCTGGAAGTAAAAGATCTCAGGGTTCAGCTAATAAACCATTTATTTCACATTTATATACCTGTCTGGCTGTGCATAGGCGCCGACTCCGTGGGTGCTGTGGATGCTCAAGCACCCCCAATAATTTGGCAGTGGCACGTGGGCATAAAGTCCCTCTCGGTCCTGCTCCCTGCACCGTCCTGAGCCGAGACTCCCGACTCCCTGCCCTGCACCGCTGTCTGACTGTTGCTATGCTGTCCGACGTCCGTCCGCTCCTACCTCTGCTCCTTCAATCAAGTTCCGGACCGGGACCGCCGATGCTGTCAGTGACTCTCCGTGTCAGTGCAGCAGCCAGTAAGCACAGCGCACTGCCTTCCTCGATGGTCGGAAGCTTTCCCTCTGACTGGCTCGCTCTGTTACAGACAGTTTCCTGTCCCGCAAAGGCGGGATGATGATCATGCTGCCTGCAACAGTCAAAGCCAGAGGAGCTTCCAGGGATGCTATTGCCTCTCTGGCCGGACGGTCCCGCGTCTTCCTCCAGCAGCCTCCAGCCCAGTCAAGCTGTCACCACCACCGCTACTGCTTCTCATCCAGCAGCGGACAGCGGTAAGCAAGTGCTGGAAGATTGCACGGTCTCTAAACTACCCGTGGCTGCCGATCCCGCCCCTTTGATGTCACTTCCAGTTCTGGAGCAGAGTCGGCAGCCATGAGTAGGTAAGGCCCCGCGATTTGGTTATTGTTTTTTTCTTCTGATATTTTGAAGCGGGAGTAGAAGCAGCAGCAGCAGCATTTGGGGGGGGGGGGGCGAATGGATCTGGAAAGGATAGAGAGGGCAGACAGTGGATTGAAGACAGGGCAGAGAGAGGGAGGGCAGATGGTGGATGGAAGGGGGCCCAGGAGCAGAGAAAGAGAGGTAGAGAGGGAAGACCCTGGATGGATGGAAGGGAAAGAAAGGACAGATGGTTGACGAATGGAAGGGGAAGAGAGAGAGGACATATCCTGGATGGAAGGAAGAAGAGGGAGAGCAAACCCTGGATGGATGGGAGAGAAAGGGCACATGGTAGATGGAAGGGGCAGAGATAGAAAGGGCACATCCTGGATGGAAGGGAGAGGAAGGGCAGATGGTGGATGGAAGGGGCAGAGACAGGACAGATCCTGGATGGAAGGGAGAGGGCGGGATGGCAGACCATGGATGGATCAGAGATAGAAAGGGCAGATAGTGGATGGAGGACAGATCCTGGATGGAAGGGAGAGGGCGGGATGGCAGACCATGGATGGATCAGAGAGAGAAAGGGCAAATAGTGGATGGATTGGGGCAGAGAGAGAAAGGGCAGACCCTGGATGGAAGGGAGAGAAATGGCAGAGGATGGAAGGGCAGAGACAAAGAGGGCAGATCCAGGATGGAAGCGAGAGAGGGCATACAGTGGTTGGAAGGGGGAGAGAGAGGACAGACAGGGGCATACAGTGGATGGAATGGGCAGAGAGAGCAGACACTGGATGGAAGGGAAAGAGGCGGCAGATAGTGGTTGGAAGGGGCAGACACTGGATGGAAGGGAAAGAGGTGCAGACGCTGGGTGGAGGGGGCAGAAAGAGGGAGGGCAGACACTGGATTGCAGGGGCAGGGAGAGAGAGAAGGCAGACACTGGATGGAAGGGGCAGATGGTGGATAGAAGGCAGAGAGTGAATAGAAGATGAGGAAAGCAGAAACCAGTGACAGCAAAGGTAGATAAAATATTTTTTTTATTTTTAGGTTAAAGTACTATTGTAGCTGTGTTAATACGTGCTTATAAATAGGAAATGGAAATAAGGTCATTTTTATTGGACTAATTTTAATACATTTTGACTAATGTTCAGAGACCAAAACCCCCTTCCTCAGGTCTGGACAGCATACTGTAATAGCAGTATACTGTATTGACCTGAGGAAGGAGGTTTTGGCCTCTGAAAGCTAAATGTATTAGTCCAATAAAATGGTATTGTCTTGTTTTCCTTATTTGTTTTGTTTCTATTTGTTAATTTGTAAACTGGGGGTTGGTATTTGCTAGTTTTTTCACATTTACATCTGCTATCTTTATATTTTGCACAGTAGTAGGGGACATACATCACTATCACTGTTTCTGTGATGTTGCATTGTATTCAGACTCTGCCTTCTTGGGGTTCAGTTTAATTTTGTCTAAATATTTCTATTGTTTATATTTTATTTAAAATTTGCTATACTGCTAATGCTCACTAGCAGGTCTTAGCGTTCACAATGATTAAAACCAGTTTGTGGTTACTTATTCTATAGTGGATTAGGGTGTATCTGTGAAAAAGACATGGTTTTCTGTTGGCATTGACTATGCAGGATCGACGATCTGTACTATTCTGGCTGGTTTAGTTTTACAATAGATGTTTGATGTTCTACTGCTCACTGCATTCAGGGAACACTTGGTGGAGCAGGGCCTCTTGGCCTCGCCGTGCCACTTCCTTAATAATGCTCTTTTGCTCATCAAGAAATTGATTCTGTTCTATTGGGTGGCAGAAGATTCACCACCACCACCACCACTATCTGCAGCTATGGTTAGTCAATATGAGGGAAATGACCTGTTTTGAACTTAGGACCTATCATCACAGCTGGCAGTCTCACTGTCTGCCACAGCTGATGATAAGAAATGTTGTGGCACAAATGTTTACACTTGTACCATGCAACTACTTTTTTTGGTGGTGGCAAGTGGAGGGAGAAAAAGAATATTTGGTTGCGTTCATTCAGCACCCCCAATCATTTTGAAAAGTTGGCTCCTATGTGGCTGTGTTATTCACAGGGTCACCCTACAACCCTTCCCGGGGTATCATGCCCTGGCTGACTGAGGCTAGTGATGCTAGGAAGCAGAGTTCACAGTTCCGAAGAGGAGGATGGCTCAACCATTGCTCTTTGGCAACAACTTTCTGGCAGATTTAAGACCTAGAATTATATGTTTCAGAGGGAGCCAGCCAAGATCTAACACTGGGATGTCTGGGAGGAAAGCAAGTGGAAAGGGGCTGAAAATAGGGGGGGGGGGGGGAGGTAATTGCAGATAAAAGCTTATTAATGCATTGTAGCCCAACACAGAGACTGGGTAAGATTAAGCAAAAAGTCCAGTGGAGCAGAAAAGATCTGCTGATAAAAAAAAACAGATTTTTTTTTTTAAAAGAAAGTTTTCATAAATAATGTTTAAAATGTATGCATAGATAATATTTTCAAGAAACCAAACAATTGTAAAAGGAGGTACAGGGTCAGTTTTCATCCTTAAGCCTGTTCCTTATCACATAAACTTGACAGCTTTATAGCTGCTTAAAGTAGTATTTACACACAGACAGCAGAAGACTAGAACAGCTGTGAGCACCTAGAGCCTGTGACCTGATACCACTCCCTGCAATGATTACCATTTGGAAAGGCTGGAACTGGAAAACCTTTAAGGCTGTGCACAGCCAACAGAATGTTTCCCACTAGGGGAAACCTTTCTGAGGAGTTTGAAACCAGAGTTCCTCTGAGCTTCCCACAAGGATCTGTGGTTTACCTGGTGAATAGAGTGAGATCAGCAAGCCAAAGCATAACAGTGCTGTTATAAATAGCATCCTGCTGGCATTTCTCCACATTGTTAAAGATCAAGAGATATTTAAAATGAGTTATATGTTTGGCAGTTGACAGGGAATAGTTCAGATAGGTTTGGGGGAAGGACAGGGTTCTCCACTTGTGTAGAACATCAGAGAAGGAGAGGGTGAGTAGCAATGAATGAGACAAATCAGGCAGTGCTGCGGGTGGACGAGTTCATGCTAGGGGTGGAGGGAGACTTTGATGAGTGAGAGAAAAGATGAAAATGGCAAGCTGAGGAGGGGGTGCCGCAGGAGAGATGTATGCCCTGAAAGTATGGATGTGGGAGAAGGAGGGCAAGCCGGGGGTGCTACGGGTGAAACATGTGAGTACAGTACCATGGCTGAATTCTACTGTAATTTGACACATCCCGACCTGGACGTCTCAGTTCCAGTTTCTACATTCTATCTAAAATGGGGCTGTATAAGTGCTGGCTCCACCTTTGTCCTTCCCCAATGGCCTTTTCATATATAGATACAATCTGGCTGTTTAGTGAGTTAAATGGCCCAAGTTCTTATACAGACCCATTTTAGATAGAATGTAGAAATTGGAACTGAGATGTCTAGGTCGGGATGTGTCAAATTACAGTAGAATTTTTTTAAAGGAACTACCAATGTAGTGCCCTTCTAAAATACATTCAGGAATGGATATGTTCAATATGCACCAGTACAACAGCATATAGAGGGTCAACGTACACAACACGTAAGCAAAAGGAAAAAAAGCACCAAGGGCCTTCAATATTGAGATAAACAATGGTCCTTTATTCATTGACCCAAAACGGGTTGTGTTTTGGCACTGAACGCCTGCATCAGGGTCAAATAAATGTGTCAATATAGATTCTCAAATATTAGAAAAAAATAGGGGGTCCCGTCTCTATCAAGCATGGACCACTGTGTCTGAATATCTTGATACTGGAAGCAAGATCACTCCAACTTGGAATTCTATCAAGTTATAAGCTGGACCGATTTTGCTTCCAGTACAAAGATATTCAGACTCAATGGTCCATGCTTGGTAGAGTTAGAACCCCCTATTTTTTTCTAATATTTGAGGTCCTTTGAGGGGAGGTCCTTTTTTTCTGATACTGGAGAGTCTATATTGACACATTTAATGAACCCTGATGCAGGTGTTTAGCTCCAAAATATGGTCAATGAATAAAGAACCATTGTTTATCTCAACCTTGAAGGCCCTTGGTGCTTTCAGTATGCACCAGCTACATGCGGCTAGGGCAACCATTTCATAACTGTCAATGGAGACAACTAGGCAACATACATGTCTAAGGGGCATCATTACAAATAAATGCTACTGTTAACTCATATTATTTTACTACAGGTCCCATTTTATACAATGAGACCAAGGAGGCAATTCTATAAAGGGCAATAAAAGTTAGGTGCCCCATATCTAGGCGCTAAGCTAATATTCGATAATGAGAAATTTGTGCCTAATCTGTTATAAAACACTAGTGTAAATCAGCAATTAGGTACCACCATTTAAGCTTGCTCTATGACAGGTGTAAATGGGTGTGCCTGATTCAGCAGTAAGACACTTAACTGACGGTATTCAATAAAGTATGCACTTAGATAGTCAGAACGCCCATGACCCAGCCATGCCCCTCCTTTTGCACTTACGCACCAAGTTACAGAATAGTGTCTAGGTACACTTAGGTGCTTAACCACCATGTCACCAGCACCCTGCCTTTTTCACAGCTCAAGATGCCTCCAGGAACTTAGGTCAAGGCCGGTAGCACACAACCTTGAACTTCACTGCAAAGGAGAGTAGCAAAAGATTAGACCGTGAATAGAAGGTGGCAAAGGGAAGGGTGGGATAAGTGAGTACAAGGAAGAGAGAGGATAGGGGAGGGAGAGGGGGATAGTGCCAGAGGCAGGGAGAAAAGAACCTCCCCCAGACACATCCTCCTGATACAACTCACATACATTCTTTCTAAGTCCCCAAATACAGGTTACTCCACACACCTCCCCAGCATCCTCCCCATTCTGCTACACATTAGATTGGTTTGAATTGGATTTAGTAATTTTAAATATCACTTTATACCAAGTGTTAAAGCGATTTACAAAAAAAAACAATCAATTAATACAAAGTACAATATAACACAGATATCATATCCAAATATTCAAATTTAAATATATAAAAACATACACACCTGACATTTATCACCAGTTACCTCACACTCATGCACATATACCCCATACACTACCATTTCATCCACACAAATGCTGCCACCCTGGTGAAAGGCACTGTTATCTTGTGGTCCTAAGGAAAGCCTATGTTCTGTAAACCTTTGAGCAAAACTCCCAAGAACAGCTCTTCTTCACAGAAGGAGCCCTCTGACCAGCTTAAATTTAACCTGATAAATTCACAAGTCCCATCATTAAATAACAGGTCACCTACAGTAGGACACTAATTGCACATGTAAATTAAAGAATACTAGAGTTATGTCAGGAATTCCGGGGGAGCAATTACCTTTGCCTGTTATGTTTGTTAGTCGATTTTAATGACCAACGTGAGTTTTTCTTTGTGTGTGTATGACCTCAAGGTGGCTAAGCATTTATTATCTAACTTCCCTTCCTATCATAAGTGACGGCAGATAAAGACCTGAATGGTCCATCCAGTCTGCCCAACAGTCACATTTATTCTCAATTCTAGATTAGATCAACAATGAACGTGATAGTATATACTCGATCATGGTCTTTGTTGTTTCCTGGGACATAGACCGTAGAAGTCCGCCCGGCTCTGTCATTATGTTCCAACTACTGGAGTTGGCATCAAAGCCTATCTGAATCCGTCATGTCATTTGCAGGACACAGACTGTAAATGTCTGCCCGGCACTGTCCTTATGTTCCAAATTACTGGAGTTCCTGTCAAAACTCTCGGACTCAGACCGTATAAGTCAGATCCTTTTCCTTATTATTTTGTTTCTTGTTCATCGCCTACTTATGAAAGGGTAGTATATCAAATAAAATAAACCATATATAAGTGCTAGGCACACGCCATAGATTTAACATGTAAATGTAAGGGGGCATTCACAGGGGAGGAGCACGTGTGGGCCATGGGCATGTCTCCATCTTACATGTGCAACATACAGAATACATTTACACCTGCTATTGACATGGCTTAAATGTAGGCATATTACCGCTGAATTATGCTAGTATTACTGTAACAATTACACATGTAATTGTCTTTACAGAACAGGCTCACAGCCTGCATAAAGTGGGTGTAAAATTGGTCTCAAGGTGTATAAATTTAGACAGTTAAAAATGGTGAAGTAGGAAGCCCAATCAAAGAATACAACTTTAATAAAATAATGATAATAATAATAATATAGGATTTATCTGAGTATCACTACTACTACTACTATTTAGCATTTCTATAGCACTACAAGGCTTACGCAGCGCTGCACAAACATAGAAGAAAGACAGTCCCTGCTCAAAGAGCTTACAATCTAATAGACAAAAATAAAGTAAGCAAATCAAATCAATTAATGTGTACAG
This sequence comes from Microcaecilia unicolor, assembly GCF_901765095.1. Taxonomy (NCBI): domain Eukaryota; kingdom Metazoa; phylum Chordata; class Amphibia; order Gymnophiona; family Siphonopidae; genus Microcaecilia; species Microcaecilia unicolor. The sequence goes on along the minus strand of NC_044031.1, from coordinate 674,983,722 downwards.
GAAGGAGGAGAGAAGGATAGGTTACAAGTGGTTACGAGTCAAAAGCAATGTTAAAGAGGTGGGCTTTCAGTCTAGATTTAAAGGTGGCCAAGGATGGGGCAAGACGTAGGGGTTCAGGAAGTTTATTCCAGGCATGGGGTTAGTAAATATGATATTCATTGTTTCTGGGCTACTGTGGTGCTTTCCTGGCCCCAGTAACACAGCATGGCAGTGCAAGATCCAGGACTTGCCATTTTTTAAAAGGGTCTATAAGAGCCAACCTCCCCTAACTTCTGTGATTAATAGTACCACTCTTTGGTGAGCTAGCATGACCTACACTCCTATTCAGTAACCAAAGTAAAGAACTGAAAAATGAGCTTGCAGAGCTATTGTTAGAAATGTGTAATTTATCCTTAAAATCGAGCGTGGTACTGGAAGATTGGAGGATGGCCAATGTAACGCCGATTTTTAAAAAAGGTTCCAGAGGAGATCCGGGAAATTGTAGACCGGTGAGTCTGCCGGGCAAAATGGTAGAGTCTATTATTAAGAACAAAATTACAGAGCATATTCAAAAGTATGGATTAATGAGACATAGTCAACATAGATTTAGTGAAGGGAAATCTTGCCTCACCAATCTACTACATTTCTTTGAAGGGGTGAACAAACATGTGGCTAAAGGGGAGCCGGTTGATCTTGTGTATCTGGATTTTCAGAAGGCGTTTGACAAAGTACCTCATGAAAGACTCCAGAGGAAATTGGAGAGTCATGGGATAGGAGGTAGTGTTCTATTGTGGATTAAAAACTGGTTAAAAGATAGAAAACAGAGAGTAGGGTTAAATGGTCAGTATTCTCAATGGAGAAGGGGTAGTTAGTGGGGTTCCCCAGGGCTCTGTGCTGGAACCGCTGCTTTTTAACATATTTATAAATGACCTAGAGATGGGAGTAATGCTATAATGTCTTTGTATCGCTCTATGGTGCGACCGCACCTCGAATTTTGTGTTCAATTCTGGTCGCCGCATCTCAAAAAAGATATAGTAGAATTAGAAAAGGTGCAGAGAAGGGCGTCGAAAATGATAGCGGGGATCGGACAACTTCCCTATGATGAAAGACTAAAGTGGCTAGGGCTCTTCAGCTTGGAGAAAAGGCGGCTGAGGGGAGATATGATAGAGGTCTATAAAATAATGAGTGGAGTTGAACGGGTAGATGTGAAGCGTCTGTTCATGCTTTCCAAAAATACTAGGACTTGGAGGCATGCGATGAAGCTACAATGTAGTAAATTTAAAACGAATCGGAAAAAAATTTTCTTCACTCAACGTGTAATTAAACTCTGGAATTCGTTGCGAGAGAATGTGGTAATGGCGGTTAGCTTAGCTGAATTTTAAAAAGGTTTGGACGGCTTCCTAAAGGAAAAGTCCATAGACCGTTATTAAATGGACTTGGGGAAAATCCACTATTTCTGGGATAAGCAATATAAAATGTTTTGTACATTTTGGGGATCTTGCCGGGTATTTCTGACCTGGATTGGCCACTGTTGGAAACAGGATGCTGGGCTCGATGGACCTTTGGTCTTTCCCAGTATGGCAATACTTATGTACTTATGTACTTGCTCCTCTGCCCCCCAAACCTTACCTCTTCAGCAAAATCCACACTACTACTACTACTACTACTTATCATTTCTATAGCGCTACTAGACGTACACAGCGCTGTACACTTGTGAACATGAAGAGACAGTCCCTGCTCGACAGAGCTTATAATCTAATCAGGACAGACAAACAGGACAAACAAGAGATAAGGGAATATTAAAGTGAGGATGATAAAATAAGGGTTCTGAACAAGTGAATAATGGTTAGGAGTTAAATGCAGCATTAAAAAGGTGGGTTTTTAGCTTAGATTTGAAGACGGCCAGAGATGAAGCTTGACGTACCGGCTCAGGAAGTCTATTCCAGGCATAAGGTGCAGCAAGATAAAAGGAACAGTGTCTGGAGTTAGCGGTGGAGGAGAAGGGTGCAGATAAGAGAGATTTACCCAGTGAACGGAGTTCCCAGGGAGGAGTGTAGGGAGAGATAAAGTGGAGAGGTACTGAGGAGCTGCAGAGTGAATGCACTTATAAGTAATAAGAGGAGTTTGAAATGTATGCGGAAACGGATAGGGAGCCAGTGAAGTAACTTGAGGAGAGGGCTAATATGAGCATAACGACACTGGCAGAATATTAGTCACGCAGCAGAATTTTGAACAGATTGAAGAGGAGAGAGATGGCTAAGTGGGAGACCTGTGAGAAGCAATTTGCAATAGTCTAAGGGAGAGGTAATAAGAGTGTGGATGAGGGTTTTGGTAGTGTGCTCAGAAAGGAAAGGGCGAATTTTGGTGCTATTATAGAGAAAGAAACGATAGGTTTTAGCAGTCTGCTGAATATGTGCAGAGAAGGAGAGGGAGGAGTCAAAGATGACTCCAAGGTTATGAGCTGATGAGACAGGAAGGATGAGAGTGTTATCCACAGAAACAGAGAATGGGGGAAGAGGAGAGGTTGGTTTAGGTGGAAAGATAAGAAGCTCAGTCTTTGTCATGTTTAGTTTCAGATGGTGGTGAGACATCCAGGCAGCAATGTCAGACAGGCAGGCTGATACTTTGGCCTGGTTTTCGGCCCCCTCCGTCATCCCTCTTCTCTTCCAATTCTAATTTGAATGTCCCTGGTGTTTAGTGGAAGCAGAAATGCTCCCAGGAGTTCATACTCTGGCAGTACCCCTACCCAATGTCACTATTCCTTAGTGCCACTTACACACTAACAGTACATACCAATAGGGAGCAGGTGGTGCCATTCTGAGGAATGGCACCCCAGCACAGGAGTGTTCCTTCCTCCAGCCTACCAGGGAGTGTTATTAGTAACCATGAGGGGAAGTGCCCTTTAAAAAATAAAAGAATTGGTTTCACATTACTGGGCAAATGCTCCTAGGAGGAAAGCTATCTACACCAAAGTTAAAGTTTGTGCTGTAATGCAGCTTAATGATGATAGAGCAAACAGCATTATTCTATTTCCATATTAATAAGTTGCTTTGCAAGCACTTGCATGCTATGAGGCTCATTAATTTTACTGCAAGTTTTTGCATTGCAGTGGCATTATCACAGATTATTAACTCACATTAAGTAGTATTTAATAGGGATGTGCATTCATTTAAAACAACATGGGAAATGTCAACGTCATTTCATGTCTTCTTTTTCCTGAAACAACAGGCAAAAAACATATTTTCGGGTTTTTACGTATGTGGTTAATAGTGTGCACTGTCAGGAAAGGGTGCGTGTGCATGAACCAATGTGCATGAATGAATAGCACACACCATACACTCATTCAAAACCTGGACTAGCTTGCTGCCCACCTTGCAACTTAGACCAGTTCTTGTTTAACTGTACAAAGGTTTTGCCTTGAGTATAGCCATCCATCAATTTATCCCAATTGACTCTGTACTACCCATCTTATCCCCATCTATGTATCTGTACTTGGCCCCTCAGCTACATAGACAAGCATTAGCATCATATCTCTGTTATTTGAATGTTCTATTGCATTGCTTATTAGGTGTTTCATTGGTATTATTCTGACATCATATTATATCTGTTATTTGAATATTCTTCCATGCTATTTATTATGCTGTTAGTTGTATTGTACTGACATATTTCCAAGTTTACCTCATTTATTGTATTTATGGGTTTTTTTGGTCATTTTACTATTGTTATGTTGTTAACAAAATTGTAAGTTGTATGTTAAGTTGTACCTGCTGTACACTGCCTTGGGTGAATCTGTTCATAAAGGTGGTTAATAAATCCCAATAAATAAATAAATACATAAATAAATAAATAATACACACACACTGCAAACAGTTTGCACTCTTTGCAAAAACCACATGCTTTTCCAAAAGTGTGCGTTCTTTTCCAGTAAAGTGAATCCTCTTATCAAAAGACTGCACAATATCCCCCTAATTCTGTAAAAGTTGACCAAAATTGAGCATACATTTTAATTGAATAACAAGCTAATTAGTGCCAATAATTGGCTTTTTAACAAGCAATTATTGGCACTAATTAAAGTTAATTGAAGTTTATGTGTGATTTGAAAAAGGGGGCGTGGAAATGGGCAGGTCATGGGCAGAATAGAGGCTTTCCTAAAATTAATTCGCACTGTTATAGAATAACAAGGATATGTGCTTAATTAATGTAAGTGTGTATATTTGCAGCACATTTCAGTTGGTTCAAATGGCCACACCTAAAGTTAGGCTTGATTCCCGGTCATAAGAGCTATTCTATAAACAAGTCTAACTTTAATCATGGCTTATAGAATAGCATATTTTTTGGCACCGATTTGTTTTGGCACTATATATAGAATCTAGCCTTATATGCATAATATGGCTCCTATAATGAAAAAATAGGGGAAAAATCCCAGAACAAAATGAAAATTCTCATAAATGATATGGGAAGTGGAATGAAATGAAAATGTTCAGGCTGCCCACTCCTAGTATTTAATGCATATTATACCAATAATGCAGCTTAATAAATGGGCATGTAAGAATGTAACAGTTTAGAGTCCTAAAAGCCTATGGTACTATTTTGAAAGGTTGGGAGAGGGACATGAACAGTGAGTGTTGGGTTCCTTGTAGGAATCTGCATACCTGCCCAAAATGGACAACTTACTACTGGGTAGGGATTTGCACAGGGCAAAAAGATTTGGCTCTTTATTGGTTTGTCTAGACTTTTTCTCACAATTCTTAGACATTTTCACACATTCATTTCAATAGAGTTTGTTTTTATTCAAAATTTATACAACTCTGGTATTATTTATCATGATCAGTGTTTAGGGGTACATGGATTGGATGTATGGGGGGGGGGGGATAAATCTAATCTAATCTAATCTAATAGAAAACTTGCTGAGTCACTGAATCCCTAAAACAGGTCCTAAGTGACTTACAAAGAAAGAAGCTTGAAACAATATTCAAGGGTTTATGGCAGTGGCGTAGCCAAGGGTGGGCCCCAGGCCCACTCAATAGCAGCACACCTATGAAGTGGCTGGCAGGGATCCCCAAGTCCTACCAGCCAAAAATTCCCAACAACTGTCCCTCCTGCATACCTTGTAAACAGCAGATCTTCGCCTGCAGCGAGCAGCGACTGATACATGCTGTTTGCACTGGTCCTACAGCCTTCCCTCTGATATGTTCTCACCTATGCAGAAACAGGAAGTTGCGTCAGAGGGAAGGCTGTAGGGTCAACACGAGCAGTGTGTATTAGTTGCTGCTTGCTGCCAGTCAAAATCTGCTACTTAAAAGGTATGCGGGGGAGGAGGGATGTTTGAGAGACCATATGGCATGCAGGCAAGAGAGGGAGAGACCAAATCACTTGTAGGACAGGGCGGAGTTCTTCTGCCCACCCATGTTGGGCCCAGGCCCACGCAAAATTGGATGTCTGGCTACGCCCCTGATTTATGGTCTCTTCAGGTGAAGGTTTCGTATTAGAGCTTGTGCGTCACTTCCAATCACCTAGAAGCCAGCTTGCATGAAAGCCAGTGGGGACTGAGCAACTGCCCACTGACTACAGGAAAAGCCAGCTTCAAAGATGAATTTTCATGGATGATTAAAATAATCCCTCTTTAGAAAAGCTTGTCAGAGAAGTCAAAGCAAAGACAATGCAGCAAGCGCAGGCGGAGGTGGAAATGCAAATGACACATGCTGCACACTTCTGTGTCCAAAATCTTGGCAGATAATTAAGTGCTTATTATTGTCAATACCAGAGCCTTTCACTCACTGCAAAATATAATCTATTGAAAAACAATGAGTGCCATTTAAGACAGCAAGCTGTTTTTTCACCTATTTTGTGTCTATTCAGTTTTAGAGAGAGCCTGTGGACACCTTAATTCAGCATAATAAAGAATGGCCTTTAGGAAAATTCTTATGGAACAATACTAGCATTCAGCATCACAAAGGATGCTGTTAGTGCCCGATAATGCACCTTCTGAAAGCAGAACACTCATCTCATAGCTCTTAGCTTTAGAAATCACTGGAGGGAAATCATAATGGCACACAGGAAATGACTAAACATTTTTAAATCAGGAGAGTGATAAGTCAGCTGACAGAGAAAGGAAGGTGGGAAGCGATGATGGAGGATAACCTCCTTGCAAGGCCGACCATGTTCATGCTGGTAGATGGTATATCAAAGGCAGTGAACCATAGTTAGATTAGTGTAACTAATGAGGATTTAATTATTAGTCTCAGGGTCCTGATTCTTCTGCAAAACAATTTCCAAAATCCTGTGATGCAAAAAGGTAGATTCTGTGGTTCTAAACTGAAAATGTATATAAGCCCCAGTGAGAAGGAAGCGTGAAAGACAGCAAGAGATTTCTTTTTATTCAGGATAAGACCTTACAAAACTATCACTGTTATTTACCTTAGGTATTCATGTTTATCTGCTTGGAGAAAAATAATTTATGGTTTCCGGTATGTGAAGTCATTTTTATGAGAACGGATCAGATGTCACTGTCAGTAGCCAAAGGGACAGCATTGTGACTCTATATATCAGAGGCTCTAGAGGAGAAGGAATTTAGGCTGTCACTAGCTGGGACAGGAAGAGGAAGTGTTCACTGTTTTGTGATCTGTCTCCCAACAGATCTCTGAGCCTGAGCTGAGGAGTGAAGAGTGATTCAGTGGGCCCGATATTCAGCAGGCGGCAGGCAATGCTGTTTGCTGTCTGCTGCCAGCGTTAAACCTGGATAGGAAAAGGGAAATGGGACTTGATATACCGCCTTTCTGAGGTTTTTGCAACTATATTCAAAGCGGTTTACATATATTCAGGTACTTATTTCTGGCGACTGGCATTGAATATCCAGGTTTATTTTGGCTGCTAAAAAGTTAACCGGTTACGCCAATATTCAGCACTAACCAGTTAACTCCTTAGCAATAAAAGATAGGCCTGATATTTAAGCCACCTATTTTGACTGCTTAACATAGCCAGTAGTGGCATAGCAAGGAAGGCTGCCACCCGGGGCGGTTCGCCATTGCACCCCCCCCGGGTGCAGCACGATGACACCCCCCCTCAGCGCATCAACACCCCCCCCCCCGACCCAGTGCCTACCCTCCTCAGCTCCCTCCAACCAGCTCCCGTGGAAAGGCGAGGCACAGTGCCTCGCGCCTGCAAGTAAAAGAAGCATGGATCATCATCGGGCTTTCCCTCACGCTGTCTGTCCTGCCCTCCGCTGACGCAACTTCCTATTTCCGCAAAGGCGGGACAGACAGCATGAGAGAAGGCCCGATGATGATCCTCGCTTCTTTTACTTGCAGGCGCGAGGTGCTGCGCCTCGCCTCTCCATGGCTTCCAAAATTTCTTTAAAGGTAGGGTGCTCAGCTGGTTCGAGGGAGCTGAGGAGGGTAGGCACTGGGACGGGGGGGGGGTGTCATCGTGCTGCACCCGGGGGGGGGAGCTGGCAGGGAGCACCCCCCCGAGCTGACACTCGGGGCGGACCGCCCCTCCCGCCCCCCCCTTGCTACTTCACTGATAGCCAGTTAAGCGCTGAATATCAACACCTAACAGGCTATGTTGCGCAACATAACCAGGTGGGGTTAGATTCAATATATCACGCCTAAAAAATTGGAACCAAAATGAAATATGCCAGGGTGTATTCTCCCTTTTTTTTTTTTAAGTTTTCAAGTTATTTTATAATTTTACAATATTTTCAGTCTTTGAATTTACCATTTTATATCTTTCATTTCCATTGTGCTTAGATCAGGGGTAGGCAACTCCGGTCCTCGAGAGCCACAGGCAGGTTAGGTTTTCAGGATATCCAACATGAATATGCAGGAGATAGATTTGCATACCATGGAGGCAGCGTATGCAAAGCAAGTTCTTGCATATTCATTGTGGATATCCTGAAAACCTGACCTGCCTGCGGCTCTTGAGGACGGAGTTGCCTACCCCTGTCTTAGATAAAGGTAAATAGACTAGGCAACTTAGTTTGTAATGAACCTTAAAAAAGGAAGGTGATTGAGACTAATGATGAAGCTGCTCAGAGGTTAAGCAGCTCTAATTGGGTTTGCTAAAACAAAAAAGTTTGTCCCCTGAGCTTCTGAAGACTTTTTCTCCTATATCAATAGGTCTTTCTATCCTGTAACAATAGGATTTTGAAATATATGTTTGGATCTAATTAAATACTAATTTGATAAATAAGATTATCTTGAAATTAAGTATTTTTGTGAATTGACTCTATCAACAAGATAAAACATTATGCATGGCCATTAATTCAACAAATGGAAAAAAAATCAGTCAATTTACTGATGCACGTGGGAAAACCCCGCATAAGAGCACCCTATGACCACTTTTGACTGCAGAATAGTAAAAGAACTCCTTTGTAAACAGGCTCAGAATTTACCTATTTAGTCAGTATCAGTCACTTAAATCCATATATCTAGAGAATCGACCTGATCCAGAACTATCAATAAATCTTTCTAAGACAGAATTTTCCAAACCGTGGATCGGCACCCTAGATGGGGTCACAAAACCTACATTTGGGGTCAGAACCTGGTTGGGCTCTCCATAAGGCACCTCTGAAGGGGTCACACAATTTTATTTGACTGCGATCATGGGGTCATGGCCATAAAAAGATTGATAAGCACTCTTTTTGCAGACAGACCAGCAAGATCTCTCTGAATTCATCAGGTGATATTCGAAGCCTCTTGTTTTGTCAGAAGCTGTAGTAACCTGCCAGAAGTTGGTGATTCATCATGGAACCATGTGATGACCAGAGGATTAAATCAAGAAATGAACTCCCGATGATTCTGAATTTTGCTTTCCTGAACCCTTCCCCTCTCTCCCCCCCCCCCCCCCTCCAGTAGAAGGAACAAGATGACAAATCCCTTAATATGGGGAGTTTAAAAATTGATTTGTGTTCTGGCCCTAACAAATATGGAACCCATTAGAGACATCTGCTTTCCCTCTTCTTTTGATGTTATTTGTGAGGAACTCTTCAGAGCACCATATGGAGGTCAACAAGATGAGGGCATTTTAACTGCAATAAATAAAAAATCCTCTTTGACAGTGCTGTCAGCCTGCATACACATCTGGGTATTATCTGTTCCAAGGATCCATTTATGCAGGCTTTAATTGAATTTGTTTTTCTGCTTAAGATATCAAAGGATAACAACACTGAATTTGACAGTATGTAAAGATCACAAAGCCCAGCTCCTCCTAGTTCTCTTTCCTATTGCAGTGTGGCAGACAGTACATGGTCTCCCTTTTTACCTCCTCTTTTTCCCCTGCCCATACTTTCCTTTACTCTGATCCTGGTCTCCATTACCAGAATTAAGAAGGCACATCATGCTTCAATCGGCCTTTTCTGATGAAATGTTTCCTCAGGTTACTTTTCCTTCCTCTATTCCCCTCCAAACCCATATCATGACCCCTTTATTCTAGATTGACTTTTGCTTAGATAAGAGGACCTTAGCGTATAGACACTTCATCTGATGCTTCATCACTGAGACACATCACAGAGTCATTTCATCATGCGATACTTCAACAACACGTATTCAAGCTAAATGAATTCAAATTATATATGTGGAAAATGTGGCAAACCTGCACCTGTTCTTTGCACCTATAGCTGAGTCCCGCTAAAACATTTTGCACATAAAATTTTCACAACGCATACATCATAGAGCAGAATGTAGAAACTTGCAGTTCTAGGAGTGTCCACAGAAGGGAGTGTGAATAGTAAGTGATATACTGGCTCTTCCTCATAGAATGGCTCCCTTTTTCTGAAGGTTTTATAGGTGACCTGGGGGCTCATTTTCGAAAGAGAAAATCATCCAAAAAGTGTCATAAAGCAGCATTTGGACAAATTTCTTCTCAAGACATCCAAATTGGTATTTTCAAAACCTATTTTGCACACGTTTATCTACGCAATTCATTCGCAGTGTGTCCAAATCACACAAGGGGGCGTGTCACTGGTGTTTCAAAGGTGGGATTAGGGCGTGCCTAACACTTGGATGTTTTTCAGCCATAGTGGAACAAAACCAAACATCTAGGGTGAAAACATCAATGTTTTGGTCTAGACCTGTTTTTCTAACAAATAAGACACAAAAAGGTGCCCTAAATGATCAGATAACCAATGGAAGGATTAAGGGATGCCCCCCCCCCTTCTCCTCCAGTGGTCACTGACCTCCTCCCACCGTCAAAAAATGTGAATAAAAATAACACTCACCAGCCTCTAATATTATAGCCAGGTTCATTACAGCAGCATGCAGGTCCCTGAAGTAGTCTAGTGTGGGTATAATGCACTATAGACAGGTAAACCCAGGCCCATACCTGTCCCTACCTGTTACACTTGTGGTGAAAACTGTGAGCCCTCCAAAACTCACATGTACCCACACATAGGCGCCCCCTTCACCCATAAGGGCTATTGTAGTGGTGTATAGTTTGGGGTAGTGGGTTTTGGAGGGCTCAGCAGACAAGATAAGGGAGCAATGGTGAGATGTGTACCTGGGAGCATTTATATGAAGTCCACAGCAGTCCCCATTATGGTGCCCCATTGCTCTCTTCATAATGGCTTGATTTTGTGCATTTTTAACTTGTGCATTTGTTTTTCAAAAATGGCCTAAAAAGATAAATGCACAAAGCACAAAACCTTGCTCAAAATGTTATTTTTGAAAAAAAAAGATTGATGTTTTCATTTTTTCGAAAATGGTTAGATTTGCTCTTCAGATTTGGGACATTTAGCACAAAACATCTAAAGTCTGAGTTATACATCATATCAAAAATGCCCCTCCATGGGTCACTAGGGAGAGTCAGTGAGGAGTTGTGGTTCTTCAGTCTCTGGAAAATGAAAGGTTTATTTGCATTTTGGTGTATCTTCCTTTCTCAAAAAATTGAAGGCAGGTTCCAGGAGAAATTTCCGAGAGCAGTGCCTCGAAGGGTTGACATTAGGTATCTCTATTCTCACTCAATGAGAGAAGATGATTTTCCAAGTTATAAATACAGAAAAAAAAACCCTACAGAAGACAAAAGAAGGCCATGGATTCCTGCCAATGTATTCAAGCATAACAACATGCTGATTTGTGCATTTTCTGGACTCTACAGTTTCCTACATTTTGTCCAGTAAACATTTATTGCTGTTTTGGAACAACACTTTTTCTATGTGAATTTTTACTGGAAGACTGTGAATGTGAGTCCCTTGGGTCTTACAGCTTGGCTGTATCCCTCCCCCCCCCCCCCCCCAACTATTTGGAGAATCCTGAATCCAAAACTGTACTGTTAATGCTGATCAGTACTTGAATGTGGCCCGCTTACTTTCAGGAAATGCCCTAGAAAGGGGGCGGGGGGGGGGGGGGGTTATACCTGTATGAATCTACACTGAATCTACACCGTTGAATCTACACTGCCAGAGACTAAATTTACCTTGTGAGCTGGGAGCTGCGCTGGGCATTTTCAGACTTGGTTTGATTGGTAACTGAGGTTACCTGTGTCCTAGTCCTACAAATTGTTGGCGAGGCCCCACTTGGAGTATTGTGTTCAAGTTTGGAGGCCGTATCTGGCTAAAGATGTAAAAAGACTGGAAGCGGTGCAAAGAAAAGCTACAAAAATGACATGGGATTTGCGTTGCAAACCGTACGAGGAGAGACTTTCTGACCTGAACATGTATACCTTGGAGGAAAGGAGAAACAGGGGAGATATGATACAGACGTTCAAATATTTGAAAGGTATTAATCTGCAAATGAACCTTTTCCAGAGACGGGAATGCGGTAGAACTAGAGGACATGAATTGAGGCTGAAGGGGGGCAGACTCAGGACTAATGTCAGGAAGTATTTTTTCACGGAGAGGGTGGTGGATATGTGGAATGCTCTCCCTTGGGAGGTAGTGGAGATGCAGCGGCGTGCACGCGGCTGGAGGGATGCAGAGAGCAGCCGTGTGCCTGTCGGCTCCGCTGGTTCCCTGCTCCCTCTGCCCCAGAACAGGTTACTTCCTGTTCCGGGGCAGAGGGAGCAGGGAGCCAGTGGATCCGAGAGCTGTGCGACTGCTCCCAGCAGCCAAGAAAGCACCCGGGAGGGGGGTTGATGCACTGGGGGGTTTATTGCGCCAGGGGTGTCGTGCTGCACCAGGGGGGGGCATTGGCGATCCGCCCCGGGTGGCAGCTGACCTAGGATCATCACTGTGGAGATGAAAAAGGTAATGGAATTCAAACATGCGTGGGATAAACACAAAGGAATCCTGTTTAGAAGGAATGGTTCTGTGGAATCTTAGCGGAGATTGGGTGGCGATGCCGGTAATTGGGAAACAAAATGGGAGCTGGGCAGACTTCCACGGTCTTTGGCCTGATCGTGACTAAATAGGGATGGGCTGGGGTGTAAATTTTAAGGGGCTTCGATGTTAGCTTCAGAACTTAGTACAAGAACAGTACTGGGCAGACTTCTACGGTCTGTGCCCTGAGAAAGGCAAGGACAATTCAAACTCGGGTATACATATGAAGTATCACATACCATGTAAAATGAGTTTATCTTGTTGGGCAGACTGGATGGAGTGTCGTCATTTACTATGTTACTATGAAACAATATTCAGCTTGTCCTTAAAACCTTCACTTTACACACCAGTTCTTGACAGAAGACCGATTTCTTTCAACTCAGCTGCACAGCTGCAGTTTAGTTTATGCACACATGGGGAGTTAACACCAGAAAATAAGAAATCAGGTATCACGGTTTAGAACAATGCATTTGGCATCTGATAAACCTAGTTAAATTAATAATTACTTATTTTACAGAGTAATATATCTTGATCTAAATAACTGAATATTTCTATGTGCAATAAAAGATTGACTGCAGAAGTGGCAGATGCCATCATCAGATCAATTTCTGCTGAACCAGTCATTAATTTTACTGGAAGGATTTTGCATGAAATGCCAATATACCTCTTAGTGTAAAACAAAATAAATTGATGTGATAAAGCAATAACACAGCACAGATGTGTTATTAGGCATCAGCTCCTAAGTTTCGATGAATAGAGCTGGAGGGAGTGAACATCTATATGGAAGGCATGCTTGAACCAGAAATGCCTGTCTTAACTGGCTGTCCTAAAACCTAGCATTATATCACATGTAGTTATGTGGCACAGGATTCGACTTTCTACTATGGAGTGTTGGTGCGTGATGGGCAGTAGAAAAAGATGGAGGGGAACTTAGGACAGCACAAGTGGTGTCTAGTGAACAATAAAACGGCATTAGGAGGTGATTTGGAGCAGGTAAAATGGCATTAAATTTTGCCTGAGGCACTGGCTGCTTGTGCCTGAGAAATGTTGCAATGCTCTAAATTACTCAAGGAGTAATAGGAATCTCAAAATCAACAAAGGCAAGAAGAGGAAAATTGAAGCAATTTCCCAGGTTCTGCCTTTCCCTGGGCCTTGGGTTGCTATGATAGCCCCACCTTGATGTCTGACACCACCTGGAATGGCTGAAGAACCAAGAACATCGCAGACCCAAGCAGAGACAGATCCTACACCATCTCCTGCAGTCTTCAATCTTTGGGAAGGGAGTAGAGGCCGACCAAAACTGCTTTTTTTTTTTTCAGTTTCGGACAAAAACGAAACTGCCACCAAAACTGTCTGAAAGCTTTTGGCCAAAACTCATCACCTGGTTTTGACCAAAGCTGAAACCTAGTTGTGTGAATGTGCATCAGTGAGGGTCACATGGGATTTTCAGAGCTAGTAAACTACATCCTTCTGCTAAACCTAGAGCATCCAGGCCAGAATGTAATGATTTAAATAATGAAAGATCATATTTTACCCCAAGCAAAATAGCCTCCACAAACATGGACCACAGCTAATTAATGAAACTGAACCTAAACACCATGGTGCTTTTATAGTGGCTGACTTTGCGCCACGCTCGGCTTGATAGTTGACATCATAATTCCACAAAGATGCTAATTCCTAAGGAACTTCATTCCAAATTTACAGACTTAAATTTCTGCTGAAATTTTGCATCAAACACATTTATTTGGAGCACTCTACCATATAAAAACTATTTTGCAACATCATAACTACATTATTTATAATTGCGGTGCAAAAAAAAAAATAAAGATACAAAGAGTAGACCCCCTCTTCCCTCCTCCAGAGGTAGCTTACAATCCATGATGGTCTAGTGGTGAAGTAAGAGCAGGAGTGATGCCCCAGTTGCGGCAGCAATTTTGACAGCAGAGCCAGAATGGAGAGGAATATGTGAGGTCCGATTCTGCCCCAACTACGGGTGGGAGGAGGCACAGGCATGGGGCAGAAGGGAAAGGGAAATGGGACTTGATATACCACCTTTCTGTGGTATTTTGCAACTACATTCAAAGCGGTTTATATATATACAGGTACTTATTTTGTACCTGGGGCAATGGAGGGTTAAGTGACTTGCCCACAGTCACAAGGAGCTGCAATGGGAATTATTGAACCCAGTTCCCCAAGATCAAAGTCTGCTGCACTAACCACTAAGCTACTCCTCCTCAGAGGGAGGGGGATGGAGACAAACGGGACAAAACACAAATTTTTGGCTTCCACCAAAAACACATGGAGGGGCATAATGGAACAGAAACGCCTATCTCCATGGGCGTTTATCTCCGAGAACGGGTCCGTGAAGGGGCGGGGCGGATCGTATTTTTTAAAAGAAAAAGACGCCCATGTTTTATTCGTCAAGGTGTGAGCTGGGCGTTTTTGCTTTTCAGCGATAATGGAAAATGAAATCGCCCAGCTCAAAAACGAATAAATCCAAGGCATTTGTTCGTGGGAGGGGCCAGGATTCATAGTGCACTGGTCCCCCTCACATGGCAGGACACCAACCGGGCACCCTAGGGGGCACTTTTACAAAAACCAAATAAAAGGTAAAAGAGCTCCCAGGTGCATAGCACCCTTCCCTTGGGTGTTTGAGCCCCCCAAATCCCCCTCAAAACCCACTGCCCACAAGTCTACATCATTACTATAGCCCTAAGAGGTGAAGGGGGGCACCTACATGTGGGTACAGTGGGTTTGGGGGGGTTGGACGACTAGTAGCATTAAGCAGCACAATTGTAACAGGTAGGGGGGGGGATGGCCTGGGTCCACCTGCCTGACGTCCACTGCACCCCCTAACAACTGCTCCAGGGACCTGCATACTGCTGCTTGGGAGGAGGGTATGACATTTGAGGGTGAAAGTAAAAAGTTGTGAAACATCATTTGTTGTGGTGGGAGGGGGTTAGTGACCACTGGGGGAGTCAGGGGAGGTCATCCCCGACTCCCTCTGGGGGTCATCTGGTCATTTAGGGCACTTTTGGGGGCCTTATTCGTCAAAAAACAGGGTCCAGAAAAAGTGTCCTAAATTCTAGCTCAAAACTGTTCCATTATCGGCGAAGGGCGCCCATCTCTGTTCGCCCGATAACCACGCCCCAGTTCCGCCTTCGACACGCCTTCGATACGCCCCCGTCAACTTTGTCCGCATCCGCGACGGAGTGCAGTTGAAAGCGTCCAAAGTTCGGCTTTCGATTATACCGCTTTATTTGTTTTTGTGAGAAGAACGCCCATCTCCCGATTTAGGTCGGAACTTGGGCGTTATTCTCGTTCGATTATAAGCTGGATGGTCATTTTTGGCCAAACCAAAAACAAGGTCAAAAATTAAAATATCACGTTATGTATGCAAGGGAGAGGGGCACTTATCTTGCAATGGGACAATCCTAATGGGGACCCGTGTCTCATATCTTTTCTTCAGGGAAAAGTCCTGTTTAGGAAGTTGTTAAGACTGAAAAATTGATACCAGTAAAGTATAAAATATATATTAATATGGAAGTTTTTTTAGAGCCAATGACTGAGCAAAACTGGATGCAAAGCATTATGATATGAAGCTCTTGAATATGACATATAATACCCAGCACTGACTGAGGCTCTTTTCCCCCATTAACTAAATGTTAAAGCAGTTGTATATATTTTAAAAATATAAAAAAGAAAAAAAGAAATAATGATTCCTAAACAGAACTGATTAAAAGTGATCACTATTTTTTGAATATTGAGTGCAAAAATTAAAATAACCTTTCGGCTGAAACCAGAACCGGGCAGAAAAAGGATCTTGGGACAGTTTTGGCGGGACATAATCGAAAGGGACGCCCAAGTTTTGTTGAGGACATCCTCGCAAACCGTCCCGATGGAAGGGTGTGGAAACCCGTATTAACGAAACAAGATGGACGTCCATCTTTTGTTTCGATAATAGGGTCGGGGACGCCCAAATCTTGAAATTTAGGTCGTCCTTAGAGGTGGTCGTCCCTAGACTTGGTTGTTTCTGATTTTCGTCAATAATGGAAACCAAGGACCCCCATCTCAGAAACAAGCAAATGCAAGCCCATTGGTCGTGGGAGGAGCCAGCATTTGTAGTGCACTGGTCCCCCTGACATGCCAGGACACCAACTGGGCACCCTAGGAGGCACTGCAGTGTACTTCATAAAATGCTCCCAGGAACATAGCTCCCTTACCTTGTCTGCTGAGCCCCCTAACCCCCCCCCCCTAAACCCACTACCCACAACTGTACACCACTACCATAGCCCTTACGGGTGAATGGGGGGCACCTAGATGTGGGTACAGTGGGTTTGTGGTGGGTTTTGGAGGGCTCGCTGTTTCTTCCACAAACGTAACAGGTAGGGTGGGGATTGGGCCTGGGTCTGCCTGCCTGAAGTGCACTGTACCCACTAAAACTGCTCCAGAGACGTGCATACTGCTGTGATGGAGCTGAGTATGACATCTGAGGTTGGCATAGAGGCTGGCAAAAAATATTTTTAAAGATGTTTTTTGAGGGTGGGAGGGGGTTAGTGACCACTGGGGGAGTAAGGGGAGGTCATCCCTGATTCTCTCTGGTGGTCATCTGGTCATTTAGGCCACCTTTTTGTGCCTTGATTGTAAGAAAAACAGGACCAGGTAAAGTTGTCTAAGTGCTCATCAGGGATGCCCTTTTTTTTCTCATTATGGGTCAAAGACGTCCATGTGTTAAGCACACCCAAGTCCCACCTTCGCTACACCTCCAACATGCCCCCGGGAACTTTGGTCATCTCCGCGACGGAAAGCAGTTGGGGATGCCCAAAATCAGCTTTCGATAATGCCGATTTGGGCGACCTTGTGAGAAGGACGCCCATCTTCCGATTTGTGTCGAAAGATAGGCATCCTTCTCTTTCGAAAATGAGCCTGTTGGTGTCGTAACCGAAACGAAAACTGAAATTTGGATGGACTCTAAAAGGGATTCCAGTTCCAACTGAGTCACCCGGGTCCTCACTCCCCCCCCCCCCCTAAGGTCAGCCCTGTTTGACAGGCAGTCTACTAGCCATGGTTGGAAAAGATTATCTGAATCAAACAGTGCTTTGCTCTGTGCACTGTGGTAATGATTTTAGTGAAGTTACATAAACATAGTTCACCTTTTTCAGCAAAATAAGCAATATCTTTGAATGTTTGGCTGAAACGTCCTTAAGAAACTTGACAAGCAAAATTTACAGCAGATACCACTTTGATCTCTTATTTCTGCAAGTTTCCTCAAAAATGACATTGAATAACACAGCAATACTCTGACAGATAAGCAAAATTCCCAGAGTATTCCATAGCATAAAGCTCTACCACTACAGTGCCAGTCCATAAAGAAGACATTTCAAGACATGACAGCCCAAAAAAATCTTCAAAGGCATGAGCAGGCACAATTCTTAGCTGGGAGGAAAGTGACTAGCTCAAGATCGCCCAGAGTTGTAAATGGAGTTACTGAATTTGAATGCAGAAGTCCTAAATCCCAGGGCTGTGGTTTCATCATGTGATTGCATCTCCCTTAACAAAGAGCTGGAACTGGATTGAAAAATAAACATACACGGCATCTTTCAGATCCAGAATTGTGAGAGCAAGGCACCAGCTGACTCCGTTTTAGAAGACAAAAAAAGGACTGTTATTTTAAAGTAATCGGGAGCTGTCTGCTTCTTTTTCTGGAGACCGCACTGTGATCAAAATAAGAAAGAATGTGACTAGTTCAGACAGTGACCAGATGGTTTCTTTTTAGAAGAATTCAGATTTTTTTTGTTAAACAGCAGCATTATAAACGTCAACACATCAACTTACTTGCTTCTTGGCAGCACAGTGATATTCCTCATCCTTTATTCTGAGATTACCCATTTTTAGGTATTGTATGAAATAACTAACTAACTAACTAACATTTCTAAAGTGCTACTAGGGTTACGCAGCGCTGTACAATTTAAACATAGAAGGACAGTCCCTGCTCAAAGAGCTTACAATCTAAAAGACAAGAGAACAATCTAAAGACAAGTGAACAATCTAGAGGACTAGTGAACAGTTAAACTGATAGGGTGGATAGATTGGGGCATTTTATATTTCTTGAGCGGTTAGGCGCCGAAGGCAGCATTGAAGAGGTGAGTTTTAAGCACAGATTTGAAGATGGGTAGGGAGGGGGCATGGCGTATGGGTAAAGGAAGATTGTTCCAGGCATAGGGTGAGGCAAGGCAGAATGAGCGGAGCCTGGAGTTGGCAGTGGTGGAGAAGGGTACTGAGAGAAGGGCTTTGTCCTGTGAGCGGAGGTTACGGGCGGGAACATAGGGGGAGATGAGGGTGGAGAGGTAGTGAGGAGCCGCAGACTGGGTGCATTTGTAGGTAAGGAGGAGGACCTTGAATTGTATGCAATATCTGATCGGAAGCCAATGAAGTGATTTGAGGAGAGGGGTGATATGAGTATATCGGTTTTGGCGGAATATAAGACGTGCAGCAGCGTTCTATAAGACAAGAACACCTAATGCAGTGACCGTGCCCATCTATCTGTGTTTGATGTAGCTTTGGAGACAACCACTAAACAGAATAAGCTGGGAAACTGAGAACAAATTTAATATTATATGAATATGATATGTAATGACATAACAGGTGCCTGTAAGCCACATTGAGCCTGCAAATAGGTGGGAAAATGTGGGATACAAATTGCAATAAATAAATAAATAAATAAAATGTAATTTTGTTCTTTATAACAGTCTCTACCATTTTACCCGGCACCAATATCAAGATCACAGGTATATAATTTCCAGATCACCTCTGGAACCTTTTTTAAAAATCGGTGTTACATTGGCCACCCTCCAATTTTTCGGTACCATGCATGATTTTAAGCGTAAATGATATATTACTAACAATAGTTCTGCAAGTTCAGTTTTCAATTCTATCAGTACTCTGGGATGACTACCATCTGGTCCAGGAGATTTGCTACTCCTCAATATGTCAAATTGCCCTGTTATATCTTCCAGGTTTGATTCAGTTTCTCTGACTTGTCACTTTGACTACCACTTCTGGTACCAGTATCAGGCTTATTTTCGAAAGAGAAGGGCGTCCATCTTCTGACACAAATCGGGAGATGGGCGTCCTTCTCTCAGGGGTGCCCAAATCAGCATAATTGAAAGCCGATTTTGGGCGCCCTCAACTGCTTTCCATCGCGGGGATGACCAAAATTCATGGGGGCATTTTGGCAGCGTAGCGAAGGCGGGACTGGGGCGTGCCTAACACATGGGCATCTTTGGCCGATAATGGAAAAAAGAAGGCCGTCCCTGACGAGCACTTGGCTGACTTTACTTGGCCCATTTTTTCTTGCGACAAGCCTCAAAAAGGTGCCCGAACTGACCAGATGACCACCGGAGGGAATCGGGGATGACCTCCACTTACTCCCCCAGTGGTCACCAACCCCCTCCCACCCTAAAAAAAAACTTAAAAATTTTTTTTTGCCAGCCTCTATGCCAGCCTCAAATGTTATACCCAGCTCCATGACAGGAGTATGCAGGTCCCTGGAGCAGTTTTAGTGGGTGCAGTGCACTTCAGGCAGGCGGACCCAGGCCCATCCCCCCCTACCTGTTACACTTGTGGTGGTAAATGTGAGCCCTTCAAAACCCACCAGAAACCCACTGTACCCACATGTAGGTGCCCCCCTTCACCCCTTAGGGCTATGGTAGTGGTGTACAGTTGTGGGTAGTGGGATTTTGGGGGGCTCATCACCCAAGATAAGGGAGCTATACACCTGGGAACAATTTGTGAAGTCCACTACAGTGCCCCCTAGGGTGCCCGGTTGGTGTCGTGGCATATGAGGGGGACCAGTGCACTACAAATGCTGTTTCCAATAGTTGCCAATCCAGGTCACAAATACCTGGCAAGATCCCCAAAAAGTACAAAACATTATATATTGCTTATCACAGAAATAGTGGATTTTCCCCAAGTCCAATTTAGTAATGGTCTATGGACTTTTCCTTTTGAAGCCGTCCAAACTTTTTAAAACTCTCCTAAGCCATAGGAGCCAACTTTTCAAAATGATTGGGGGTGCTGAATTTTTTTTTAACAGGTGGAGCATTCACCCGCCCCCTCTCTACCCTTCCCAATCCCCCCTCCTCTCCTCTGAGTTCCAAGCTCCCCTCTCCTCCGAGTGCTAGTCCCAACCCCAGCCTGACCTCTTCTCCCACAACAGTCCTCCACCGGTCCGTCCTCGCCTTCCTGCATACCACCCAGAATTTTAAAACTCATCTTACCTCGGGGTCCCGGTGGCAGCAATGAAAGGCGAGCAAGCTCCGCACTTCAGCCTTCCCTTCTCTCTCAGCTCTGGTCACGCCCTTGCGGAAACAGAAAATGAGAGCGGGACCAGAGCTGAAAGAGAAGGGAAGGCTGAAGCGCCGAACCTGCTCGCCTTTCACTGCTGCCACCGGGACCCCTAGGTAAGATGAGTTTTAAAATTCTGGATGGCACACAGGAAGGCAAGGACGGACCGGCGGAGAACTGAGGGAGAAGAGGGCGGGCACCGGGCAGGTAGGCTGGCTGGGAAGGGAACTTCCAACTTCCGGCGGGTGCAGAGCTGGTCCTAGGGTTTCTGGCGCCCTCCTGCAGCCTATTAGTCGGTGCCCCTACCCATCCAGGAGTGGAATCACTATGGCTCCGCTCCTACAGTAGTCACACCCCTTTTACCAGCCATGGCGTTATTGAAAATATTACACCAGTATAGAAGAAAAATAACTTGTGTTTTTTTTTGTTTTCATTACAAATAATTTCTGTAAGCTGTTACAGCTCCATTATACTCTGACACAAACCAAATTAGCATACAGACCATGAATTATGAGAACAGACAGTCTTGCCAACTCTGAAAAACAATGTGTTAGCAAAATCTCAGAATCTAACAAACAGATCCCTATTCAGACACTTGGCCTTGCAGTCACACATGCAGAACAGAGATAGCCCCTTTTCAAATTCTTCAAAAATTAACCTGAAATCCTAAGAAGTTAGACCCTGCATGCAGCACAATACCAGACAAACAGAAAGAAACACATTGCTATACATTGCAAAATAAGGCAGCAGATGTATCAGATGTAAATTCTCAAAGTGGACATATTCCAAACACTAAAATGAAAATAAAATGATTTTTTTCTACCTTTGTTGTCTGGTGACTTTGTTTTTCTGATCATGCTGACCCAGTATCTGATTCTGCTGCTATCTGTCCTCTTAACTCTGTTTCCAGGACTTTATTTCCATTTCTTTCTTTACTTTCCTCCTTTCTTCTTCATTTCTTGCTCTATATCCATAAGTAAAAGCTGGGTCCTCCGCAGACTTGACTGTCCAGTGGATCCAGCTTCTGCCTATTTTCTCCATCCATGTGCAGTTTTTCTCCTCTCTTCCTTTTCCCTCATCTCCTTCCTCTCTCTTCCCTTCCCTCCATCCATGTCCAGCATTTCTTCTCTCTCCCCTCTATCCATGTGCATCTCCTTCCTGTCTTCCCTTCCCTCCATCCATGTCCAACAATTCTCTCCCTGCCCTCCCTTCCATCTGCCCATGTCCAGCAACCCTCCTCTCTCCACTGCCCTCCCCTTCATCCATGTCCAGCAACTCTCCGCTCCCCTCCATCCACCTTTGCCCAGCAACTCTCCTCTCCCCTGCCCTCCATCCACCCATGTCCAGCAACTCCCCTGCCCTCCATCCATCTATCCATCCATATCCAGTAATTCTCCTCTCTCCCCTGCTGCCCCCCTCCATCCATCCATATCCAGCAATTCTCCTCTCCTCTCTCTCCCCTGCCCTCCATCCATCTATCCATCCATATCCAGTAATTCTCCTCTCTCCCCTGCTGCCCCTCCATATCCAGCAATTCTCCTCTCCTCTCTCTCCCCTGCCCTCCATCCATCTATCCATCCATATCCAGTAATTCTCCTCTCCTCTCTCTCCCCTGCCCTCCTCTCCATGTCCAGCAATTTCTCCTCTCTCCCTGATGGACTTAACGCACAGGGCACACAGCTCCCCATTGCAGTATATTTATACTTTCTGATATACAGTATAATGTGCCTTTGACTTGTATTTCTACAATAAATAAAATCTCTGCTCGAATTAGGCGTGCCCATGTGCTTTTTAAAATGGCAAACAATGGAAAGCATGCGATGGTAAAGTGATTTCAGAAAGACAGAAGAATTTCTTTATGACATTAGTTCTATCCAACAGAAAAAAAAATGTCTACAGTTAAGGGCGGTTGCCTATTGCAATATTTGACAGAGCAAATTTAAGGTATAAAACACATCCATAAAGATATACAAGGGGAACCCACTGAGCAGAAGTACAAATAAGCACAGTCATTTCTATGCACTGAAAAAACCCAAACATTACATATCTCCCCATTCTAACTTGTAAGGTTCAATTCAGCCTGGGCCTTTTATTTATAATAAATGGTAATATATCACCATAGTTGATAACTTTATGGCCCACGTTGGCAAGACAAGAAGAAACTGCGTTTAGCTTAGACCTTATGCAGCTCTAGTTTATTAGTCAGAAAAAAAAAATCCACTGCTGGGCTCGGCACCCTGGTTGCTAGAATGTGACAACTTGAGGTCAAAGTGACATATTTCTGTGAGCACTGCGCTCAGAAATGAGTTGAAATGCGCACTGACTGGCCAAGGGTGGCTCTTCTTGCCTCACCGTGCCGGCCAAAAAGCTATAAACCAAACTCATAAATCTTCACTTAAGATTCCAGGGGGAAGCAGTAACAGTTTCTAGTCCTGTGGGTCAAAACTTTCTTCCCAGCCGGAGAGAAAAAGGGAGTGGCAGTAGAAAACGGTACAGCTTTCTTCCCTTTGTGGTTAAGAATAGTGGGAAAAAAGTTTCCTTTCTTTCTTTCTTTCTTTTTTTTTTAAGGTACTGCTGGGCCCTGCCTACCATCCATCGATCAATGCTTCTCTCTCTCCCCTGCCCTCCCGCTCCCATGTCCACCTGCCCGCCCTCTTCTCTAAATCTTCTATTTAAATTTACCTCCGTCGTCGCAGCGTCAGTGAAAGCGCTGCCCGCTAGCCTTCCCTTTGCTACGCTCGTCGTTCCCTCTCAGTGTCCCGCCTTCTTCTGACATCATTTCCGTGAGGGCGGGACACTAAGAGGGAACGAATGAGCGAAGCGAAGGGAAGGCTAGCGGGCAGGGCTTTCACTGTCTGACGCTGCGCAGCTGCTTCGACGTCAGAGTGATAAGCAGCGGCAATGTTCTTCAGTGGTCGGCGCCCCCTGCCCCTGCCAATGCCTAGGTGGGTAAAAATATTGGGGGTGCTCGAGCACCCACAGCACCCACGGAGTCGGCGCCTATGTCCTAAGCTAATCGCCTTTACCACATTCTCTGGCAAAGAATTCCAAAGTTTAATTACACGTTGAGTGAAGAAATATTTTCTCCGATTCGCTTTAAATTTACTACTTTGTAGATTCATCGCATGCCCCCTAGTCCTAGTATTTTTGGAAAGCATAAACAGACGCTTCATGTCTACCCCATTCAACCCCACTCATTATTTTATAGACCTCTATCATATCTCCCCTCAGCTGTCTTTTGTCCAAGCTGAAGAGCCCTAGCAGCTTTAGCCTTTCCTCATAGGGAAGTCATCCTGTCCCATCCCCTTTATCATTTTCGTCGCCCTTCTCTGCACCTTTTCTAATTCCACTATGTTTTTTGAGATGCGTCGAGCAGAATTGACCACAATATTCGAGGTGCGGTCGCACCGTGGAGTGATACAAAGGCATTATAATGTCCTCATATTTGTTTTCTATTGCATTCCTAATAATACCTA
The DNA here is from genome assembly GCF_901765095.1 of Microcaecilia unicolor. Classification (NCBI taxonomy): domain Eukaryota; kingdom Metazoa; phylum Chordata; class Amphibia; order Gymnophiona; family Siphonopidae; genus Microcaecilia; species Microcaecilia unicolor. Next base: position 674,959,671 of record NC_044031.1, on the reverse strand, counting down.
ACATTCTATTTGCTTTCTTAGCTGCAGCAGCACACTGAGCAGAAGGTTTCAACGTATTATCAATGACGACACCTAGATCCCTTTCTTGGTCAGTGACTCCTAACGTGGAACCTTGCATGACATAGCTATAATTCGGGTTCCTCTTTCCCACATGCATCACTTTGCACTTGATCACATTAAACGTCATCTGTCATCTGTCATTTAGACACCCAGCCTCCCAGTCTCATAAGGTCCTCTTGTAATTTTTCACAATCCTCCTGCGATTTAACAACTTTGAATAACTTTGCATTGTCAGCAAATTTAATTACCTCACTAGTTGCTCCCATCTCTAGGTCATTTATAAATATGTTAAAAAGCAGCGGTCCCAGCACAGACCCTTGGGGAATCCCATTAACTACCCTTCTCCATTGAGAATACTGACAATTTAACCCTACTCTCTGTTTTCTATCTTTTAACCAGTTTTTAATCCACAATAGAACACTACCTCCTATCCCATGACTCTCCAATTTCTTCTGGAGTCTTTCACAAGGTACTTTGTCAAACGCCTTCTGAAAATTCAGATACACAATATCAACTGGCTCACCTTTATCCACATGTTTGCTCACCCTTTTGAAAGAAATGCAATAGATTGGTAAGGCAAGATTTCCCTTCACTAAATCCATGTTGGCTTTGTCTCATTAATCCATGCTTTGAATATGCTCTGTAATTTTGTTGTTTATAATAGTCTCTACCATTTTGCCCAGCACCGATGTCAGACTTACCGGTCTATAAATTCCTGAATCTCCTCTGGAGCCTTTTTTAAAAATCAGCGTTACATTGGCCACCCTCCAATCTTCTGGTACAGTGCTCGGTTTTAAGTATAAATTACATATTACTAAGAAAAGTTCTGGAAGTTAATTTTTCAGTTCTGTCAGTACTCTGGGATGAAAACCATCCGGTCCAGGAGATTTGCCACTCTTCAATTTGTAGAACTGCCCCATTACATCCTCCAGGTTTATAGAGATTTAATTCAGTTTCTTCGACTTGTCAGCTTTGAATATCATTTCTGACACTGGTATCTCTCCCAGATCTTCCTTGGTGAAGACCAAAGCAAAGAATTAATTTAATCTCTCCGCTATGGCTTTGTCTTCCCTGATAGCCCCTTTTACACCTCAGTCATCTAGCGGTCCAAGCGATTCTTTTGCTGGCTTCCTGCCTCCGACGCAATCTTTTTTTCAAAGTCCCTCTTAGCCTTCCTTATCAGCGCTTTGCATTTGACTTGACATTCCTTATACTGTTTCTTATTATTTTCAGTTGGTTTCTTCTTCCATTTTCTGAAGGATTTTCTTTTTGCTCTAATAGATTCCTTCACCTCACATTTTAACCATGCCAGCTGTCGTTTGGTCTTCTGTCCTCCTTTTTTAATGCGTAAAATATCTTTGGCCAGGGCTTCCTGGATGGTGTTTTTGAACAGCAGCCACGCCTGATGTCAATTTTTGACCCTTGCAGTTGCTCCTCTAAGTTTTTTTTTCACCGTCCTTCTCATTTTATTATAGTTTCCTTTTTTAAAGTTAAACACTAACGTATCATCAACAACGACACCAAGATCCCTTTCTTGGTCGGTGACTCCTAACGTGGAACCTTGTATTACGTAGCCCCTTTTACCCCTTGGTCATCTAGTAGTCCAAATTATTCTTATGGCAGCTTCTTGCATCTAATATAACCTAAAAAAAGTTTCACTATCCACCTTATAATTGAAAGAGAAAAACACCTAGATTTCGACCCAAATCGGGAGATAGACGTTTATCTCACAAAAACGAATAAATCGGTATAATGGAAAGCCGATTTTGGACGTTTTCAACTGCACTCCATCGCGGAAGTGTACAAAGTTGACGGGGGCGTGTCAGAGGCGTGGCGAAGGTGGAACTGGGGCGTGGTTATCGGCCGAGGAGAGATGGGCGCCTTTCACCGATAATGGAAAAAAAAGTATGCGTTTGTAGCTAGAATTTAGGGCACTTTTCCTGGACCCTGTTTTTTCACGAATAAGGCCCCAAAAAGTGCCCTAAATGACCAGATTACCACCAGAGGGAATCAGGGATGACCTCCCCTGACTCCCCCAGTGGTCACTAACCCCCTCCCACCACAAAACATGATGTTTCACAACTTTTTATTTTCACCCTCAAATGTCATACCCACCTCCCTGGCAGCAGTATGCAGGTCCCTGGAGCAGTTGTTAGGGGGTGCAGTGGACTTCAGGCAGGTGGACCCAGGCCCATCCCCCCCCTACCTGTTACAATTGTGCTGCTTAATGCTTATTAGTCGTCCAACCCCCCCAAATCCACTGTACCCACATGTAGGTGCCCCCCTTCACCCCTTAGGGCTATAGTAATGGTGTAGACTTGTGGGCAGTGGGTTTTGAGGGGGATTTGGGGGGCTCAACACACAAGGGAAGGGTGCTATGCACCTGGGAGCTCTTTTACTTTTTTTTTGTTTTTGTAAAAGTGCCCCCTAGGGTGCCCGGTTGGTGTCCTGGCATGTGAGGGGGACCAGTGCACTACGAATCCTGGCCCCTCCCACGAACAAATGCCTTGGATTTATTCGTTTTTGAGCTGGGCGCTTTCATTTTCCATTATCACTGAAAAACAAACACGCCCAGCTCACAAATTGTCGAATAAAACATGGACGTCTATTTTTTTCGAAAATACGGTTTGATCCACCCCTTCACGGACCCGTTCTCGGAGATAAACGCCCCTGGAGATAGACGTTTTCGTTCAATTATGCCCTCCACGTGTTTTTGCCTCCAACGCAATCTTTTCTTCAAAGTCTCTCTTTGCCTTGGCTACATTAAATTTCACCTGCCATTTATATGCCCAGTCTTCCAATTTCCTAAGGTCTTCCTGCAATTTTTCACAGTCCGAATGTGTTTTAACAACTTTGAATAGTTTTGTGTCATCTGCAAATTTAATTACCTCACTTGTCATTCCGATTCCAGATCATTTATAAATATGTTAAACAGCACTGATCCCAGTAGAGATCCCTGCGGCACTCCACTATCCACCCTCCTCCAATGAGAAAAAAATGGCCATTTACCCTACCCTCTATTTTCTGTCCAATAACCAAATCCACAACAGAACATTGCCTCCTATCCCATGAATTTTTTAATTTTCTCAGGCATCTCTTATGAGGATCTTTGTTAAAAGGTTTCTGAAAATCTAGATACACTAGCAGGCTTATTTTCGAAAGAGAAGGGTGCCCATCTTTCGACACAAATCGGGAGATGGGCGTTCTTCTCTCAGGGTCGCACAAATCAGCATAATCAAAAGCTGATTTTGGGCGTCCCCAACTGCTTCCCGTCGTGGGGATGACCAAAGTTCCCGGGGGCGTGTCAGAGGCATAGCGAAGGTGGGACTGGGGCATGCCTAACAGATGGGCATCCTCGAGCGATAATGGAAAAAAGAAGGGCATCCCTGAGGAGCACTTGGGTGACTTTACTTGGTCCATTTTTTCTTACAACCAAGCCTCAAAAAGGTGCCCGAACTGACCAGATGACCACCGGAGGGAATCGGGGTTGACCTCCCCTGACTCCCCCAGTGGTTATTAACCCCTCCCACCCTGACAAAAACAACTTTACAAACTTTTTTGCCAGCCTGAAATGTCATACTCAGGTCCATCGCAGCAGTATGTAGGTTCCTGGGGGGGGGGGGGTATGTGTGTGTCAGCGGAGGCATAGTGAAGGCGTGGACATTCTTATTTCAAACATTTTGGATGTCCTGAACTGCCCCTCCCACAGGGACGGCCAAATTTCAAGGGAGTGGGGTGGAGGAGTGGCCTAGTGGTTAGAGCACTGGTCTTGCAATCCAGAAGTGACCAGTTCAAATCCCACTGCTGCTACTTGTGATCCAAAATCCAAATAAATAAAGGGGATGTCAGAGGCATAGCAAAGGCATGGACATCCTTCTCACAGAAACATCCACATTTGGACTCCTCAACTGCCGTTGAGCACTTGGACAAGGTTGTAGATGGCAATTTATTTAAGGTTATAGATGGCTATTATACACCCAGCCTGTCTGCATGTATAGTAACTCTGCTTGCATTATTGTGGATGTTAACTAATCTGCATTCAAGTGAGCTTGTAGCTAAGAAAAGCAATGTTTGGGACTGTTTAAGTGCATTTATAAGAAAAGTTAAGCTTATAAAAAAACCTCAGAAGATTTGTGGAAGTTTAAAACCAGAATCTTTGAGAGACTGTGCTAGCACTGACCACATTCCTAAGAGCAATTAAGTGAAGTACCTTCCTTTTGTCTTTCAAGCACCTTTCCCTGCTCAAGAGCAACCCTTCCCCTCTGGGTCATCAGCAATCAGCCAGAGGAGGAAAATGTTTTTGTATTGGCAAATCTATGAAGATTTTAACATTTTAAGCAAGCATAAGAAGGATTAAGAAATGAAATTAGCTTAAAGTGACTGTTGCAGAATTGATCAGAAACTTTGAAGCAAGATATCAGAGTGAGACGGAATCTTCCAACTTGAGTTCTTTGTGTTGCATTTGTTACACCTCTGTGCTAATTATCTTGAAGGTGCTCTGAAGTTCCCTCCCTACTTCCTCCAGCCAAAGCCAGAAATCTGAGCCCTGAAGATCTTCTGGTCAAGGAGGGTGAGAAGCAATTAGTTGCTAAGAGACTGATTGAGGGAGGACCCTGACTCAGAGCTACTCTCCCCCCCTCCCATCTCCTCTGCTCATTATCATATCACTGAAACCTGATCTAGTACTGATCTCAACAGCTTGAAAGGCAGACCCTCTTAAGTCAGTGAAGAGAGGGAAGCAACTGCAAGCAAGTCCCAGCACAGCTTCATACCGAGTAGTCTCTACAGCTCTAGCTTCCCTTCATACAAGAGCAGACTCCTCACCTAATCAAGAAAACAAACAAAAGTGACCAGTCAGAACAGCTGGCAAGAAAATCAACGGCAGGATCTAACGGAATTTCGAACCGCAGATCAAATTCATCAACTGACGAGGTAGACAACGAAAGTGGCCCAAAACAGCCCAACCAAAAGGTAACACATAGCCACACATTGCATAACCCAAGGAAAACATACTGAGAAATAGTGCAGGCAGACAAGATCTCAAACAGTCACACAAACAAAAACCAAGTCATGCACTAACCTCATGCACACACACATATATAACCCCACGATATTAACCAAAGACTAAGCCTGAAATAACACACAAGACCAGACCATCAGACCCCACACCAAAGAAAAAAAGTCTTATCACACATCCAGTCATCAAAACTCAGTCTTATTAGTAGCCCACAAGAAACCAAAATGAATACCTTCAAACTACTACTAATATCTACTCCTTAACACGGATCCACTTAACTCTAACCACCCCTCTTGCAGAAAGTAACATTATACGCATACCATACAATCATCAAAGATTGATCAGGTACACCACACCTCATCAAACTGACAACAACTTAAACAAAGGAAGAACACCCACATGCGGACAACCACCACAGAATGCAAAGAAGGGTCCAAACAAACTCATCTCAACAAAGAAACGACAACTAATAAAAGGCCATACAACACCAGATGCAGAAGACCCATTCCAAACAATCCAAGTGGGCTACATCAACGCCAGATCCGCAGTAAACAAAACAGCAATACTAACAGACTGGATCACAGCAGAAGACCTTGACCTACTCTTCATCAATGAAACCTGGATCCACGCCCAAAAGGACCCCATAATCCTAGACCTGTGCCCTCCAGGATACAAAATCACACACTGGACCAGAAAGGAAAAGAGAGGCAGAGGCAAAGCACTAATCTATCGATCCCACTTTACCACCAAAACCACTGCCAAGTCCATGACACCTCAACTTGAAATTGCCTCAATCAGAATCCACAACAAAACCCTACACGATCATTTGAATTGTGTCTTGTTTTACAGACCTCCAGGTAATTGGAACGAAGACCAGACTGACTTCATGGACTTCATTTCAAACACATGTGTAACCAACTCCAATGTACTAGTATTAGGAGACATCAACCTTCACTTAGAAGACCCAAACTCAATCAACGCACGAGAATGTAAGGAATTCCTACCTATGGGATCTCAAATGGCCACAAATGCAAGCAACCCATGTCAAAGGGCACATATTTGATCTTATCTCACACAAACTTTCAACAGACCAGAACCTAATAATAACAGATACTAATTGGACAGAAACACCCTGGACTGATCACTACAAATTAAATTTATCCCTACACTGGTGGAAGAAGGGATTACACCAAATACAAGAACACACATCCTACAGCACAAGTGGTCAAGTAGACACGAAAACATTCTGGCAACAGATATACAACAATGAATGGACAGCACAAACAGACTCCATATATTACCTCGTGGAATGGGATAAAAGATGCAAATGCATACTAGATGAAATAGCAAGAACTTCACATAAGCATAACTCGATACCATGGTTCAATGATGAACTGAAAAAGCTAAAAACACAATCCAGGAAACTTGAACGAGCATGGAGAAAAACAGAAGACGAACACACACTCAAAACAATCACAAAGAAAATACAAATACGCAATAAGACAGAACAAAAGATCATACTATAAAACTAAAATAGGGACAGATTACAAAGACACAAAGAAATTATACCAACTCGTGAACAAACTCCTAGACACCAACTTGGTCACTACATCAAATATAGACATCCCATCTGCAGACAAACTTGCTAAGTATTTCAATAAAAAAAATTGCAAACCTATGCAACACACTACCTCAGGACAACACTGACATCAAAATCTTCCTTAATGAGTTGAACTCAACCACTGGAGAATACCCGGCTGACCGAACCTGGTTAAAATTCACCCTCCTTACCGTCGATGCAGTTGCACAGGTGATCAGCAGGTTCTCCAACACTCACTGTAAACTAGATTCCTGTCCCAACTACCTAATGAAATCCGCCCCTGACTGCTTCATAGCAGACCTCACATCCCACCTAAACTACATGCTTCAGCAAGGTCTCTTCCCTAAGGAAAATGGCAATATCCTACTCACTCCGATACCAAAAGACACCAACAAAAACCCAAATGAAATCATTAACTACCGTCCAGTAGCATCCATTCTATTGTCAGTCAAACTGATGGAAAGCATGGTAGCCAAACAATTTACAGATTATATAAACAAATTCTCAATATTACATGAATCACAGTCAGGTTTTCGCCCCCTCCACAGCACAGATACAGTACTACTCACTCTCCTAGCCAAATTCAAACAGGAAATAGCAATAGGCAAAACCATCCTCCACCTCCAATTCGACATGTCTAGTGCATTCGACATGGTAAACCATAATATATTAATAAGATTACTAGATAAGTTCGGGATTGGTGGAAACATACTTAGCTGGATCAAGGGTTTCCTAACCACAAGAACATATCAAGTAAAATCAAACTCAAACATATCATCACCATGGAAAGCAGACTGTGGAGTACCACAAGGATCATTGCTATCACCGATCCTCTTCAACCTAATAATGACCCCACTAGCCAAGTCCTTATCCAACCAAGGCCTTAACCCCTTCATCTATGCAGACGACCTCACAATATTTATTCCTTACAAATCTAAACTGACAGAAATCACCAACGAAATCAAGATCAGCATGAACATCATGGACTCTTGGGCAAATGCATTTCAACTAAAACTAAACAAAGAAAAAACACACCATCTCATCCTTTCATCCCTACACAGCGCAGATAACCCCAAAATTATCAATACCCCAGATTATACCCTCCCTATCTCAGACAGCCTGAAAATCCTCGGCGTTACAATGGACCGCAATTTAACACTAGAGAGCCAAGTGACATCCACAACAAAGAAAATGTTCCATTCAATGTGGAAACTCAAACGCGTGAAACAATTCTTCCCGAGGGAAACATTTCGCAACCTGATACAATCAACGGTACTAAGCCATGTAGACTACTGCAATGGAATTTATGCAGGATACAAAGAACAAACCTTAAAGAAACTTCAGACCACTCAAAACACGGCAGCTAGGCTTATCTTCGGAAAAACGCGGTTTGAAAGTGCAAAACGCCTTCGGGAAATACTACACTGGCTCCCAATCAAAGAACGCATTGCTTTCAAAATCTGCACTCTGGTTCACAAAATTATCTATGGTGAAGCTCCGGTATACATGACAGACTTGATCGACCTACCAACTAGAAACACATACGAATTAACATGAAAGTACCTAAATCTGCACTACCCAAGCTGCAAAGGACTCAAATACAAATCAACTTACGCGTCCAGTTTTTCCTACATAAGCACACAACTATGGAACGCATTACCAAAAGCCTTGAAAACTACGAACGACCACCTAAACTTCCAGAAAACACTAAAAACTAACCTGTTTAAAAAAGCATACCATACCGATCCAACATAAATGCCTGATCTCTGCAACACAACAAAAATAAAGAACGTAATGGATATAACACAACTCTTCCGTTGTACGATTCCCTAGTGTGGCTGTGCCACATGAACTTTATCTTACCACAACATCACTTTGTATTTGTTTACACCAGAGTCTGTAATGCCTCTCCGTTACTATGTAAGCCACATTGAGCCTACAAATAGGTGGGAAAATGTGGGATATAAATGTAACATAAATAAATAAATAAATAAATAAATATCACATCAGTAGGATTTGAACCGGATTGTTCCTGGTTGAGAGCCCAGTGCTTTAACCATTAGGCCAGTAGTTTGTAAACCTGGTCCTGGAGGCACCCCAGCTAGTTAGGTTTTCAGGATATCCACAATGAATATTCATGAGAGAGATTTGCATGCAATGGAGGCAGTGCATGCAAATCTCTCTCGTGAATATTCATTGTGGATATCCTGAAAACCTGACTGGCTGGAGTGGAAATAAGTGTATTTAAAAATAATAATTTCCCCATTGGCTTTGAGCCATGTATAGATTTCATAAAGTTTTCATTTCTGCAAGGGCGGATTAAGGGGGTAATTTTCATTAATTCGCTGTTTCTCTGCTTCCACTGCATGCAAATCTCTCTCATGAATGTTCATTGTGGATATCCTGAAAACCTGACTAGCTGGGGTGCCTCCAGGATCAGGTTTGTGAACCACTGCATTAGGCTATTCCACCATAATGCCTCTCCGTTACTATGTAAGCCACATTGAGCCTACAAATAGGTGGGAAAATGTGGGATATAAATGTAACATAAATAAATAAATAAATAAATAAATATCACATCAGTAGGATTTGAACCGGATTGTTCCTGGTTGAGAGCCCAGTGCTTTAACCATTAGGCCAGTAGTTTGTAAACCTGGTCCTGGAGGCACCCCAGCTAGTTAGGTTTTCAGGATATCCACAATGAATATTCATGAGAGAGATTTGCATGCAATGGAGGCAGTGCATGCAAATCTCTCTCGTGAATATTCATTGTGGATATCCTGAAAACCTGACTGGCTGGAGTGGAAATAAGTGTATTTAAAAATAATAATTTCCCCATTGGCTTTGAGCCATGTATAGATTTCATAAAGTTTTCATTTCTGCAAGGGCGGATTAAGGGGGTAATTTTCATTAATTCGCTGTTTCTCTGCTTCCACTGCATGCAAATCTCTCTCATGAATGTTCATTGTGGATATCCTGAAAACCTGACTAGTTGGGGTGCCTCCAGGATCAGGTTTGTGAACCACTGCATTAGGCTATTCCACCATAATAATAATAATAATGAAGTGGAGAAATAGCCTAATGGTTAAAGCAACAGACTGAGAACAAGGAAAGCCAGGGTTGAAATCTCTTCTCAAACTGATGCTACTAAATGGTTGCCTGCTCCTTGGCTATATATTTTTCCTATCTCAGATCTACTTTCATTTTTCTCAATTGTTTTGAAAGAGAATGTCTTTGAAAGGTGCTACAGGACCAGTGCTTTTTTTTGTGCTGGTACGCGATGGTACAGTGTACCGGCACCTTTTTGTTTTGTCCAGCAGCTCCCTGACGTTCTGTTCTGCCCCCTGCATTTACCAAAGTCCCCTCTCCCATGTCCAGCGATTCAACTCATCTCTCTCTCCTGCCCTCCCCTCTCCCATGTCCAGCGATTCAACTCTCTCCCCTTCCCTTCCCTCCCCTCTCCCATGTCCCACTTCCACTCCACTTTCTACAGTCGCAGCGGTGAACTGGTGAGCGGTGGTAGTAAAAGCAGCAAGCAGGCTCAACTCCGTCCTTCACTTCCCTGCCCTCTCTGCATCCCGCCTTCCTCTGATGTCATTTCCTTTCTGCGAGGGCAGGCGGGACGCTGAGAGGGCAGGGAAGCGAAGGATGGAATCGAGCCTGCTTGCTGCTTTTACTACCGCTGCCCACCAGTTCACCGCTGCGACTGTAGAGAGTGGAGTGGAAGTGGGACATGGGAGAGGGGAGGGCAGGGGAGAGAGTTGAATCGCTGGACATGGGAGAGGGGAGGGCAGGGGAGAGAGTTGAATCGCTGGACATGGGAAAGGGGAGGGCAGGAAAGAGAGTTGAATCGCTGGACATGGGAAAGGGGAGGGCAGGGGAGAGAGGAGAATCCCTGGACATGGATGGGAAGGGTGGGCAGGTAAGAGAGGAGAATCGCTGGACATGGATGGGAGTGCAGGGAAGAGAGAATTGCTGGACATGGATGGGAGGGCAGGGAAGAGAGGAGAATCGCTAGACATGGAGGGGAGGGCAGGGAAGAGAGAATTGCTGGGCATGGATGGGAGGGGAGTGCAGGGAAGACAGAACTGCTAAACATGGATGGGAGGGGAGGGCAGGGAAGAGAGAATTGCTGGACATGGATGGGAGGGGAGGGAAGGGCAGGGGAGAGAGGAGAATCGCTGGATGGATGGGAGGGGAGGGCAGGGAAGAGAGAATTGCTGGACATGGATGGGAGGGGAGGGGAGAGAGGAGGATCGCTGGTCATGGATGGCAGGGGAGGACAGGGGCAGAGAAGAATCGCTGGTCATGGATGGCAGGGAGGACAGGGGCAGAGAAGAATCGCTGGACATGGATGGCAGGGGAGGACAGGGGGCAGAGAAGAATCGCTGGACATGGATGGCAGGGGAGGACGGGGCAGAGAAGAATCGCTGGACAAGGATGGCAGGGGAGGACAGGGAGCAGAGAAGAATCACTGGACATGGATGGGTGGGGAGGACAGGGAAGAGAGGAGAATCATTGGACATGGGAGGGGAGGGCAGGGGAGAGAGGAGACATGCTGGACATGGATGGAGGGAAGGGAAGAGAGGAAGGAGATGCACATGGATAGGAGGGCAGGGAAGAAGAGAAATGCTGGAAATGGATGGAGAGGAGAGCAGGTGATAGAGGAGAATTGCTGGACATGGATGGATGGAGGGGTTGGTGGGGAGAGAGGAGAAATGCTGGACTTGGATGGAGGAGAGGGGAGAGAAAATTATTGCTTTATATGGATACAGGGGAGGGAAGAGAGGAGAAATGCTGGACATGGATGGAGGGCAGGAGAGAGGAGAAGTGCTAGACATGGAGGGAAGGAGAGGAAAGAAAAATGAAGATGCACATGAATGGCGATAAGGGAAAGGGAAGAGAGGAGAAAAACTGCACATGGATGGAGAAAATAGGCAAAAGCTGGATCCACGTTATACCTCCTCCAGTCAATTCCATGGAGGAGGATCCAGCTTTTACTTATGGATGTATGGCAAGAAATGAAGAAGAAAGAAGGAAAGCAAAGAAAAGAAATAAATGGAAAGGAAACCCTGGAAACAGAGTTAAGAGAACAGAGAGCAGCAGAATCAGAGACTGGGACCAATATGGATTGAAAAACAAAGTCTCCAGACAACAAAGATAGAAAAAATAATTTTATTTTCATTTTAGTGTTTGGAATATGTCCAGTTTGAGAATTTGCATCTGCTGTCTTATTTTGCACTGGATATACTGGAGCTGTAACAGCTTACAGAAATTATTTCTGATGAAAAAAATCACGTTATTTTTTTCTCCTATACTAGTATAATATTTTCAATGATGTCTGTTTATATGCGCCACAGCTGGTATAAGGGGTGTGGCTAATGTGGGTGGATCCATATGTGGTGACCCCGCCCATAATGAGTACCAGCACCTTTTTTTCTACAAAAAAGCACTGTACAGAACATACAATCCTTCACTCTCCTTCTTGAAAATGTCCATGTTGAAGAAGTGGACATGTTAATTAAATAAATTAATGTAAAGCTCTGGTTGCATAGGGTTTCCACTTGGGAAATGGGGCATTTAGGTTGGAGCATTCACATTGCTTCAGTTTATTGTACAAAAGGCTCTGTGAGAGCAGTGATGTTAGTAAGATAAATGTAGATGCAGAGTAGCACTACTTGGCAGCTTCCACATATAGCTACCAGGAATTATACATGGAAGCGCCAATTTTGCAACTTATAGGTATAAGTACTGGCATTTATCTGCATTGTGGCCTGATTTAAAAAAACAGAAAAGAAAAAAAATGTATAGGTATGTGGCACCAATTAACCAGAAAAGCAACAGAAGGGTTATAAAAAAAAAGACCTTTTGAGGCAAAGAGAATAAACAGAGAATTAATGAAAATTACCCCCTTAATCTGCCCTGGCAGAAATGAACACTTTATGAAATCTATACATGGCTCAAAGCCAATGGGGAAATTATTATTTTTAAATACACATATTTCCATCTTATAATTGGAATACACACGTGCAAATGTTTGGTCTGCCCCATCGATGTCCCCTTGAAGCCTTTGCAACCCTCACCCTCTACGTGTGTAAATAGTGACTTTCTGGAACTGCTATTTACACAGGTAGCCAGTGTACATAGATAAATTCCACTATTTACACGTGTAGCTACTTCTTATGTGACCTTCTTATTGTGCTTTAATGTTGCACATTTAAGAGATTTCTGTATGTATCTACTATTCACTGCTATCTCTCTGCTGAATGGTAACGAACAGCTGTTTATTTTTTTTTTCTTTACAGATACTGTGATCTAATAATGATTCTTATCATAATAGCTGGCAGCCATCTGGAGTTCCTGCTAATGGTGCTGGCAAGGCTGACTAATGGTGGGAGCTGGGTGGGTGCTATTGCTATCATTCTCCCCTTAACTGTAAATGTATTGTACTTTGTTTCCCAAGGACTAAATTGGGCTTTCCAACCTTGCCCTGGCTGACCCCATAGCCCCTTGGTCTTCACTAACAGTCTTTGAGGGCCACCAATGTGCCAGGTTTTCAGGATTTTCCTAATCAATATTCATCTCATTATTTGTCTGAACATCTCCTTTGGTATATACCTCAAAGTGACGGAGTTCAAAAAAGAGTGGGATGAACACAGAGGATCTCTAATTAGAAAATAGATGGTATTAAAAAAAAAACAAACCTATGTGGTTACAGATGTGTGGATGTGTGAGTGACGCTTGGACAGCGATTCCAGCTGTGAAGAACTATGGCTGGTGCCAGGCAGACTTTGTAGGCCTATGTTTTGTATATGACAATCCAGTTTAGGATGGGCTGGAAAGGGCTTCAATGGCAACTTCGGTAGCCAGAACCGAGGATAGTGCTGAGCAGACTTTTATGGTCTGGGTCCTGCAAATGACAAGACAGATTCGGATAGGCTGGAGTTGTTACAAGAAATGATTTATTTTGGGGAAAATAGCTCTAGAGCAACTTGCCACTGTTTATAATTTAAGAGCAGGTGCTGTATTTATAAGTTTTAGGATATTAATTTCTCCACCAATCACCAAAGGTGATAATTGCAATAAATTAAATAAATTAAGTATATATAAAAGATACCATATACTCAGAACACAAAGAGACCGTATTTTTAGCTTCAAAAAGGTTGATTTAATATACAATAGCACACGAGAGGTAGGTTTTAAGAGATCTTTACAGATAATCTTTGCTTAAGTAAGGTAAAGTAGAGTAGCAGGTCTAGATCAAAAGTTATAACTTACAAGCAGTCTGTTGCAAAGCATTTTGTGGTCCATTGAAGAGCCATGAGGCAGGTGGACTGCAGATCAGGAGCAAGGCATCTGCAGACCCCAAAGAGAGCAGCAGGTCCCAAGAGGAGGCAGGTTCCAAGAGAGCGAGCTGGGCTGTTTCCAGGCCTTTTATAATGTTAGCAGAGAAGCATGGTGTGTGCATGTCCTGGATATTTTGCAAGGCATTATGGTTAATGTAGTCTGTTCACATGACCACATTATAAGTCCTTCTGCACATGTCTGAAAGCTGATGGGAGGGGCAGGTATACCTTTGACAAGCAAATGTCCTGTTTATGGTCTCCCCTCTGAAGTCTTTGTCTTCAATGGGGTATTCACACCTTTCCCTGCCTGTCTCCTTGCATCCTCTGGTTAGGTCCAATCTTTGTTGTGTTGATCAGAGGAATAGAGTCAATTTAAAACTTTAAAGCAGTCTTAAGTCTTTTGTTTAAGGAATGAGAAAAGGCAAGGTGAGGTCCCTGCCACTGCAGCAGTACTTTTGTCTTGTAAATATTCCCCAAAGGGAGAGGGAAGAGGGCTTTTGGAATGAAAGCCAGTTCTGCTGCAGTGCATCTCCAAAAGCTGCACAAATATATTGGTGTATATATATGTATCTGATCCAACACAACATCATGCTACACATTTAATTCTGATGATTGGCTTATACCATAACAGAGTGGGCTTCGACAGCAACTTCAGTATTTGGAACATAAGGACACAGATGGGCAGACTTCTACGGTCTATGTCTCAGAGAAAGACCATAATCAAGTATATGATATCACATTCAATGTTGATTTAATCACAAATTGATAATGAGTGTGACTGTTGGGCAGACTTGATGGAGTCTTTATCTGTGCGTAAACTGGATATTCAATACTCAAGTCTGGACATAGCCCGGCATTGAATATCCGGGAATAATGCCGGCAGCGATCAGCAAATTGCTTACCACTGCTGGCAGAATATTTATCCCGTTCTTTATAATAGTCTCTACCTTTTGCCTGGCACACGTCAGGCTTATTGGTCTGAAGTTTCCTAGATCAGCTCTGGAACCCTTTTAAAAACTGGTGTTACATTGGAAAGGCTACTAAAACAGAGAATAGCTCAGTTTCTGGAATCAAGTGGATTGCACAATCTGAGATGGCATGGTTTTACTAGAAGTGTGTCTTACCAGACAAATCCTATTAATTTCTTTCATTAAGTAGTAGTAGTAGGATGCATGTATGCTGGTGGTATCTTCTTTCTGGCAAACTCAATTGGAATGTCCACGGAAGAGAATTTATTCCATTGCTGGTCCGATTGAATGGAATAAGCTGCCAGTGACACTTAGGAGGCAGAAGAACTTGATAGGTTTCAAACATTTACTGAAATAGCACTTACTTTTACAGGCAGACTTGGGACCATGAATACTTTACATGAGAACATAAGTGCTGCCGTACTGGGACAGAGAGAAAATCTATCATGCCCGGTATCCTGTTTCCAACAGTGGCCAATCCAGGTCACAAGTACCTGGCAAGATCCCAGAATAGTGAAACAGATTTTATGCTGCTTATCCTGGAAATAGCAAAAACAAAAAATTGTATGGCTTGACTTGCTCCTATTATAATATAGGCTACTACAATAAATGGAGAGAGGAGAAAGTCTATCAAAATATTTGCAATTGGTGTACAGGTGGAGTCTCATATATTTGTTTGCACGAATGCTCACATCACTCCCTTGGTGACTCTATTGACGTGCATGGATTTAATCATTGACTAAAACCACCTCCACCCTAAAGTTGCAATTCATTAAACTTAACAAACTAAAAAAGTGCAAATATATGTAAATATGTGCAAGAAGACACTTAGCTTGCGGAGCATGTAAACTCCCTTGTTCAGATTGAAATGTGTAGAGGCCCCGACAGTGCCTGTTTCGCTATGCTTCTTCTGGGGGAACCCACACCATTCAACCTAATGATATAAATCATAAAATATAAAGTGTCAGTCTTACAATCCTATTGCAAATATTAAGAATACTTAAATTAATGTGGACTTACTGCGTTGTGTCTTAACGAAGCTCCTTGGCTATTCACACAAAAAATGGCGCTTCTGCTCTCTTTCAAACCTACCCGTTACCGGAAATGGTTGTACGTCACTTCCGCAAGGGGGACCCTGAGTTCTCACATGAAACAGCCCCATTGCAACATAGTATTGAGACCCTCCGGTTCCACCGTATTTAGACGATGTATCCAGAAGGTCTCACGCTGCAACAGTTTCCTATTGAAGTCCCCGCCTCTCGTGGCTGGATCAACTCGTTCAATCACTGTACATTTAAGATCTTCAAAGCTGTGATTTTTAATCACACAATGTTGGACTAAGGGGGCCCCAAAATTGCGTGCATTTATTCTAGATTTATGTTCTATGAGTCTGGCATGTAGTGATCGAGTAGATTTACCTATATATAATTTTTGGCAAGGACACTTGATGTAGTAAACAATGCCTTGAGTCCGGCATGTTGTATGTTTTTTTAACTTGTATGTCTTGCCATTGTGTGTAAAATGGTCACCCTCTTCTGTAATTTCACATGTTTTACAATGGGATTTTCCGCACCTAAAGTGTCCCATTGTTTCTAGCCTGTCAGATGTCTCATTCGATGGCACCGATAATTGTGCAGGGCTCAAAATTTCTTTTAAGTTTTGCGAACGAGAAAAAGCAGTCCGTACTGTATAGTTCTCAAAAAGAGGATGTGATCGAACTATGTCCCAGTGGTAACGAATAATATCTGCTATTTGCTCGCCACCGGGAACATAGCGCAACACGAAAGTAAAAATGTCTTCCGCTTGTTTATTTGAATGACTGGGTTGTAATAGTAGTTCTCTATTATTAAACTTAGCACGTGTGTATGCTTTTTTCAGGATCTTGTATGGATAATGTCTTTGCAGTAATTTCGCCCCTAGGGCATCTGCATGTATTTTATAGTCTTGTACATCAGTACAGATTCTTTTGAATCTGAGAAACTGAGAAAAAGGCAAACTCCGTTTTAAAGCCCTCGGATGACAACTATGGTAATCCAAAAATGTATTCCTGTCAGTTGGTTTGGAAAAAAACCCGGGTAACAAAATGGTTCTGCATCAAATGCACTTCTACATCCAAAAAATTAATTTTTGTATCGGACCATGTCATTGTAAATTGTATGTTGGTATGACGTTCATTCAACCAATGAAAAAATTTCATTAGGTCATGTATATCCCCAGTCCACAACATGAAAATATCATCTATAAATCTGCGCCAAAGTGTAATTTTTCTGACATAAGATGAACTATATAACCACTTCCTCTCAAACATAGCCATAAAAAGACTGGCCAAAGTGGGGGCAAAAGTGGCGCCCATGGCAACTCCAGATTTTTGCAAATAAATATCTTCTTGAAATTTGAAGAAATTTTTGCATAGTGCCATGGTGGTCAATTCCATTAGAAAATCAGTTGGGACATCATGGGGTCTTACCCTGGTTTCCAATATCTCTGAAATTACTTCCAATAGTTCAATTTGCGGAATCATTGTGTAGAGTGCCTTAATATCAAGAGTTACCATTATTGTGTGTGATTCATCTAATTGTACTGTTTGCAGTATATTCAAAAAATCGGTGGTATCTTTGACAAAAGAAGGGCATGATTTTACATAATCTTTCAAAAAAGAGTCAATATAGACGGACAGTGGTTCCAATAAAGATCCCCTGGACGACATGATAGGTCTGCCAGGTGGATTGGTCATATTCTTATGGACTTTCGGCAGGATGTATAATACAGGAATAACAGGAGTTTTCCTGTTTAAATACCTGTGTTCTCTATCAGTGAGAAAACCTTTCTCAATTCCCACTTGGGTTATCTCTTGTATCTTGCTCTGAAGAATGGTCGTAGGATCTTCACTTAATAATTCATAAGCCAGGGTATCAGATAGCTGTGTAGAAACTTCTCCCACATATTGGGTTCTATCTAGTACTACCACGGCACCGCCTTTATCTGCATGTTTCACTACGATTTCTGTTTTGTTCTTAAGCGTGTGGATTGCTTGCCTTTCATCTTTTGTTAAGTTGTCTCTCCACCTATATTGTTTGTCTTGATATAACTGATTCACGTCCCTAAGAACTAATTGTTTAAATACTTTAACAATCGGGTCTATGGGAATCGGAGGCATCCATTGTGATTTCTCTTGCACCCTTGATGTGTTTTGTTCCAGCTCTATTCTGAATTGAAATGCATCGAATGGTTTGGCAGGAACAAACGATAAGCCTTTTGCTAAAAGAGAAAGTTCTGCATCTTGCAACTGTGTGTTGGATAAATTCATCACATTGTCATTATCATTCATCGGAACTGAGATCGAGTCCGTGGCCGTGACCTGGGATAAGCAGTGGATTTTCCCAAGTCCATCTTAATAATGGCTTTTCATTTAGAAAATTATCCAATTTTTTTCAAACCCTGCTAAGCAAACTGCTTTTACCACATTCTCTGGCAAAGAATCTCAGAGTTTAATTACACGCTGAGTGAAGAAACATTTTCTCTGGTTTGTTTTAAATTTACTACTTAGTAGCCTCATTACATGACTCTTGTACTGGTATTTTTGGAAGGGATAAAAAAGCGATTCACGTCTACCTGTTCCACTCCACTCAGTATTTTATAGACCTGGAGGAAAAGTCAATTTTCTGCTATTGAGACAGACATGGGGAAGCCACTGCTTGCCCTGGGATTGGTAGCATGGAATGTTGTCACTACTTAGGTTTCTGCTAGGTACTTGTGACCTGGATTGTCCACTGTTGGAAACAGTATACTGGGCTAGATGAATCATTTGTCTGACTCAGTATGGTTATTCTTATGTTTTTATTTTGTCAGTGGTTATATGTTTTGTTTTTATTATTATTATTTATGTTGTTTGTACTCTGCCTTGGTTAAAGGTGATTATAAATTGTAATAAATGAAAAGAAATGAATATGCATGAGAGATTTGCGTACAATGGAAGTAGGCATGCAAATCTTTCTCATGCATATTCATTAACCCGCTGAAAACGTGTCAAAGAACCATCTAACTCCAGCCATAATTGAACCAGAAAAATTTCAAAATGTCTGGTTCAGTTATGGCTTTGAGATAGATGTTTTCATGCTCAACACATCCATCTGTAAGTAATATTTTTAAAAAAGTCTGAGGGAAACACATAGAAAAACAAGCTCGTGCACAATACTGTTTCAGCAGGTCATCAAGCATCAGGGATACTACTGGAACTCCCCATGCGACCCTGACCTTTCCCACTACTATACAACTTACGAGACACACGGAAGCAGTCAACGGGGAACATCTGCAGCAAAAGCAGGTCCAACTTTCTCAGTTTGATGGACT
Source organism: Microcaecilia unicolor (assembly GCF_901765095.1). Taxonomy (NCBI): domain Eukaryota; kingdom Metazoa; phylum Chordata; class Amphibia; order Gymnophiona; family Siphonopidae; genus Microcaecilia; species Microcaecilia unicolor. Next base: position 674,940,330 of record NC_044031.1, on the reverse strand, counting down.
AGGAGAGGTTCCTTCTAAAGAACAGGAGAAAATTAAGTCAGCCAGAAAGCAAAAGTCTGGCAAAGGATTGACGACCAGAGCGGCCACCAAGAGGGAAAGCACGGCAAAACATGCAGCATGTAATACTATGCCAGTCGGCGAACACAATACCACAACTTCCAACGGAGAGGGACCACTGGAAGAAAAGCAGCTGCAGAACGACATCGGCATATGGGCTGAGCCCCCTGTGAAGTTGTGCGAGGGAAATGGTCCAATGGCCGGGACAGGAGACCAAACAAGCTTCAATGCAGTGGGACAGCAGCAGCAGAACTACCGCATCAACATGGGTCGGCAGGAACCGTCCTTGTACCACTGCACTTCATCGATTGGCTCCAGAGGGCACGAGGCACATATCGGATGGAACGGTATACAGCATAGGTCAGGGGGTGCCCAGCTGAGCTACAGTGCATCACCATATCAAGGGCATTAGCAAGGGACCCCTTGGCTGCATGGCCCCTACCAACAACCGGTTTGGACATACACTCCCACTACTACCCTCCTCCTTATAGGCACCACCCCCTAACCCTCCTCTTCCCTTTCCATATACTTACCAACCAGCACACAACATTCCCTGGGTAAACCCCCCCCCCCCCATCCCCCTAGTGCTCCCATGGCCGAGGAGTTGGGAACAGGGTTTGCAGTGCCCGGGTCACAAGGACAGCAAGCAGAAGCTGATGGCCAACACAGATAACCCTGGTTACCACAAACAGGGGTAAGTGTACAGCACAGGCAGCAGCAGACAGCAGTGCAGCACAAGCAGCTAGCAATAATGTGATGAAGAAAGAGGGAAAAAAGAAGCGGAGATCTCAGAGGAGGAAATGAAGGAACTCATCCAGATCGAGCAGTAGTTCTAGTTCAAGTATGGATGCCTCCTCCGAGTCATCCACTGATGAGGAGGCATGGGTAGCCATCTTGGAGACAGGCAGCGAGGACAGTGACAGGGGCCCACCAGCGCTCTCCTCTTTAACACCATTATGGGAGTTAGTGCCAAGAAAGCTAAGAAAGAAAATAAGAAAAGGGAAATGTTTTAGACACTTCCAGTTGTTAGAAGGTAAAAAGAGGAAAAGGAAAAACAACGACAGCAAAGGGGGGGGGGGGGGGGGGGCTCAGGACAGGAAAAGGAAGGCCCCACGTAACATAGTTAATTGGATGATGACCTTCCTTAGAATGCCAGATGTACTGAGGCAAACTGACGGGAATCATGCTTGCATACATGCACAATATACTAGAAGCATACAGGGACTTAGAGGGTAGCTAGCGCGTCACTTTAATATGACACAGAATTTAAGGAAACAATGGAAGAGACTCACTATGGGGCAGGGCACAGCAGACCCTTTTGTCAAGCCAGCACATTCAATGGGCCAGCTTGGCTCTCAGGAACCTGGCAGGATGTCTGCTGGAGATACAACCGGGCTGCATGCAGCCCATGGGAATGCAAATATAGACACACTTGTTCCACTTGTGGAGCCAATCATCCCCTGGTTAAATGTCAAAAGCGTGCAGCTGATAAATCTGCCTCCCAATCTGCCTGAAGGGCCTTTCACTGCAAAAGCCCGTCCCCTGTATCTTTGGAACACATGACCATCTGGTTAAACATTTACCCCAAGCTCAGAGTGGCGGTCTTCATTTGAGAAGGTTTCACACTAGGTTTTAGGATCCCTTACATGGGCCCAATGCTGAGTCAGAGGGCGCAGAATTCCCCTTCTGCAATCACAATGGCAGAAGTGGCCCACAAGAAACTAAACGATGAAATTCAGTTGGGTAGGATTGAGGGCCCATTTCCTGACCCCCCTTTTAATCCCATGATTCTATCACTGTTAGCAGTTATCTCCAAGAAAGAAGCAGGAAAATATAGACTAATACATAACCTGTCTCACCCCAAGGGACGCTCTGTTAACGACTTTCTCCCAGAAGAAGCATGCACAGTCCAGTACGCCTCTTTTGATCAAGCAGTAAGGTTAGCCCAGAAGTGCGGGCCTCATGCCCCTGATGGTCAAGGCAGACATCGAGTCAGCCTTCAGGCTCCTCCATGTGCACCCTGATAATTTTACTCTACTTGGGTTTAGCTTTGAGGGTCAATTTTATTTTGACAAGTGCCTGCCCATGAGGTGCGCGGTATCATGTGTTCATTTCTAAACATTTAGCTTGTTCCTCCACTGGGTGATGGCAAAAGTGACTGCGAACTACAACATTGTACACTGTCTAGATGACTTCTTCTTCTTAGGCCCAACCGGCTCCAAGGGATGTTCATCCTTACTGACATATTTCAAGGCAATCGCGGAGGTCTTTGGAGTTCCACTGGCCCACGAGAAGACGGTCGGGCCATCCTCCCACTTAGTGTTCCTGGGCATAGAACTAGACTCAGTGGAGATGGTGTCCAGTCTCCCTCTCAAGATATTGGCCAAGTTTAAGGAAGTGGTGGAACAGACAGTAGCATCCAAGAAAGTCACATTAACGGCAGTGCAGTCTTTCATAGGGAATCTAAATTTTGCAAGCAGGGTTATTGTGATGGGAAGAATCTTCATACGCAGGCTAGCTGCTGCTACAGCAGGCCTATAGAGGCCACCCCATTTTATAAGAATCACGCAGTCAATTTGGGAGGACTTGCACATATGGGACTCCTTTCTGCACTCGTTTAATGGCCTCTTGTTTTGGCAGCGCAAGGCAGTCATCAGCCAAGAAATTGAAATTTATTCAGATGCTTTAGGGTGAACAGGTTTCAGGGTTTATTTTCAGAAGGCATGGTGTGCTGGTCAGTGACCGGACAGTTGGACCATGGCAGGGTTTGCAGGAGCATCACCTTCTTGGAGCTGTTTCCCATAGTGGTGGCCCTATTCCTTTGGGGAGACCGTCTGCAGCACAAGAGAGTGATCTGGTCAGAAAACATAGCGATAGTGGAGGCCATAAACAGGCAGATGATGCTAGTAGCCAATTTATTGAGGATATTTGTACTGCACTGCTTAAATATTAATGTAACTGCGTGTAAAACATGTAACTGACTCTCTTTCCTGCTCCAAGTGGGACCTTTTCAGGAAACTGGCCCCGGAGCTGGACCCCATGGAAATGACAGACCTGGAACACCCATGGCTACTCACACTTCTGAGGCATGGGAACTGCGCCAAGCACATGGACAGCCTACTCCCAGGGCTACCATCGAGTAAAGAGTTTTGCGCAGAAGAGGGGATGGAAGGGGGGCCCATGGCCCGACAGCATGATTGTACACTTCAACACCTCAGAGATGAAAAAGGGCTTGCCCAGGGGGAGGGTTTCCTCCCACCTGTCAACAGTCACGTTCTTCGCACAGGCAGAAGGGCACCCTGATCCATTAAAAGGGTTCTGGGGTAAAAAGATTTATGGCAGGATGGGCAAGGGAGTCAGGTCCTTGCTCCCAGATACACGGCATCCCATCACATACAAAATACTACTAGATATCTGGTTGACCATGTCTCAAGTGGGTAAAAGTGCCTTTGAGACGTGTCTGTTCTGCACAGCCTTCTCATTGGCCTTCTTCGTGAGAGTCAGTGAGCTAGTCGCCTCGACAAAGTCAAAACGGGCAAGTAGTGACCTGTTACTTAAAGAGGTGCAGTTGGAGGACACCGTGAGCTTGTGTATTTCAAGATCTAAAACTGACCAATTTGGCAAGAGTGTGGTGTTAGTACTGCACAGGGTGCAGGAGTTGCAAACATGTCCAGTGGTACCAAGCAGTGAGGCCATCAGCAGGTGAACAACTACTGGTGCACGAATGTGACACACCTATGACCAAATTCCAGTTTGTCGCAGTTTTAAAAAGATGCCTAGGAGAAGCAAGACTTGGCCATCATGCATTTGGCACACACTCATTCAGGATCAGAGCAGCCATAGCAGCAGCAAATAGGGGTTTGCCATCTGCAGCAATATAGCGCATAGGTAGATGGAGGTCAGAGGCCTATAAGACTTACTTAAGCTAGAGTATATAAATATGCTAGCTTGGGTCTCCCTGTTAACTGTTTTCTGTTCTATTCCCACATGACATGCGCTACGAGGAGGGACGGTGTGGACTGTAGACCATTCTTATATGGCATGGGCAGGCAAGCGAGCTGGGGAGAGACCCTATGGTGGCCATCTTGGTTTCGCTGGAAGACAAGTGAAGGTCTATTGGATGGGGCGAGGGGGAATGAGGTGGTTCCAGCTACTTCTCCTCAGAGGGTGCCGTGAGAAGATGGAACAGCTAAGGGCCATCGTTATTCACCTCAGGGGCAATGATCTGAGCGAGTGGTCATGTATCCAGCTCTTGTGCATTGCCAAGCGGGATCTCATCGATCACACTATTATTTCCAGGTATGCACCTGATGTGGTCCGACATCATCCCTCATCAGCGATGCATGCATCTAAAGATATGGGGCTGAGGACGGAAGCAGATAAACAGACAGTTGGGGGTGTGGACTCACTGGTTGGGAGGCTCGCACATCATGCATGTGTGGGGAGACCCCCCAACTGTGAGGGGCTTTACTGGAAAGATGGGGTGCACCTATCAGAGATAGGTAACAACCTAATAATGACATACAGGAAGCTCTAGAGAGGACATTATTGTAATCAGTAGCTCGAAGCAGGGAAAAGGGAGCACAGCACATAGGCTGCAGCTGGTTATGGGAGAGCCCGGGGCAAGTCCGCTGAACTACCCTGGGCTAGTAGCAGGGGTACCCGAGCCAGAAAGGAAATTAATGGACTAGAGAATGATATTGATTGAGAGGGGTGCTGTGACTGACCAGTGTGTTTTAAACCTGTAAAATTGCCTTTATTAACTCTTGAAGTGCATTTCTCTAGTTTGGCCAGCAGGTGATGCATGTTTTATGTTAAAGCTGTTATAGAAAAGTGCATGTCCTCTTTTAGATTCACTTAGTGAAGAAGTGAATCTGCAGTTCTTTGAGCAGTATACTTTTAAAACTTGTTGATTTGGCTCTGATTGGCCTGGAGTTTGAAATTACCCAGTTGTTGCTGGTTGTTGCTTCAGTCTTAGCCCAGGAGAAAAGAGAGACAGATCTCTTTGCTGAGGCTCGGTGAATTTTATGTCCTCAACTTCCCAGGTACTGTTTAGACAGTATACCAATGTTTAGTTAGTGTTATAATTGATCCATATTTCAGTTACCTGTTATTGTTTGCTGATTGCACTATTTTGTTCCACTGTTTGATTTTTTAAAAGACAATAAACCATATTTAGTTTATTGCCTCTCTGTATGGACTGATAAAGAAGCCTGGTGGTTTGTGTGTTGGGTCTGTGAGTGCTTTCTGGGAACTGTGGGACCACTGGGAGTGTGGCCCTAGTAACCTAAAAATCACTGGGAATAATTTGAGAGTGGGAGACTCACCCAGAGGTGGTTGTGACCCAGTCGGTGGGAGGAGGATGCTAGTGTAGTGGGACCACTGGGAGTGTGGCCCCAGTAATCTAGAAATCACTGGGGATAATTTGAGAGCGGAAGACTCACCCAGAGGTGGTTGTGACCCAGTCGGTGGGAGGAGGGTGCTAGTGTAGAGCACAAGTAGCAAGTGCAGGCGGACCTGAGCTGTGTTGGGGATAGACCTTCTAAGTGGCCGCGGGGTAACCCCAGGCGGGTGGCTAGGCATTTCATGACAGGTGCCCTGTTTGTAGGGCCGGTGTACCCCTAGAACAATGGACTGCTTATGCTTGAGTGGGTGCAGGGCAGGGCTTGCTAGATAGTATGGTGGGACTAAATGAAGTTAGATAAAAGATATAAGTTGGCTCAGGTACTAAGTTGGCTAAATTACATGTTGATGTATTAATAAAAGCTGCGGCCTAATGTTTTACCATCAATACAGCGGTGTGGCATATCATTTTTTCAGGGGGAACTATCCATCACCTGTTGAGGTGCACAAGATAGACTAGAAGCAGTATAAGGCAGAGCCAGGGGAAGGTCACAGCTGCCCATGTTATAACCCTCAGACTTGCAGGTCACTTATATATTTAGGTGCAAGAGGTTTTTCTATGTTCCAGGAGGACTCACATATTTGTACTGACATTAAAGAGTTAAAGTGGGACTTCAGCCAGGGTCCCATTGCTTACTGTCCACTGCACTGGCCACTAGGTTACTCCATCCACTAAATTGCTGCTTTCTTAGGACTGGCCATAATATCTGGAGCTGTCATAGAACCTGGTATCTACTGTCACTGTCACACCTTTGGGGGTGGGAGGAGGTCAGAAACCACAGGGGGATTAAGGGGGGGAGGGGTTCATGCCTTAATCCCTCCACTGGTCAAATGGTCAGTTGGGGTACCTTTTTGTGACTTAGTCGTGATTGAAACAGGTCTAGATAAAAACATTTCTTTTCTGCACTGGACCTTTTTTTCTCTTCCGTTATCTCTGAAAAACATACAGATTTTAAACCCAGCCAAGTCTTACCCAAAAACATGTTTCCAACATGCCCCCTTGTGATTTAGATGAACTGCAGAGTAAAATGTCCTATTTCTGAATTTCAAAAATTGCGACTTAGATGTTTTTGCGAGAAAAACATCCAACTGCCACTTTTGAGACTTTTTCTGTTTTGAAAATGAGCGCCATGGTATTCTGTACATTATGCATGTACCTGAGAGCCCTGCCCATCCTCCACTCTGATTTGTTTTAAATTTACTACTTTGTGACTTCATTGCATGCACCATAGTCCTAGTATATAAAAACCATAAGGTGATTGGGTGTACACCGCAAGTCACGTTATGTGCATCATATTTTACCATGCTGGAACATCGGACCTCACAGCTGTGGCCCAACGCTCCCGGGCAAGAGCCTGCACTACCTGTTCTGTCCTCCACCCCCAATTACTTCCTCCCATGCCCCCATTGAGCTCTCCCACATCCAAAGGGCCCTCCACTCTCCAAAAGATTCCATTAGTTTACTCAGTCTTTGATGTGGGAGATACTGACCATTCCTTTTTTGAGTTTATGACAGCTGTTCCTGAAGAAGGATCTCAAAACAGGGTGCCTTGTCAAGCAAAAGAAAGCCACGGATTACAACAGGTCCTAGTGGAGTTCCCGTTGTTTGTTATGGTACTCACATCAAATAAGTCTGGTTATCTCTTCTATTTTTAGATTAGTTAGAAAAGGTATTGAGCGATATGGAAAACAGATTGAAATATTGTACATATTGAAACAGATATAAGCATTGGTGATAGGAATTAAGACTGTTCTAATGGTGGACCATTTATTACCACATTTTATATATATTTGGAAGACATATGATGGCGAGAGTTTGAATGAATAATCAAAATGAGACACTTTAATTCACTAATTTCATAAAACCATGAATAAATAGTTCACACTCTTTGGTACCTCCCATTTCAGAAATATTATTTATAAAGATGACATTAGGAGGTAATTTTTCTAGTGGCTTATATGGTGGGTGAAGTTTAAAAAAAATAACTTACTAGCAGAGGTGATGGAAACTAATATTGTGACAGATTTTAAGCATGCTTGGATCAGATCTAGGAGGCAGAGTTAGAAGTACTTGTGTACCTAGAGCAGTAAAGGACCAAGGAGGCAGGACAACAGACTGACTTAACCCTCCATTGCCCCAGGTACAAATAAGTACCTGTATATAATATGTAAGCCGCATTGAACCTGCTATGAGTGGGAAAGTGCGGGGTACAAATGTAACAAAAAAAAAAAAAAAATCTGCATGAGATAAGATATCCTGCAAGGGTTCAAGCTTTTATAGCTGCCAGCTGGGAAGTCTCTTTATCTCCATCCACTAGCTTGCTGCTTTCTTAGGTCTGGCCATTATATCTGGAGCTGTCATAGAGCCTGGTGTCTACTGTCATCGTCACATTAATTTTAGAAAGCATCTCAATGCCTTTTTCTTCAGCAAAACTCTTTCTTTTGTTTAGCAACGCAGAACTAGAGCTCCATTTTATTTCCCCATCTGTCTATGATTAACTGTACATTGCGTTGAACCCTTGTTTTAGGGGAAACAGCTATCAATAAGTACAACATTGACATTTTTCTCCCAACAGTTTTATTTTATGTTTCGATTTTGAACATTTGCACTGTGTCAGCAGGGTTTAGTTGAGGGTGATAATGAGATTCACTTGAGTCCATTTGTTGGTAGCTGAATAGGATCCTAGAAATCTCTGGATTATTTCATGTGCATCATAGAGTATCATCTTTGATGATAATCCCACACAAAGTATATTCAGCAGGCAGCCCACGTAAGTGCCACGTTCAGCGCTAACCCCAGATATTCTACGCTTGGTGTTTCCAGTGACTGGCATCGAATCTCCAGTTTCACTTTTGGCTACCAAAACTTTACTGCCTAAGATGATATTCCATGCTAACTGGTTGAGTTCCTAGCGGCTAAAGATAGGACTGCTATTTATGTAGTCCTATTTAACCGCTTAACCCAGCACTGAATATCAGTACAATATAGCTGGTTAGCCACTATACACTAATTACAAATATTTAGCGGAGATAACTGCCTATCTCCCACTGAATACTAGCAGTTAGCTGGATAGTTTATATATTTATAGCTTATCTGTAATTTTGTGGTTTTATTATTTTACTTATCTGTTTGGTTACTATTTTAATGTGTAGGTTTTACCTTGCTGAAATTTGTGAGTTATAAGAACTTTTAAATTAAATAATGACACAACAAAAAGAATCCGATGGGTGAACTTTGTTCTTATCGTTCATCATCTACTCTGTTATTATGATGCCAAGATCTTCAGAAATGAAATCCCACCTACAAATACAGAACAATATCCAAAGCAGTGTTAACTACGGTTAATAAATAGGAGCTCATAATTTTTTCTCTTTAATTATAATTCTATTTTCGTTCAGAGTTTCATACAGTACATTCAGTATATACATTTGACAAATAAAAGAGGAACAAACATTGCTTAGTGCACAAAATTACATTTGTGTATGTACATACTGGATACACACAGAATAGCAAGAGAGCTGTAGTGAAATATTACGAAATACGTTCATTGCAGGGCTGTAACAGTCACACTGTACACCATGGAAAGCGACACTAGACACCAGATCCCTGAAGCAAGTTTGATGTCTACACCTTTCATCATAGCTACTGTTATTCTATGCAATACATAGCTCACACCTCTGTCCTGCCTTCTGTCTGTCCATTACTAAGAGATATTGAAAGTCAAAGCATCTCATTTTATTTATAATTTTTTGTTTACATCCAATAATATAAACTTGAAATATCAGCAATAAAATAAAGGTAATCAAATTACAATAACCTAAACAGGTTAAATTATACAGGAAAAAAATAGTTTACATTTGTCCCCAATAAGTGGATCAAGACACTAGGAAATTTAAATCTATATAATTAATCAAAAATAAAACGGGAGGGGCTATGGATGTCTACAGCCGACGTTAACAGCACTGTAATTAGGGAAGCAACACAGTTGGCGACTTAACATTTTCTTTAGATGAGATAAATTCTAACAATTTCAAAGGGGAAAAAAATATATAATTATTCATTTCAAAAGTTACAAAACATTTACAGGGAAACTTTAACAAGAAAGTAGCACCCAATTTAACAACTCTAGATCTATAAGAGAGAAATTCTTTCCTTCTTTTTGTGTACTTCTTGCCATATCGGGAAAAATTTGAACTTTTTGTCCCAGAAAAATTTCATTTAAATGGCGAAAATAAAGTCTCAGAATATTATTTCTATCAAGTTCAAGAGCAAATGATACAATCAGCGTGGTTCTCTCTGTTACGAGCTCCAGAGAGTTTTCAAGAAACTCAGTCAAGTTTAAATTTGGGGTTATCTGTGGTTGTTCAATCGGATGTTTCGCTATCCCTGAGATATATTGGGTCCTCACTATAGGGGGATATCCCTCCATAGGAATCCCCAATATATCACTGAAATATTTCTTGAGCATATCCACTGCTGAGATTAAGGGTGACTTGGGGAAATTCAGAAACCTCAGATTATTTCTTCTCCCATTATTCTCCAGATATTCTATTTTTCTCTCTTGGGTTTCTTTATCTTTAATCAAAGTAGTTGTTAAATTCTTTAGTTGTTTTACTTCATTTTCAATCACCTCAATTTGCCCTTTATGTTCTTGTACATCTTTAGTCAATGTTTGATAGGATTGTTTTAAGTCCTTAATTTCGCCAGAAAGAGAAACATTCATCTGCAGTAATGTCTTGTTCACCCCCTGGATTGCCTCCCACAATGTCTCCATTGTCACCCTCATTGGTCTCTTCATACCTCCAATATCCTCAGAAGGTAAATCCTGGGTTCTAGGGGCAGCGTCCAGCGTCTGTCCCCGACTCGTTGTTTCCATCACAGGAGTCTGTGCGCCGAAAGATCCTCCTTCCGCAAACAGCTCGGCTACATTCACCAACTGCTGCGGTCCTGCCGGCGCCATCACACTTCCGGGTTGTGGAGGGGGGGTGGAATCGGGAGGACTCAGCGTCACTCCCTCAGCGCTGCGTTCGGTTCCCGAAGGAGTCGAACTCATCGAAGTAGGCATTCTTTCGCCCGGAGTCCTGACTCCGAAGCTCTCCAACGTCGTTTGCTTCAAGATTGGAGTCGACGTTGGCACCATGGAGGTAAGGGCCTGCGTTTTCCCCTTTCTCTTTCCCATTTTTTAATCGGAAAGAGAACTTCTGTCTGCTTTTACGATCGCTGGAACCGCGGAGCCCAGGGCTCACACAACCGTTAGCGCCGCCATCTTGACCCCTCTAGTCAGCATCTCATTTTATTGAGTAATTTTTATGGTTTGAAGTTGGCACTTTAAATTTTGGTAGTTCTTCTGCCTCTATCATGTATGTATCTTACTTTTTTCACCCACAAGTTCTTTACTTCAATATGGGTTGCGGTACAGCTATCTTGTCAATGTTGCACAGTACATTGGATGGCTAGTAGAAAAGCGAGGTGCAGTGCCCCCCCCCCCCCCCCCCGGTGCACAGAGCCGACATTAACATGGCGCCATGCACCGATGGGCCTGCATGCCTGAAGCAGCGGGGAGCGAGCAAGGGGGGGGGGGGTCAGGACCCCGCCTCGCAGGTGCTTCCCGCTGAGAGGGGCTGGAACAAAGGGGGGTTTAAAACCCCTGGGCTGAGCTCGGATGGCCTCTTCGGCATCCAAGCACCAGCGAGCAGGGGGAGCCCGGGGCAAGCTACACTACCCCGGCCTGGTGGCGGGGTACCCAAGCCTGATGGTGTAAGCTAGACAGCTGGGATAGCTGCACTTAAGGTTGAGATCCCTTGCTGCACGGCGGGGAGCTCGGTTTACGATTGGTCAGTCTTGTTGTGACGGCGGACTGGGTTGGCTACTAAGCCTTGAGCTGATTGGCTTGGGTACACCTGGGGGTCTTTGTTTATAAAGTTGTTTGGATTTAAAATAAAACTGCAGCCAAGTTTTGCCATGTTAAGAAATTACCATGTGTCTCAAATTATTATTATACATTGTAACGAATACCCTAGGCCAGAGGGGTCTTGGTTGCCTATGTTATGCCTGTAATGTTATTACAAGTATGGTCATTATCACTCTTCCTTACTGCAGTGGTTCTCCACCCATTTCTCAGGGTACACACGGTCAGGTTTTCGGGACATCCACAATGAATATGTGTGAGATAGATTTGAATACCAAGTAGGCAGGGCATGCAGGTATATCTAATGCATATCCATTGTGGACATCCTGAAAATCTGACTTGCTGAGTGTGTCCCAAGGACTAGGTTCAATAACTTTGAGGTCAGAATTTCACAGCATGAGAATCTATTCCAGATCAGATTTTGCAGTTCACTCAAGGCTCCCATGAAAGGCAAGACTGCATCTCTGTGAATGAAATAGGATACAGCTTCAGTCAGTGGTAGGTTATAAACTGATTAAACAACTGCTGTGGCGCACAAAGAAGCTCTTGGCTCATTGTTATTATAATCCTGCTCCCTGAGGGGCTCCACTCTAGCCTCTCCCCTCCCTCCAATTCAGGCCCTTTAATGGGTTCACAGTACCTTTGGACTCAACCTGCACCTTCTGACATGAATTTACATGGTCACTAATGAAAGTGGCTGTAATTCTGCATTTCATTGGTCTACTGGAACTGTAAGGACTATAATGCATTAGGCTGGAAACTGAAGACCCTAAGCTAAATCTTATGACACTAAGATGCGCAGCTGAGAAAAAATATAAATATTTTATATATTTACAAAGAATGTCTTTTAAATTCCAAACTTCTCCACTTGCTGGCTAAGGTGAGATTCCTGATATTCTCTTTAATTTAATGCTTAGTGCTTAATTAATTTTGCCCTGTGAAACCTCTTATTTTCTTTCTTTTTCTCTTCCTACCAAGCTCTGAGAGGGAGGCTGTATTGTATTGGGGCTCTAAAGTGCATTTTACATTGTTGAAACTGATATAATTATTGGGAATATCTGGATTTATATTACAACAAGGAAAGCTTATTTTTTATATTCTAGGGCAAAATTGGAAGTTAAATCATTTGAAAATTCTGGTCCCACCCAGAAAATTGCCTTAACACAGTAGTTAGCTGGCACTTGGGACTCTCTAAACTCAAAGTCCTGGATTTCAAGCATGCTGACTTTAGTAAAATGGGGGAATACCTGAGGAAGGAGATGATGGGCTGGGAGGACGAACAGGAAGTGGAAGGGCAGTGGTCCAGGCTGAAAGAAGCAATAAATAGGGCCACAGACCTTTATGTAAGGAGAGTAAATAAAAGCAAGAGGAAAAGGAAACCGATATGGTTCTCCAAGCAAGTGGCTGAGAAAATAAAGGCTAAAGAGTTGGCGTTCCAGAAATATAGAAAATCTCAAGAAGAGGAACACGGGGAGGAATACCGGATGAAACTGAAAGAAGCCAAGAGAGAGGTACGTCTGGCGAAGGCGCAAGCGGAAGAACAAATGGCTAGAAATGTAAGGAGGGGCGACAAAAATTTCTTCAGGTATATTAGTGAAAGAAGAAGGACTAAAAAGGGGATTGTGAGACTAAAAGATACAGCGAACCGCTATGTAGATAATGATGAAGAAAAAGCCAATTTACTAAATAGCTACTTTTGTTCGGTTTTCACTGAAGAAAATCCTGGAGAAGGACCACGAGGGACTGGCAAAAGTACACCTGAGAATGAAATAGATATAGCACCGTTCACAGAAGAGAGTGTGTATCAACAACTTGGAAAGCTAAAGGTGGACAAAGCCATGGGACCGGACGGGATCCACCCCAGAATATTGAAGGAGCTCAGAGAGGTCCTGGCGGGTCCTCTTAAAGATTTGTTTAATAAATCCTTGGAGACGGGAGAGGTTCCGAGGGACTGGAGAACGGCGGAGGTGGTACCTCTTCACAAAAGTGGTGATAGGGAAGAAGCTGGAAACTACAGGCCGGTAAGCCTCACTTCAGTTATTGGAAAAGTAATGGAAGCCATGCTGAAGGAAAGGATAGTGAATTTCCTAGAAGCCAACAAGCTGCAAGAACCGAGACAACATGGTTTTACCAGAGGGAAATCGTGCCAAACGAATCTCATTGAATTCTTTGATTGGGTAACTGGAGAATTGAATCATAGACGTGCTATAGACGTAATCTACTTAGATTTTAGCAAAGCTTTTGACACGGTTCCTCACAGGAGGCTCTTAAATAAACTAGATGGGCTGAAGATAGCTCCCGAAGTGGTGAACTGGATTAGGAACTGGTTGACGGACAGACGACAGAGGGTGGTGGTAAATGGAGTTCGCTCGGAGGGAAAGGTGAGTAGCGGAGTGCCTCAGGGATCGGTGCTGGGGCCGATTCTGTTCAATATATTTGTGAGTGACATTGCCGAAGGGTTAGAAGGTAAAGTTTGCCTATTTGCAGATGATACTAAGATTTGCAACAGAGTGGACACCCGGGAGGGAGTGGAAAGCATGAAAAGGGATCTGAGGAAGCTAGAAGAATGGTCTGAGGTTTGGCAATTAAAATTCAATGCGAAGAAATGCAAAGTGATGCATTTAGGGAGTAGAAACCCACGAGAGACGTATGTGTTAGGCGGGGAGAGTCTGATAGGTACTGAGGGGGAGAGGGATCTTGGGGTGATAGTATCTGAGGATCTGAAGGCGACGAAACAGTGTGACAGGGCGGTGGCCGTAGCAAGAAGGTTGCTAGGCTGTATAGAGAGAGGTGTGATCAGCAGAAGAAAGGAAGTGTTGATGCCCCTGTACAAGTCGTTGGTAAGGCCCCACCTGGAGTATTGTGTTCAGTTTTGGAGGCCGTACCTTGTGAAGGATGTTAAAAAAATGGAAGCGGTGCAAAGAAAAGCTACAAGAATGGTATGGCATTTGTGTTCCAAGACGTATGACCAAAGACTTGCTGACCTGAACATGTATACCCTGGAGGAAAGGAGGAACAGGGGTGATATGATACAGACGTTCAAATACTTGAAAGGTATTAATCCGCAAAAAAATCTTTTCCGGAGATGGGAAGGCGGTAGAACGAGAGGACATGAAATGAGATTGAAGGGGGGCAGACTCAAAAAAGATGTCAGGAAGTATTTTTTCACAGAGAGGGTGGTGGATGCTTGGAATGCCCTCCCGCGGGAGGTGGTGGAGATGAAAACGGTAACGGAATTTAAACATGCGTGGGATATGCATAAAGGAATCCTGTGCAGCAGGAATGGATCCTCAGAAGCTTAGCTGAAATTGGGTGGCGGAGCAGGTGGGGGGAAGAGGGGTTGGTGGCTGGGAGGCTAGGATAGGGGAGGGCAGACTTATACGGTCTGTACCAGAGCCGGTGATGGGAGACGGGACTGGTGGTTGGGAGGCGGGAAATACTGCTGGGCAGACTTATACGGTCTGTGCCCTGAAAAGACAGGTACAAATTCAAGATATGAGTTTATCTTGGGCAGACTAGATGGACCATGCAGGTCTTTTTCTGCCATCATCTACTATGTTACTATGTCTAATATGATGGTACAAGCTTGTGGCTCAACAGGCAGGGCATCAGATAAATCCTGTAATTCCATGTATACTAAACCCCAATAATTTATTTGGATTTTGCTCACACCTTTTTCAGTAGTGGCTCAAGGTGAGTTACATTCAGGTACACTGGGTATTTCTCTGTCTTTGGAGGGCTCACAATCTAACTTTGTACCAGAGGCAATGGAAGGTTATGTGAGTTGCCCAAGATCACAGGGAGCAGCAGTGAGATTTGAACTGGCCACATCTGTCAGGACTGGTGCTCTAACCACTGCTACTCCTCCACTCCTCTGCGTGTCTCTCTGTGTGTTACATTAGTTCTGAACAATATTCAAATATCCTGTAACAAATTATTGCAGCACTACAAGCCAAATACCATAGAGCAGTAGGGTGGAGAAACAGCCCTTCTCAATGGAATGACCTGCTTTATAGCCAACAGTAAAAGCGATGTTTTGTATTGAGTTATAAACTGGATTAACCACCATCATAAAACTAACACAAGCTACAAAGAACGGCTTGTTTTTCTTTTTATTGTTAAAAAGGATGGAGACAAAGATGTACAGTCAAGCCAAAGAATCCACATCAAAACTCAGGCATACACAGCAGGGTCTTGGATGCTGAACATATGTTTACTAAAAAGACATTAAAGGAAAGGAAAAGGCATTTTAAGTGTGAACTGTTTTAAAGGCATGCTGCCAATCACCCTAGTTTATTCTCTTTAATGTGTTTTTCATATAAGGAACATTGACTGGTTGACTGCTATTAGTACAGGACATATTATAGCAGCACAATCCAGAGAGAATTCAGTACTGGGGCACCTTCAGCGCTTGCATTATGTTATCGTACCGTGTTGATAGAAGCCTCCAATATGCCAGAGTATAAACTATTCTTCAAAATGCATTAAAGCCAATGGTAAACAACAACCACGTCCTTCCATAATGATAATTTGTTATGGTACAACTTTATTGACTTCAGTAATTAACGAGGAAAAACAGGAGGTAATATCAAACAGAATGAAAAAGGGGTTTCTGACTCACTTAGGGCAGGATTAACCCTTTGGTGGGCCCTATGTAAACAAGCACATTGGGCCCTTCATTGTAATATTAATACATCTGAATACTCCTAAAACGTGGTTCTGACTGTAGAAGAAAATTGACAGAGGAGGACGCAGCATGTTAGAAATGCTGCTCAATGACTTTCCCTGCTGACTGGAGGGCAATGCAGAGAGAATGGAGAGACCTCTATGGACGGCAGTACTTCTGGTTCTTCCTCCTCTCCACTACCCCCTTTCGGGCAAGAATTACTTAGCAGGGCAAAAGCCTACCTTGGGAGTCATGACATTACATATCTGAGAAAGCCTCACCAAAATAATAGTTTTCTTATGCCACTGTTTCCTGCCCTAGACCCACTGCCATTGTTTTCTGCCATGAACTAATGATTGCAAGTAGGGTAAATGCTAAACTGGTTCAACGGGACACTGTGTATACAAAATGAAGACCAAGATGCATTGCAGGTTAGACTGTACTGATTAGGAGTGACCTAGTTCAAATCCCACTTCTCCACAGTGACAAGCCTTGTGACCACGGGTAATCATTTTATCTCCTATTGCCATAGGTCCCTACTTAAGACTGTTGCAGGACAATTCTAAAACTGGGCATGTGCAGTTATGCATGTTTTGCATGCACACATGATGCCTTAATTAGCATTTACATGCAAAGTACATTACGCACTAGTCTATAAGTTAGCGGGTAACAACAAAGGGGGCATATATGTGGATGGAGCAAGGGCAGGCCATGGGTGTGTTCCCAAGAGTCACACACAACTTATAGAATACTATCAGTTACATGCACTGCTTGATGCACTTAAGAATGCCAACATATGTCAGCCATTGACCTGGCATAAGTGATCATGCCTAAAGCTTGGCATGCCAAAGCACCTTTACACTGGTATTCCAATATGGCTTAGGCAGGCCCAGATGCCATCATGGAACTGGTGCTCAGTATGCACCATGGTGATGTCTAACTCAAGACACCAACCCATTGATTTCATAAAGGGTGCTTTGAGATGTGCGTGCAAATTTAGGTGCACACCCATCAAAGATGTACACATGTAAATTGAGGTGTGTGATCCACCCCTAAATTTTATACGTGTCCCAAAAAAGGGGACATGGAAATGGAAGGGTCATGGGTGGACCATGGGCATGGTTTTTGATTATGCGAGCAATTATAGAATAAGGGGGCTCTGAGCTTAAATTTAAGAACTGGTATTTACACCACATTTTTGTTGGTACTACTGGATGTGCCTATATTTAAACATGACCCCAGGAGTTAACCCTTATTCTATAAACAGTGCCTAACTTTAGTCACAGCTTAAAGAATAGCGCTCAGGTTTTTTTTCCGGCATCAATTTTTCAACACTATTTATAGAACCTAGTCCCAAGTTATAGAGTTCCCCTTAAGCTCCTTGGGGCAGGAGCTTATTGCAATTGGGTTAATGTTGAACCTTGAGCATTATCTGGAAGGTCAGGCTAAAAATTCAATTGCCTTTAAAATAAGGTATTCGATGACATTTGCTGAGGGTTTATTATAATTGACTCAGGAAGATTATGCACAGAACTTCTGCACCTACTATTGGTGTGGGTAATTTTCCCATTAAAAGTCTACCTAAATCCTTTTGGGAATCCAAAACTTTATGTGTGAATGCATTCTCTGCCCCAGTCACATATGCTGGAGTAGTTCTCAAAAGCTCCATTTCTTCATATAGGGGGTCCTTTTACTAAGGTACGCTGAAAAATGGCCTGGGCGCGCGCAGATCCATTTTTCAGCATGCCTGCAAAAAATGCCTTTGTAAAAGTTTTGCTGAAAATGGACGTAAGGCAAAAATCAAAATTGGCGTGCATCCATTTTGGGTCTGAGACCTTACCACCAGCCATTGACCTAGCGGTAAAGTCTCATGCGGTAAACGGGCGTCAAATGCCACTTGATGTGCATCCGACAAGCACATCTGAAAATAAAAATGATTTTTCAAATGTGCGCCAAAACTGAAATTACCACAAGAGCCATGTGGTAGCTGGGCAGTAACTCCATTTTGGCGCATGTTGGGCATGCATAGACGGTTACGTGGCTTAGTAAAAGGGCCCCATAATGCCTTTTTGAAAATTCTTAGGAGTTAATTTCATAACAGGGTGCCTATGTGAAACGTGAAAAAAAGCTTTGGTTTTAGAAAGGCACCTAAATACCTTTATACAACAGGCTCCTACAATTACCTCCACCAGTACACAAATTCTGCTGTGCATCTACTTTTTGTGTGTGTATGTAAATGTGTCCACCTAATTTCCCCCGAGTAATTTTTAAAGGCACCTAGGCACATAGGTTTCCTTTATTAAATAACGAGTTCCAATATCATGAAATTTTAACCAAGCAAGCTCTAAGCAATATTTCTCTATGGCATAAAGATTAATTTATAAGGACCTTCATATTCAAAGTTCACAGCATTAGAGGAAATTCCCTCAATCTGTGCACACCAATTATAAATCATCAGTTCACAAACTCTTTTCTCATTATATCAAACCAGTGTGACTTGTATTTTAGTAGTGTGAGCTGAGGCACAACCTACATCGCAAGCAAAGCCCTCCAATACTATTCGAAACATTTTTGTACTGCTGACGTTGCATAATGGTTCATGTCACACTAATTAGGTACAAGCACTGCAGACCTGAATTTATGATATCTTTATTATTTTTCTAGCATGGCCACTTCACCGTTATTCATTTCTGGGATTTCTAGCTCAAAGCACACAAAATAATTTAGCAGCTACCAGAACTGGTCCCTGCTTTAATGTCTACCTCCAAGACTGGCTATTATGATGGTGGTTTCAGGCAACAGGCACAACCTTTACTTCAATTCGCAGCCTGATTTATGGTGATGTCCTTGTGCGATAGCTAGGGCTCCCTTTGCAGAGGCAGCAAATGCTGCCTCTCTAGCACTTCCAGTTTGAGGTCTGGGAGACAGGTCCATGTGACAATGCTGCCAGTGGGCTACTAGGCCAACCCCCAGGTGTTTATGGGGATAATTGTCCAAACCAGCCTGAATTGATGGAAACTGCACAGGTGCTTTTAATGTGCATAACTGATGCAGATTATCAAGGGAAACAGCCTGGGTTCTTGTATAGATTGATATTTCCCTGCATTGGAGCCGACTCTGTGGGTGCTGTGGGTGCTTGAGCACCCCCAATATTGAGAAAATTCCTTGTATGTGTCCAGGGAGGGGTCATTTCCATTGGGCTTAGCACCCCCAATAATTTTAAAAAGTTGGCTCCTATGTTTCCCTGAGGCTTTCAATTTGAAGACAGTAGCTTTTATGTATACATTGTTCTTAACATGAGATACTTTGGAACACAGGCTTCTGATAGCAGACAAAAGAGGCATACCTCAAGTCACTTAGGGGGTCTTTTACTAAAGATTAGCTTGAGTTATCTGCAGCAGTGCCCATAGGAATAAAATGGGACCTACTGCAGATAACTCAAGCTAACCTTTAGTAAAGGACCTCCTTACAGCATTGATTCTCAATGTATGGTACATGTACCCCATGGGGTATGCCAGACAGAGGAGCACAGGCATCCCATATAAGAGGCTTTCCAGCCCCAACCACAACCTTCCCCTCTCTTCTGCTGCCACTGCCATCAGGCTCTCTGTCTTCCCAGGTCAATGGCAGTAGTGGAAGCAGTGAAACAATGGGACAATATGTAAGACCATTTTCCTGCACTAACTTTGCTGGTCTCACCCCCTCTGATGTAAACTTCCTGCACTAAAGGACAAGACTGGCAGAACTAGCAGCTATGTTTGCAAGAAAATGGTCCCACACATCTTCCTGCTGTTTTACCACGGCCACAGCTAACTCAGGATAGCAGCAAGAGGGAGAGTGGGAAGGATGGGGAAAAAGAGATGGAGAAAAAGGGAGCTATGCTGGGGGGGAGAGAAAGGACATGCTGCATGGCAGGGGGAGAGAAAGAGAGAGACAGCTGCTGCATGGGGGGGGGGGGGAGAGAGAGCTGCTGCATGGTGGTAGGGGGTGGTGGGGGGAGAGAAAAAGAGAGGGGGAGATGGTGCATGGCTTATAAACAACATAAGTAATTCACAACTCTGCCTGCACTCCACCAAAATCACCTCTTCCCCAAACATACCTACACACAGATCATGTAAAGTGCATGCCATCTTCTCAGCATGCATAACCTATGGGGTAATTTTATTAGAGGCATTTTACATGTAAAAAGTTTTTTAGAAGATTACTACACAATAACCTTGAGTCTCCCCACAAAGTCTCATCCTTAGAATAAACAGAACATACAACTTAATGTGGTTCTTAGACCAAATGTATACATCCATCTCTTCTGAGAATATTTATTGTAAAGAGCCTTGAAACCAGATGTATGTGGGTGGTCTCGACCCCTGACATAGTGCCATAATATTAGGCATGGGTAAGGGGGAGGAACCCTCTGGAACTTCTAAATATGCGCTTTGCCTCAGAAATGCAAACAAACACAGAAGACAAAGGGAACTGAATGTCTTTTCTGTTATAATTAATAACACAACCCTACACAGATTGTACGAATCAAAGATTGTCTTTGCTATAACTTCTCTCGTGTCTGTGTCTATATCTATAGATATACATACCTACAGAGACAGACACAGATATGTGTATATATATTATCTATATCTCAATTAGACAGTGTTATTAAACGCGCTAATGCTCACAAACACACACACAACAAAGAAAATGAACTGAAAACATAGCGTAAGCAGAACTAAAGCTGGTACTGATAGCAGGAATAGTCAGATATCACCAGGATCTGATGCCCTGGGGTGTTTAACATGTAAAAAGCATTCACTCAGACTTGTTCAATACTTAGTCTGACAACTGTTTACAAATGTGAGGAGAAAAAGAAGTGTTTGTGACATGAAGGGCTGCTACCAACACATCTCGTCCCCCTTTTCTCATTAATTGAGCATCATTCCTTGTGGTTATAACTCCAGCTAAGGTGAGCACAGCTCCATGTTATAAGGGACCCTCTGGTCAAGTCCCATATATATTCCACTGAATTCCTTCTGTCTTCTGAGATTAACATGCTTGCTTTCTTCTACAGAAGCAAACAGAACTATATAAGTACCAAAATGGAGCACGGGTTGAAAAAAAATAACCCGAGGGAAAACAACAACAAAGCCAAAATGAACTGGGTATAGGATGCTCGTCCTTAACTTCCAAACAGTCATGTCACAGTGAGGTCCTTGTGCCTCAGCGCCTGCTGCTATGTGTAACTCTGATGCTCTAATGACACAGTAACACTATAGCAGATCTGATGCTTCCAGAGACACATATTTCAGAGTACAGCTCCTGGTAAGATTGAGTTTATCCTGTTTAGTGTTTGGGAGCCATCATCAGAGTGCAGCACGATGATGGCAGCAAAAAACATTCCACATGGTGCTCAGAAACATAACACACTGGCATAGAAGGGCCTCAGATCAATTAGGGTCAAGGACCACTTCGTATAAAACCTATTGATTTATAAATACCATAATTTCTGGAAAATGGAACTGTTCTACAATGCTATCATGAACAGTTCAAGATTATCTTCATGTATAAGGGGCTAGAGGCCTGGATTACAAAGCAGTCTGGCTTCGAAATATGTGCGTACAGGTTCTGCTGATCAATAGTCTCTCCTTGCTTCCTGTGGGCAGAATCCATCCTACCAAATACTATGCCATAATAAGTTAACAGACGTGTAACAGACTGGTTTGTATGCCCACAGTTCACGCACTGTCCAAGGCAGACAAAAGGACTCCTGAAGCAGGATGCTTTGGATAGACCAAAACTCCTTGGCAAGTAATCTCCCAGCTGTCTCAGCATGCTATAAAGTCCGAATAGCCACTGGATACAGCAAAGACATATGTTCTGCTCCTTTGATGGGTAATTTCCGGCTGGCGTAGTAATGGATGATCTCCGGCACATTATCGAATGGTGGACTGTTCTGTCCCAGGATGTATTTGTTTTCTTTGGTTCGGGAGAGTTTCATATGCATGAAGCCTTGGTTACTCCTATTTTGGGGAGGGAGAGAGAAAAAAAAGAGAGAAAATTTACTAAATTGCTATCTCATGTGAATGATGTCATCACACTGCTATTTGTAGCATCTGGAAAGTCACAGACTGAACCAAAGGAACAGAGAATGGAACCCCCAGAAACTCCTCTAGACATTATAAAAATGAAAATAATGGCAACATATAAGAAACCCAAAGATGTAAGGTTTCTAAACATGAGGCCACTCCAGTCTGGAGATCTGTATAAGGCGCGGATTTTGTTGGTTTCTTTGTTTTTTTTGTTTGCATATTTTTTTCTTATTTATATTTATTAATTTTTCAAAATTTAAATAAAAGATTGTTTTGATCCAGCAACACAGATACCAATATTATTAAAGGCATAACTTTCAAAACTCAAGAAACCAAATAATCTTCCATAGACCACATTTAGTAGAAAGAAGAGGAGGGGAAAGAAATAATTCAAATTAAAAATAGGCATTAGTAGCATGACAAAATTTCCTTCTTATTACCCACATCATAACCTGTAAATAATTTTCTTCATATATAGAAATGCACACAACTGCTCCGGGGCAAAAAACATATACTTAGCACCCCGTCTAAACATACATTTACAGGGATATGCTAAAAGAATCATGGTTCCCAAATTTCTTGTTTCCCGTCTCATTGCCAAGAAAGCTTTCCTTCTATCTTGAATAGTTTTTGTCACACCAGGGTAGATTCAAAGCTTTTGCCTGCAAAACCTTGCTTGGGAATTTGTATAATTTTTATTGGTCTCAGAAAAAGGCACAATGACACAGAAAAGCGCAAAATGTAACTGCTTATGGCTCATATTTTACAGAACTCTTAAATACCAAGAAGACAGACCCCCAAAAGCGATAAAACAAATGTTATGCCAGTCCCAAAAAGGTCCCCTATCACCTCTAGACTGAATATCGAGTGGAGGAGTGGCCTAGTGGTTAGGGTGGTGGACTTTGGTCCTGGGGAACTGAGGAACAGAGTTCGATTCCCACTTCAGGCACAGCTCCTTGTGACTCTGAGCAAGTCACTTAACCCTCCATTACCCCATGTAAACCGCATTGAGCCTGCCATGAGTGGGAAAGCGCGGGGTACAAATGTAACTAAAATAAAAAAAATAAAAAAATAACCAGAATCCACCTCTGGAATGACCCTGACATAGCCGACTTTAAATTCGGCGGCAGTAACTGGTCATTTTCAGCGAGGATGATTGGTTAAGTGCCACTGAAAATGACCAGATATCGGTGACCGAGTTAACCAGTCAGTGGCTGTTTCCAGCTGGTTAACTTGCTTTGACTATCGGCTGGATACAGGCTAGAATACTTTGATTTACATATGTACTTTCCCAAACTAGGCTTTATGGCTGACATGTACCTGCTCATACATATTTACGTTAACATTCTATAAAGAAAAGGAGGAGCCTACTTTTCTTAATAGAATAGGCCCTGAATAGCTGTCTCCTTTATAGAATTACCCTCTTTGTCCTTTGGAATAATCTGCCTCATGTGAGCTTCTGTTGTTCAATAAGAATCATTCAAACATAAGAAAGTGAAGCCCTTATTGGGAAGAACTAAACCAGTTGGATTAAGGGTAGGACTAACTGAGGAAAGGGTAACTTTCATTGAGTAAGGCTGCAAGACATGAGGGCCCTTAAGAGTGTGTACGAAAGTGGTAGTAAGGTGGATTGGATTCACAGTGCTGCCCAAAAAGTTTCTTTATTTATGGGTAAGTTTTGTGATTGCCATTCGGATGTTTCATCCGACTGCTAATCCTCTTTCGCTTCATTATCAGTTGAAACAGAAAGAGGAAAGGAATTATAGTAATTAAGATGTACCTTGGGAATGCTAAGGGACAGTGGCACGCATACAAACTTGTGCTCCCATGGAGTCCCTGTGGTACACATTTGATCAGCAACGTCATTTCTTTCCTTTCTTCTCCTCTTGTCCTTAGCAACTAAAGTCATTAGTACTGTTTCACCCAAGAGACATGGCTCACAGCTGAAGGCAGACTCTGCAGCAGGCTTCACTCTAGCAATAAGCAAGGGAACCCAGGCAGGAAACTTTCAAAGGTCAGCCCTGCTGAAAGCTGCAGCATGCAGCCCATGGAGATAAGTAGATTCAAGTGCCAACAGATCAAGATAAACAGGTTACTGTAGATTTAACTGGGTGCTCTATATAAGCCTATCTCTTACAGAGGAAGCAGTAGCTCTTGTGCCATTTCATGGCTCCTAGCACCAATAGATAGATCAGCACCAAGGACACAAGCTATCTGCCTAGGGAATTCTAATTAAAACTGCAAGCCTTTATCTAAGTTGTCTGCAGAAATTCTGTGGGGTATTTTATTTTCAACATGGATCTAGTTGTCACCAATGCTACTTATATTAGGGTCGCACCCTGCTATATAAATGTCTTCCTTGTCTCCCATGACACTGTAAACTGTTCTGTAACTTTTGCAAAAGTTATACAACATTTGCGCTGCTTTCTGGTTGTGTGGGTGAAAGGATGGGTTGCAAAGGTGTGGTGGTGGGTTGGGGAATGTGTTCATATGGAGATGAAAGTCTGAGTTGCCAGAAGGAATGGGCAGCCAAAATGTTTAATCTTGCATTGTCATTTAGGGAATGTTTTTGTTCTATTCAGGGTTTTTCTGGCCATTTTGTCAGTTTTTGATAATACTGTACACTCTTTGGAAAGAGACTGCGCTATTTTAGAGAGATAGTACACTCTTTTCCTGAATTTGCAAATGTGCAGTAGTTCATGTATGCTCGGAGATTCCACTATTGGGAAGGAGTGTGCACTCTTTCTGAAAAGTGTGTCTTTTCACATAGTGCAAACTATTATTGGCTGGGCTGCCGAGAGGGCCGGGGGGGGGGGGGGGGGGCAAAATTCCCCGGGCTTCCAAGGGGTCCCGGCGCCGGGGTCTCTTTTCCTTTCCTGCTCCTGACGGGACCCGAGCAATCGTGTCCCGACAGGAGCAGGAGACAGAAAACTCCGGTACCGAACATGCCCTGAGAGGAAAAGCAGCCGTAGGAGCAGGCCGTCAGCACTGCAGGAAGGGCCTTCTGCTGGGAGGGCCTTACAATCCCCGCCAGCTAAGGTATTTAGGCAGCGGCAGCGATTGTGGGGGGGGGGGGGGGGGGGGGGGTGGCAGAGGCAGTGTTTGGGGGAGGGGTGTGGCAGCTGCCCTGCCCAGGGCCCGGTTCATTCTCTCGGCGGCCCCAATTATTGAACTAAAAACCATGAAATGTACTATATTGTTAGAAATGTCAGTCCATTCACAGTTGTTAGTGTGAGGGTGTGAGAACTGAACAGCTGGGCCAATAATTTTCCCTGTACCTGCATGGGTGATATATGTGTGTGTTTGTACGTATATGCAATGGGGCAGGTGCGAGGTGTTAAGAGTATACACGGCATATGAGTAGGGGGCGCTATAGGGTGCGTGTAAGTTTGGGGTAGAAAGGAAGTAAGATGTGCAGAGGGGTATTTGGTTGGGATCTGTGGGTTGATGTGGGCAAGAATTATAAAGTGTGTAGGGGTTGCCTGTGTGTGTGTGTGTGTGTGGGAGGCTTTGGAAGTGTGGGTTAATGTAGTATTGAAGGTTTCTTTTGGCGACATCCTTGTCTAGTTGCTTCACTCGTTTTCCTCATCTCTATCTGCTTGTGCTGCTGAGATTCTGGAAGGAAGCAGTGGCGAGCATTCTACAGCTTTTAACAGCTTCAATTAAAAGATATGCAGACTCAGTTCTCTGAAAACACTGATCCAACCTTACCCATTCAACACATTCACACATTCTTCTTGCATGCCAAATTAGGTAAATTCCCATCCCTTTTCAGGAACACTATTGTAGGCTACAGGCAGATGGACAGACAGACAGACATCCTTTTACATAATTCCATCCAACATTCCATTAGTTGGAAAGTACCAGATAGAAAAAAAAACAGAACTTAGTGAAGCAAACATCAAATATGATTCTGTTAGAGGAGAAAACACCCACACACACACATCAATAGAGGCAGTAAATGAAATTTCAGCTCTGCTGTCATTTTTTATGAAACTCAGTCAAGTGATCAGCGAGAGAATGGCTTTTCGTTTCCAGATTGTCTGAGCGATGGCTCTCAGGAGAGGCGCTGGGAAGAGCTGCGACAGACCCAGCTTATACATTCGCACATTTTATTGCTGCGTGACCCTCAACCACCTTCTGCAGACACAAACAAGCAGCAGGTTTGATTTTGATCTTCTCTCTGACTTTCAAAGGGAAAGCGTGAAAAGGGGGTAAGAGTGGAAGGTTGGTTCAGCACAAAACTCTAATGACCCTTTAATGACAAAATTTGCCACCGTTGCATGCATTATAGGCCTTTTTCTGAAGCCGCTAGCAGATAACGAAAACGGAATGCAAACCAGAAACTACCATTGAAATGTGGACAATTCGCAATGCACTAACCATACCGACGATTCTAACGAATCATTTAACGTGAGAAATTTAGCGAGATCTCAGACCTGTCGCTCAGGCCTGAGCTGTCATCTCCCCGCTCCCTCCTGCACCTTAAAAATGCAAGCTGGCAAGTAAAAAAAAAAAAAAAAAAGTTATATAAAACACAAACCGGTAGTTCCCCACTTCCCCCTGCACTAACTGAAACAAAATAAACTCAAATAGATCAGGAGGGGGAAAAGGCGCTCGTCAGGAGCGTCCTGTATGGGCGCCCTGCCCCCCCCCCCCCGAGATCAGCACTGTTCCCCGCTTCAGCCGGTTTTAATAAAAACAAATCTCCAAATTTTCTCATCCCCGCTCCCCCTCCCGCTTAGCTTAGAGGGAACAGTGCTAAACAGATGCCTAATTTGATGCTATTTCTTAGACACACAGGTCCTTTGTTGCCACGACCAGTGGCATAGCTATGGGGGGGGGGGGGGGGGGGGCACGGGGGCCTGCCCCCCCCCCAAAAAAAAATTGCTCTGGGCCCTTGGTTTGGCTGGTGGGGGTCCTCAACCCCTGTCAGCTGAAGCCTTCATCCAGAGCTGGTCTTCAGCGCTGCCACATTGACTACCCTGCTGTCTCTTTCCCTCACGGTCCGGTGAGCTAAGTTTAGTGAAACTGAGCATGTACGCATGCTCAATTTCATTAAAACGAGCGTGCTGGACATGAGGGGAACAGAGACCAGTGCTGGACGAAGGCTTCAGCTGGTGGGGGGGATGGGGACTCCCGCCAACTAATGTATGTACAGTGGTGGTGCTTCAGCTGGCCGGCGTTTGGGACCCCTGACAGCCAAGATATGTACAGAAGTGGAAGTAGGGGGGAGGGCAGGGCAATGGACCAAAATGTGCCTCTCCCCACTTTGGGCTTTGGCCCCCTCCCACCTCGATGTCTGGCTACGCCCCTGGCCATGACTGAAGTGGTGTTAATAGCTTATAAGGTACAATAAGCTTGACCAAACAAGATGGATATATATTTCAAATCTGATCCTAAACTTGCTCTCTCTCTGTTCTTATTTTCAAGGTCAAAGGGTCAATTTTAAAACAGCCATTGAGCAAGGCAGTGAACTTTAACTGGTTATCATTATCTGAATTTTCAGTTGCAGTTGGCTAGAGTTTCACCTGAACATTACGTTAAATCTGGCAGGTCAAAATTTGACCCATTATCTCAGCTCTGGGCTACTCTTCAAATTTACCCTCTCTTTTACAAAGCCACACTAGCAGCTGCCGATGCGGTAATGTCGAAACAGCCCATTCAAAGTGAATGGGTTGTGTCAACAATCCTGAACGGATTTGAAAGTGTGGGGGAGTTAGTCTATGAACATCAGTGCTAACTGGGTTAATACCTTTGCCAACTTCTCTCCCTTACCAAACAAACCCTCAAGTGTTCCTTGATTACTCTTCTACCTGTAACTTTTATTTTTCAAATTTCCTCTGAGCTCCCTGTCAAATTTCCCATTGTCTTATTTATTTTAAAATTTATATACCACCTTAAAGCCTAGGTGGTTTCCAAAATTATATATATAATAAAAACAAGACACAAAAAATAAAAAAAACAATCCAATTATTATCCATTAGATTAAATCAGATAAACAGTATAGTAATCACTACTCAATAGAATGCTGCCACAAAAAGCTGTGTTTTAAGCTGCTTCTTAAATTGAAACACATCATTATATAAACAGTAGTAAAAAAGCCCCGTTTCTGATGCAAATGAAACGGGGCCTAGCAATGTTTTCTTCTGTGTGCAAGTGGGAGTGTGTGTGTGTCCCTGCCCTCTGGCCTCTCTCCCCTCCCCCCTCTGAGTCCTTCACTGTTACAGAGCCAGCGATTTGATTTCGTGCTCTGCTGTTTTCCTTCACTGACTGTGTTACAGAGAGGGCGGGGCAGACACTCATAGGGAAACCGGATATCTCGCCCCCTTCACACTTCCGGCTGGAGGCTTCATAGAACGTTGGTGTTGCCTTTTATATAGAGATGTGACCTTTGAGTGCATTCCATAGCTGTGTACCAGCCACTGCAAATGATGAGGACTTTGCTTCTGCATAGTGTATTGCATAATTGGATCCAGTGACAACTGCATTGTTTTATCCGATCTCAAAGATCTGGTAGGATGGTATACCTTCATAACTTCCTGAAAGCAGGCAAGAGCAACCGCATTCAAAGTGCGATGGATCAGGACCTTGTATCTGATGGACAACAGGTAACCAGTGCAAGTTCTTAAGAAATGGCGAGACATGAACAAACTTACCCACCCAAGGTATCAGTCGTGCTGCCACATTAAGGACTATCTGTAAAGCAATAAGTCTCGGTGATGATATTCCGAGATATAGGGCATTGCAGTAGTCCAACCGTGACAACACTAGCCCTTGTACCACAAGTCTCAGATCATAAGTAGATAGCATCGGTTTAAGCCTATGGAGCAAATGGAGCTGAAATAAACAAGCCTGTTATTAACCTGAGCACTCATGTTCAAAGTGCTGTCTAACTGAACCGTTAACAATCTCATTTCCTTTTGCATAGGTAAGTATTTATCACCCACATTAACCCTTTCAGGCCATGAGTTGTGCTCAGGTTTCCCCATAATCATGACTTTGGTCAATGCACAATAAATAATAGCCCCCCAATCCAAACCCTCATTTGCACCTCCCACAGAAGAGCCCCAAACTTCTCCTAAATCAATCCAGCAAAATTCCTGCCTTGCCCACTCCTGGTTCTGTATCCAGTGTTGGTCCAATACTTGCATTGTCAGCATAAACTGACATGGTTTAGAATTTTGGATTTGTCCTTTGATTTTTGTATCCGGACTTACTTCATTGCTCTCTCCCTTGATGTGGGCTTGAATTTCAATCTTTATTTGTACAAAAGTTTCTATGTACATTTTTTGTATTTCTAAATGCTTACTTTGTAATAGTTTGCAAAATTCTCAATAAAAAAAAGAATTTTGGAGGGAGAAGATATGGCATTAGTAGAAAAGGTATAGAGAAGAGCAAACATAATGATAAAGGGATGCATAATGAAACTAATAGGTAGCACATTTAAATATATTGGAGTAAGTCTTTCTGTCAGTGCACACAAACTGTGAAAATGTATTGCCTGATGTGGTCAAGACAGTTAAGTGCAGCAGGGTATAAAAATGGTTTAGACTGATTCCTGAAGTAGTAGTCCATAAGCCATTTTTAGTCACGGAAAAGCTACTGTTTTCTCCTAGTTTGAGCAATAAAAAATGGACAGGACTGCCGAGAGACAAAGCCGGACCCAAAGTAGGGCCGCCGCCGCCGCCCCCACTTGGGCCACCACCAGCCCCGCACTCTCCTGCATCTTCTCTTCTCCTCCTCTCTCTCGGTTTCTCCTGTGTGCCTGGACCCAGGTTATCGCATTAATGTAATCACCTAGGTCCAGACACATAGCAGCAGGAGAGAGACAGACCCTGGCACCGGGCCCCCTCTTCGATGGGCCTAGTAAGATGGATGTCCTTCGGCAGTTCTGTGAGAAACACGTCCTTGTTACTGTACTCTTATGAATGTTCCTTATATTTCCCGTACCTGGATGTCTGCAACTAGTTGCACTGTACTTGCGGAACAACCAGGTACATCACAGAAGTCCATAGTAATAAGGACGTCTTTCTCGTAGAACCGGCAAAGGACATTGATATGACAAATTGGCAAGTACAATGAATGTTTTAGGAACGTCCTTTCGCGGTTCTGGAAGATGGGCGTCCTTTTTACTATACTTTGGGCGTCCCTAATTTGGGCGTTTTGCACTGCGATAATGGAATGCCTAAGGACGTCCATACTATTGATTATACCTACCTGATTTTGGCCGACTTCACGAGGGCATCCTAATTCATACTTGGACGACCTTTCGAAAATGCCCCTCTAAATATGATGCGTATGAATAAAGAACTGAGCAAGAGAAGATGGAGATCCTGAATAAAGATTTTGAATGTTAAATAGGAAATATACAAAGGACAAAGAGAGTGATGATTCTGCAAGTAGTTTGTGTGAGGCAAATAAATAGCAACAGGGCCATGAGCCTACAATTTGGAATCAGATGTGCCCGGCTTTGACTGTATTATTGACAGTTCTCCTTTACATCCGTTTGTTCTTCTCTGCAGATTTAAGCGGTGCTGACCTGCTTATCAAATGGTACTCATTCCACCAGACAGAATTTTACTCTACTGGGTTTAAGAAAAAAAAAATATTTAGAGACTTTTAAGACACTAAACAAAAATGATGTGTTTTTTTTTTTAAGCTGAGGATCTGAAAATGAGCTTTTCATGGTGCAAAATTATCCATCCATATCTTAAATAAAGTGGGTTGTTATAAAAAAAAAAAAAACAACAGTGAACATGAACAATTCTTTTTTTTATTCTGTAGCTTTTTGGCAGTAAAAAAAAACCAGTTTCTGAAATGACAAGAAGAGAGATTGCACATTCTTTGTGGGAATGCTCTCACATAATGTCACCGTGCAATTAATTAGTGTCAATTATTTATCACACCTTTGTATCAACTTACATATTGGATACAGTACCACGCTCAGTACTGTATAACCAGCAGGTGGGCTCTGCAAGCTCGAGGAAATGTATTATATGTCCTTTGGAACATTTCAAGGGAACATCTTCACTACAAGTTTGTCTCTATCATGGAGAAGTGTGCATGTTCTCCATTAGTCTTTGATATCTATAGATGTCTCTAAGTATCAAAATCCACAACTGCTATTTTAGCTGTTTGTTGCAGTAGTCCATCATCTGGCCAGGTAACAAGGTAATCTTGGAACTCTTCCAAACGTTTTCACTGTGAATCCTCGGTGAATTTATTTCCTACTAGTAAAAAAGGCCCGTTTCTGACACAAATGAAACGGGCGCTAGCAAGGTTTTCCTCGGAGTGTGTATGTTTGGGAGAGTGTATGTGAGAGTGACTGTGTGTGAGAGAGACAGTGAAAGTGTGAGTGTGTGTGAGAGCGTGAGTCTGGGTGTGAGTGTGTCTGTCAGAGTGTGTGTGTGAGAATGAGAGTGTGTGCAAGTGCGTATGTGAGACACAGTGTGAGAGAGAGTGTGTGTGTGTGCGAGAGTGTGTGAGACACAGATTCTCTGTGAGAGTGAGTGTATGAGACCAAGCGAGTGTGCGAGTGACTGTGTGACACATAGAGAGTGAATGTGATACAGTGTGAGACAGAGTGTGTGAGAGTAAGAGTCAGAAAGACATTGTATGTGAGAGAGAGAGTGTGTGTGTGTGACAGAGATACCTCCCTTCCTCTCTCTCTCTGGTGTCAGGCCCCCCCCTCTCTCTCTGTTGTCTGAGATTCCCGCCACTGCACCCAAGCAATTGGTGTGCTGGAGGAGGGGGAGAGAGAAAGAGTGTGTGTGTTGGGGGGGGGGGATGTGTTGGGGGGGGTTCAGCTTGGAAGAAGAGGGGTGCGGGGGGTTCATGAAGCGCTACCAGATGTGAGTGAGAGAGTGAGTGTGTGTGTGTGTGTGTGTGTGTGGGGGGGGGGTTCAGGAAGTGATGCCAGATGACAGAGTGTGTGAGTGGGGCGGGGGAGGGCAGGTGGTTCAGGAAGCGCTGCCAGATGAGAGAGAGAGAGAGAGAGAGAGTGTGTGTGTGTATGGGGTTTCAGGAAGCGCTGCCAGATGAGAGAGAGTGAGTGTGTGTGTGTGTGTGTGTGTGTGGGGGGGGGGGGGGGGTCAGGAAGTGCTGCCAGTTGAGAGAGTGAGTGAGTGTGTGTGTGTGTGTATGGGGTTTCAGAAAAGTGCTGCCAGATGAGAGAGAGGGTGTGTGTGTTGTGTGGGTATGTTGTGTGTGTGGGGGTGGGGGGTTCAGATTGGAAGAAGAGGAGTGTGGGGGTTCTGGAAGTGCTGCCAGATGAGTGAGTGTGTGTGTGTGTGTGGGGGGGGGGGGGGGGGGCGGTTTATTAAGCATTGCCAGATGAGAGTGTGTGTGTTTGGGGCGTGGGTTCAGGAAGCACTGGCAGAAGAGTGAGAGTGTGTGTGTGGGGGGGGGGGGGGGGGGAGGGTTCAGGAAGCGGGGCCAAATGAGAGTGAGTAAGTGTGTGTGGGGGGGAGGGGTTCAGGAACGGCTGCCAGATTAGTGAGTGAGTGTGTGTTGGGGGGGGGGCAGGGGTTTCAGGAAGCGCTGGCAGATGAGAGAGAGTGAGTGTCTGTGTGTGTGTGTATGGGGTTTCAGGAAGCGCTGGCAGATTAGAAAGAGAGAGTGTGTGTGGGGGGGAGGGGGGTTCAGGAAGCGCTGCCAGATGAGAGTGAGAGAGAGAGTGTGTGTGTGTGTTGGAGGGGTGTGTGGGGGTGTGTGTGTGTTGGGGGTTTCAGCTTGGAAGAAGAGGGGTGTGTGGTGCTGCCAGATGAGTGAGTGACTGTGTGTGTGTGGGGGGTTATCAAGTGTTTCCACATGAGAGTGTGTGTGTGTGTGTGTGTGTGGTTTAGGAAGGGCTGCCAGATGAGAGAGAGTGTGTGTGTGTGTGTGTGGGGGGGGGGGGGGGGTTCAGGAAGCGCTGCCATATGAGAGACTGAGTGAGTGTGTGTGTGTGGTGGGGGGGGGGGGGGGTTGCCAGATGAGTGAGTGAGTGTGTGTGTGGGGGGCAGGGATTTCAGGAAGTGCTGCCAGATGAGAGAGTGTGTGTGTGTTGGGGGGGGGGGGGCATTGAGGAAGTGTGGCCAAATGAGAGTGAGTGTGTGTGTGTGTGTGGGGGTCAGTAACCACTGCCAGATGAGTGAGTGGGGGGGGGGGGGGGCAGGGGTTTCAGGAAGCGCTGGCAGATGTGAGAGTGTGTGTGTGTTGTGGGGGGGGGGGGGCGTTGAGGAAGTGTGGCCAAATGAGAGTGAGTAAGTGTGTGTGTGTGTGGGGTTTCAGGAAGCGCTGGCAGATGAGAGAGAGTGTGTGTGTGTGTGTGTACGGGGTTTCAGGAAGCGCTGGCAGATGAGAAAGAGTGTGTGTGGAGGGGGGAGGGGGGTTCAGGAAGCGCTGCCAGATGAGACAGTGTGTGTGTATGTTGTGGGGGTGTGTGTGTGTTGGGGGTTTCAGCTTGGAAGAAGAGGGGTGTGTGGTGCTGCCAGATGAGTGAGTGTGTGTGTGTGTGTGGGGGGGGGGGGGGGGGGGGGGGGGTTATCAAGCGTCTCCACATGAGAGTGTGTGAGTGTGTGTGTGGTGGGGGGGGGGGGGGGGTTGCCAGATGAGTGAGTGAGTGTGTGTGTGTGGGGCAGGGATTTCAGGAAGCGCTGCCAGATGAGAGTGTGTGTGTTTGTTGGGGGGGGGGGGGCGTTGAGGAAGTGTGGCCAAATGAGAGTGAGTGTGTGTGTGTGTGTGTGTGGGGGGGGGGGGGTTCAGTAACCACTGCCAGATGAGTGAGTGTGGGGGGGGGCAGGGGTTTCAGGAAGCGCTGGCAGATGTGAGAGTGTGTGTGTGTTGGGGGGGGGGGCGTTGAGGAAGTGTGGCCAAATGAGAGTGAGTAAGTGTGTGTGTGTGTGTGGGGGGGGGGGGGGGGTCCAGGAAGCGCTGCCAGATGATAGTGTGTGTGTGTGTGTGTTGTATAGTTTTGTGGGGGGATCCTGCTTTAAAGAAGGAAGGAAGGAAGCGCCTCCTCAGCCCGATGCCCCCCCCCCGCCGCCATCGCACCCACCGTGATGCACCCGCCCGCTGCCATCCCACCCACCGTCGCCATCGCACCCACCATCGCGTAGTTTTGCTGGTGGGTGACCCAAAATCCCGCCAGCAGAAGTCCTGTGGTGTTGCTTGCTAGCCTGTGCAGGGCGGGGTTCTGTGCATCTGACCTCCTGCACGTGCAGGACGTCAGACGCACAGAAGCCCTGCCTGCACAGGCTAGCAACGCCGAAGATCGCTGGAGTGAGACTCAGCAGACAACACAGGACTTCTGCTGGCGGGGTTTCGGGTCCCCGCCGGCAAAGCAACGCGACAGTGGGTGGCTTAGGGGGGAGGGGTGTTGCGGGGGGGGGGGGGTTGCACCTCCTGCATTCTTTTGTGTGGGGCTTCTTTCGAACTGCAGCTTTGGTGGGTGGCTTGGGGAGGGGGGGGAGGGTTGCACCTCGAACACTGGTGTCCGGAGTCATTTGGACTCCGGAGCTTTGGAGGTGGTTTCCCTCCAGATTTATTTTCGCGGGTGGGTCTGGAGGTTGGTGGGCTTCGTTTCCTAGGCAGGGGGAGGAGTAGGGAAACACGCGGAGCGTGTTTCCCTACTCCTCCACCTGCTTGGTTGCGATCCCTTCCTTTACTTTACTGTTCTGAAGACAATGTTCTGTCCTTTAGATTGTAAGCTCACCTGAGCAGGGACCGTCCTTCTTTGTTAAATTGTACAGCGCTGCGTAACCCTAGTAGCGCTCTAGAAATGTTAAGTAGTAGTAGTAGTTTGACGCGAGGGCGGGGCATAGGCTGCCTGGCTTCACCACCATGAATCCACGAACCCTCAGGGAGTGATTGAGTGACTTCAGAACGTTGTCTACAGAACGTTGAGGATGAGTTTTATTATAGTAGATAACTTGAGAGAGTCTCTCGAAAGATCATTATCTTTCTGAGTCTGCAAGATGTAGGTACTCTTAGATTGTTTGGTTTGAAAAGCATCTCCATGGTCCTCACTTGGCAGGCAGCCATGATATTTTAATTGCAAACATGCCAGATTTTAATGGAAATTCAGATCAAATCTTGGATTGAAATGGTTAATAAGTGTGGAGTCATTATGAACAGAGTTATACGATAGTGTTATTAACTGTCCTGCCGTATAACAATAGATCCATCAGATGAGTATCGCCTAAATTGTGCCAAGGCTGTATCAATTAATCCTCAGGTATCAGCTTTGTAGGTATGTAACGGAACTGGGTTTTCTTTCCTGGAGTCTTGAGATATGACTGAGCTGTAACCCATTTTACAAGAATTCAACAACAAAAAGACAAAACACTTAAGCTTGAAGAATAGAAAATTCTCAATCTACATCCTTTTTCTTTAACAGTTCAAGGTGAGTTACGTTCAGATACGGTAGATATTTCCCTGTCCCCAGAAAGCTTCCCTGCTTGAAGCAATGGAGGCTTAAAAGTGACTTGCCCATGGTTTACAGCTCACAACTTTAAACATTAGTCTTCCAATGCTCAGAAGCAAATGTGGGTGCTACAGGCCATTAGCGAGGAAATAGCGCCCATATTAGTGAGCGCAGAATGCTCAGATGCTCTGGTGTGGGAAAAAAACAAGTGCGCCAGAGATTAGTGCAAATATATTCAAATGCATGCTAATGAAGTCATTTCCTAATTGCCTCCCAATGCATAGAAAACAATGCACAAAACAAAGCTGCCTTACCGCTGTATAAAAAATAATGCCAGCCTGGAGCAGGCATTAGGGTGTTTGAAGAGAGGATTTCTCGTTCTTTAAAATCTGCCAGTTTTTATACAATCTGGATGCAGAAGGAAGTCCGTGCAAGTCCCTAAACACCAGTAATGAGAAACAAAAACCCGAAAGTGAAACCACTCGTTGGCGCCTGTTTCCTACGTTCAAATATATGCCTTCCAATTTAAAATTGAAACGGTAATATTTAAAGGTGCAGAAAACAGATACCAATGTGTGTTTCACATTTGGGTTTTGCCTGGCGCATGCACATAGGGGCTAGGCATACCGCAAAACTCTGGTGCATGCTCAAGCACACCCCCCTCCTTGCTTTTTGCTTTAACAGTGCACATATAATTTGCATATCACGTCCTTTGAGCATTGGCAAGCTAATTTTCTGCGCTATTGGCTTACCACGGCAGTTCTGAGAATCGGGCTGTAGGCTTCTTAGAAGGAACATAGAAATAGCGAAGTGGTTAGAGCAGCTGACTGAGAACCATTAAAGCCGTGATCCAGTGGCTCAGGCCCATCCAACAGTAGCTGTCTGGCTACGCCCCTGCCGTGATCACATCCCACTGATGCTCCTGGTGATCTTGGGCAAGTCACTTAACCGCCCATTGCCTCAGGTGCATACTTAGGGTTAGAACTGTTGATGCAGTTTAACACATTATTTAATACAAGCCACATTATTGTCAATGGGGCCTATTTAATAACTAAGCACAGAGCCCATTGTACATCTAGCCCTTAGAACGTAAGCCATCTGGAGGCAGGAAATACTACTCTATCTGAATTTGTAACTTGCTTTGAGCTACCAAGCTGAAGGTGTGTGCTAAATATTTATACTTAAAATACCAGTAACAAAAATAAATTACATATACCCCACAAATTCTATATAAGGTACCCAGATTTGGACGTAATCCTAAAATCCATGTGCAATTTAATTGGCTAATGAGCAATTAACGAGCAACAACCAATTACTGATGTTAATTGTCACCAATTACGATTTGCACGAGCATCTGGCTACATGCTATTCTATAATACTGGTGCCCAGATCCCAACTAACAACTTAAAAGGGGCATGGCCAAGGGAGGGGCATGGGCATGTCAGGGGCATTCCAAAATGTTGCATGCATAATTACAGAATAATGGGCCAGTGTGCCTAACTTGGGCACCAGAATTTACACCAGGTTTCAGTAGGTGTAAGTCTGGTGTCCAAAGTTAGGAAGTGGGAATTGGTGCTAAGCATGGTTCGATAAAGGGCATCCGTGCTTTATAGAATCATGCTTAGCACCCATACTTTCCAGTGCCCATTTTTGAGCACCATGCATAGAATGTGGCTCATACTGTCTACAGGTTACTAAAAACACACACCACTCTCAACAACTTGCCGACTATGCCTTTTTCAAATGGTTCTTTAGTATGGATTAAACAATATATTGAGTTTCTACTTTCTTCATCCAAAAGTTCATCTACTCTACTGCATATAGGGGGTAGTTCTGAAATTTTCCATTAATGCTATCCCAGTCTTGGCAGACACCATACCTCATTTGCTGCTCATATACTGCTCTTAAGAGAGGTTGCAAAGTGGAGAAGGACTCATTAATAGGCAATCTCACACCATAAGTAAAGCTCGTGTTCTTTTTGATTATTCAGTAGATGGGCAGAAACAGCAAGCAATCCATTCAGCAGGGAATTTGCATAATGGCAAATGTAGTTTAAAAGGCAATTTACATTCTAGAAAATGCAGAATTCTGAACTAGAGAGGCCTTGTTAGTAACACTTAAATTTATCATTCATAAACTGCATTCTACGCTCTTCCGAGACTCAGGCATTGTTAGTCTAGTTTCAAGTTGGCACAGTCCCTCTTTTCTTTTGGACTCCTTCCAGCAAAAGAAAAGGACAGTTAAAGATATGAAACAATTTAGAAAGGTCTCAAAGAGAGAGAGAGAGAACAAAGAGGGAGAAAGACATTTATACCAGGGAACCATGGGGTCAATTTTCACAAGATGTTTAGGTTTACTGGCAGCCAGTAACCTCTCACTCTTTAACAGGGCACTTAAGTGTAAGCACCATATTCATGCTTCAGTTTATAGAACACTAGCAGTTGTATTTTTAGTTCACACCTTTCCAGTGGTATTACAAGGTGAGCTGCATTCAGGTAGAGTGGAGGCCTTTCTGTCCCCAAGGGGCTTACAATCTAAATTTGTACCTAAGTGACTTGCCCATGGCCAAAGGGAGTGCCAGTGGGATTTGAACCCTGGTCTCTCTGGTTAACAGTCTGTTGCTCTAACCACTAGGCTAATGCTGCATTCCTTATGTGTATAAGATCTCGAAAAGCACTTTGGGGCATTCCATACAGTATGGACACAAATGCCTTAGTGTGCAAAGGCAAGGAGATTGTTCACTGGGGAGGGGCATGGGTGGGGCATAGACAGGGCTCCCACTACCCACGTTAACATGCAGATTATTGTACATTATATTATAAAGTGTTGCATTTAGATACATTTGTTATAAATGGTCATGCCTAAATGTAGACACATTACTATTCTATAATGGCATCTTGGCAAACAGATACCATTATTTATTTATTTGCAGCATTTGTATCCCACATTTTCCCACCTATCTGCAGGCTCAATGTGGCTTACAGAATATTATTACATTTAAAGTACAAAAAATATAAAATAAGTTATAAGAAGTAGATATACAGTTCAATTCAGGCATTAAAGATCAAGGGTAAATGTAAATCATTCAACAGTAACAATGTGAATAAAGTACACAGATAAAAAGAGTTCAATGTTATCTTGTTTTGGTAAAGTTTTGATGTCTGGTCATTTATAAAGGATCCTTTAGGTAAGTCTCTATATGGCCAGCCCCATAAAGCGGCGTCCCAACCGTATTATCGAAATAAGATAGCCGGCTATCTTTCGTTTCGATAATACGGTCGGAGCCAGCCAAATCTCACCATTTGGGCCGGCTTTAGAGATGGCTGGCATTGGTTTCCGGCGATAATGGAAATTAATGCCAGCGATCTGAAACCCGGCCAAATCCAAGCCATTTGGTCATGGGAGGAGCCAGCATTTGTAGTGCACTGGTCCCCCTGACATGCCAGGACACCAACCGGGCACCCTAGGGGCCACTGTAGTGGACTTCAAAAATTGCTCCCAGGTGCATATCTCCTTTACCTTGGGTGCTGAGCCCCCCAAATCCCCCCCCAAAACCCACTCTCTACAACTCTACACCACTACCATAGCCCTAAGAGGTGAAGGGGGACACCTATATGTGGGTACAGTGGGTTTTGGGGGGGCGGGGTTTGGAGGGCTCTCATTTACTACCACAAGTGTAACAGGTGAGGGGGGGGCCTGGGTCCACCTTGAAGTGCACTGCACCCACAAAAAACTGCTCCAGGGATCTGTATACTGCTGTCAGGCAGCTGGATATGACATTTCAGGCTGGCATAGAGGCTGGCAAAAAAATGTTTTTTAATTTTTTTTGGGGGGGTGGGGTGGGAGGGGGTTGGTATCTCATCAATTGGGGCACTTTTTGAGGCTTGGTCCTAAAAATAAATGGACCAAGTGAAGCCGGCAAAGTGCTCGTCAGAGCCGGCCTTCTTTTTTCCATTATCGGCCGAAGCCGGCAATCTCATAACCACGCCCCCTCCCCCCTTCCACACCTTGCGGAAACGCCCCCTTTAACTCTGGTCGGCTCTGCGACGGAAAGCAGTTGGAGCCAGCCAAAATTGGCTTTCGATTATACCGATTTGGCTGGGTTCAGGAGATGGCCGGCCATCTCCCGATTTGTGTTGGAAGATGGCACAATGTCATTATTTCAGCTGATGGATATGTGAAGTAGCGCTATTCAGAAGAACAAGAAGAACCTGGTGGGGGGGGGGGGGGGGGGGGGGGGAAGAGGGTTGCTGCATACAGGCTTTCAGTTATCATATGCAAGGTGTGTACAAGCTGGGTGTCCACAAAATGTGTATATGGTAATCTTTGGTCCAAAAGTGCACAATATTCTGCTGCTGAGCAAGAGTTATGGTCCAGTGTGTGAAATAGATAAACATTCATGTTATACACTCTGTCAATACCCAGCACCACTTCAAAACGAGCACTCGCAAAGAATCACTTTCTTCCTACAACAGGCAGCACAACACTGATTACTACTGTAGCACTGCTCTTCGACAATAGTGGTTGTGTCTTTTGATCTCTCTCTACATGAATGACCCAGAGCACCATGGAAGTGTGCTTTGTAAGTGAGGAAGAGAACTATATGATTCATAGAGGCTTTTCAAGCATATAAACAGTGAGTGGTGTGCAATTGTGGGATTGTGAGGTGTGACAATGAGTGTAGACAAAAAAGTTGTTATAGAAATGAAAGAGAGGCTTGGAAAAGGCAGTGCCAGCTTTAACATTTTGGCGCCCAAGGCAGGACTGGAGAGAGGAGAGTAGAAGGCAGAGTACCATAGTTTTTCTCCTTTAAGGTACATATTCCTAAAGCAGGAATTCTCAACTTAGTCCTTGAGACATGTTCAGACATTCTGATTTTCAGGACAGCTGTAATAAATATGTAAGACAAAGATTAGAATACATTACCAAATGGATCCAAGATGGCCGCAAATCACTAAGTAGCCGCGGGTCTCGATTTCTTTACTAAAAAAAAAATGCCTAAACGGAGAGGGAGATTAGCGGTCAGAGCTTCCCCGCTAACTCCCTCCTTACCTGGTCCTTTAGATCGCTATCTGAGACCGCAGGGAGTTATTCACGAAGGCGGAATGCCGCCAGTGGGAGACGCCGGCGAATTGGAGAATTCGGCGTTCCCTGGCTTCGATGTTACTCTGAGCCCCGCCGAGCGCACCCCTCCTCCTCAACCGCTTGGCGCCAGTTTGTACCTCGAGGAATCGACAGGGTCCACCCCGGAAGAGGGCAGGGGCCCAGAAGAACGCCGAATGGAAGCGGCTATCACATCTGGGGCCAGACTGGAGGGCAGTCTGCCCATGGAAACGCCGCGGTTTGAGGAGAGAAGATCTGAGGAACAGAACGCGACATCTGAGCAAACTGTAAGGTTTGAAATTCCTATAGAATTCCTGGTTAAACCAAAGGAGGTTACATTAGAAGCTTTGTGGGATTTAGTCTCTAACCTTGGGCAGATATTCTTAAAACAATCTAATGAGGTATTGCCTAAATTAAAAACTTTGGAAAAAGACTTACAAAAGAAAGAAGAGCTGATTAAGGACTTGAATGATAAAGTTGTTAAAATGGATCAAAGAATTATGAAATTTGAAACAGTACAACCTAATATGATTAAAGATCTGACGAGCCTAAGGGTTAAAATGGAAATTTTTGACAATTATACTAAAAATTGTAACCTTAGATTCGTCAACTTTCCTAGACTTCAAAACGTTGCTCCTTTGGAAATGTTGAAGCGCTACATGCGCGAAATATTATCAATTCCCGAACAAAACATACCACCAATGACTATGGCTTATTATATCCCTGGGAAAGACCTGAATCAACCTGAAGCTCCGTTAGATGTTTCTCTTTTGTTGGAGACCTCGGACATTGATCTTGCGACTGCAGCCACATTAGTGGCGACAGTCGCATTGTTACCAGATAAGAGTTGGATTTTTCGTCTGTTTTTTCGTAACAAGGACAAACCTTTTCTAGGTTTTAAAGTATTACTATTTCCGGATGTCTCTAAGGAGACAAGACGACGAAGGAAACAATTCCTGCTCTTTAAGCCTGAAATTCTGCACTTGGGGGGTACCTTTTTTTTAAGATACCCCTGCAAGTGCATAATAAGGTTTAGGGACAAAAAATATGTATTTACAGAACCTGCTCATGTGTCGACGCTTATAGCCTCAGTGAAAGTGGAAAAGCGCTAATTATTAGAATTAACTCTGCTTAGTAGAATTAGCATATCTTGTGATTTTTTTTTTTCCTTTGCAATGTTTTTCTCCCATAGTTTTCTGAAATCTTGGATCCGAATTTATGGACTTGAGTATTGTTCTTTATTGAAAATGTGAGGAATTTTCTTTTTCTCTCACCTTTTCTTTTTTTTTTGATATCAGGTTTGAGTATGTTATTGATAAACGGATACTTTCCTACACAAGATTTTTTGCTTGTAATAAATTTAATAATATGAATAAAAAAAAAAAAAAAAAAAAAAGAATACATTACCAATATTATATGCAAATTTATTTTTATTTTATTTATTTACAGTTTGATATATCCAAGAGGTCCATTACTGGCTTTGATGAGGTCTACAATACTTAAAATAAAGAGCTTAAGAGAAAGGAAAGGTGAGCTTAGAAGAGGCACTAAGCAGGTAATCATCCAGACTACTGAACTTTCAGGAAGGTTAAAGAGAAAAGGTCTTGAGAGCAGCCTTAAATTTAGGATATGAGGATTCCAAGCGGATGTCAGGGGGGAGTGTTTTTAAGAGTTTGGGACCTGTGCAACCGAGAGCAGAGGCTCAAGTTATGTCAAGGTGGATGAAGGAGGGGGAGGGAGTGTAAGTTGGTCTGTGTTGGTGAAATGGAGTGTTTTGAAGGAGCATATAGAATGAGTAGTCAGTTGATGCAGTTGGCGCATAATGGAGATGACCTTTCAAGAGAAGGGAAGATGGGAAGCCAGTGCTTGAATTGAAGGAAGGGTTAATGTGGTCAAATGACTTCAAGCTCTGTAACAAGCGTATGGAAGTGGATTGAATAAGCTGAAGAGTTTCAAATAGTACAGTGACTACACTGAGAACTGCGGAAGTCAAGATGAGGGATCAAGACGCTAAGAGGAGGAGAGTGGATTGCAGGATGAGGGAGGATAGATTTGACTGCACAAATACAGTGAAGAGTGAAAAAGGATGCATGAAGAACAGAATTCTTCTCTATATAATTGTTCGAATAACCCTTTTTGTTATCCTTGATCTTTTGCAATATCAACTGTATCTGTGTTATCCTGATCGTTGTAACACCAAATGTAATTGCTACCCTGGAATGGAAATGCCATAACAGGTTTATGTAAGCCACATTGAGCCTGCAAATAGGTGGGAAAATGTGGGATACAAGTGCAATAAATAAATAAAATAAATTTGATGTTGGAAGGCTATACATACTCAGCATGAATATGTTGAAGAGTTCAATGGCTGTCAGGCTTATTTTCGAAAGAGAAGGGTGCCCATCTTTCGACACAAATCGGGAGATGGGCGTCTTCTCTCAGGGTTGCCCAAATCCGCATAATCGAAAGGTGATTTTGGGCATCCCCAACTGCTTCCCGTCGCGGGGACGACCAAAGTTCCTGGGGGCGTGTCGGAGGCGTAGCGAAGGTGGGACTGGGGCATGCCTAACAGATGGGCATCCTTGAGCGATAATGGAAAAAAAGAAAGGCGTCCCTGATGAGCACTTGGCTGACTTTACTTGGTCCATTTTTTGAACGACCAAGCCTCAAAAAGGTGCCCGAACTGACCAGATGACCACTGGAGGGAATCGGGGATGACCTCCCCTGACTCCCCCAGTGGTCACTAACCCCCTCCCAGCCTGAAAAAAAACCAACTTTAAAACCTTTTTTTGCCAGCCTCAAATATCATACTCAGGTCCATCGCAGCAGTATGCAGGTCCCTGGGGGGGGGGGGGGGGGGGGGGGTATGTGTGTGTCAGTGGAGGCATAGCGAAGGCATGGACGTCCTTCTTTCAAACATTTTGGACGTCCTGAACTGCCCCCTCCCCCACAGGGATGGCCAAATTTCAAGGGAGTGGAGTGGAGGAGTGGCCTAGTGGTTAGAGCACTGGTCTTGCAATCCAGAGGTGGCCGGTTCAAATCCCACTGCTGCTACTTGGGATCCAAAATCCAAATAAATAAAGGGGGTGTCAGAGGCATAGCAAAGGCATGGACGTCCTTCTCAGAGAAACATCCACGGCGCCTAACACTTGGATGTCCTTCACCCATACTAAAAAAAAAAAAAAAAAGATGTCCTTGACGAGCACTTGGACGTTTTCACCTGGACTTGTGTTTTTTTAAGGTTGTAGATGGCAATTTATTTAAGGTTGTAGACGGCTATTATACAAGCAGCTTGTCTGCGTGTATGAAGCCATCTTTGGCATGCGCAGAGCAGCCATGCATAACGCTTGGCAGCTCTGCAATGGCTTCCCCTCCTTAGGAAGGAAATCGTGTGCAAATGAGCTAACAGCGAGCAGCTCATTTGCATGTGATTTCCTTCATGCACGCCCGTTCCTTTCCGAATCGCTAAGGGATCGGTAAGGGAAGGGCTTTTTCCGTTCAGTTAGTGCGTTAGTCCACTGCAGTGCCCCCTAGGGTGCCCGGCTGGTGTCCTGGCATGTCAGGGGGACCAATGCAGTACGAATGCTGGCTGCTTCCACGACCAAATGAGTTGGATTTGGTCGTTTTTGAGATGGGCGTCCTCAGTTTCCATTATCGCCGAAAACCCGGGACGACCATCTCAACATTTATGTCGACCATCTCTAAGGTTGACCTAAATGTTGAGATTTGGGCGTCCCCGACCGTATTATCGAAACGAAAGATGGACCCCCATCTCGCTTCGATAATACAGGTTTCCCTGCCCCTTCGCGGGGACATCCTGTGATGACACCCTCAGGAAAACTTGGGCGCCCCATTCAATTATGCCCCTCTGTGTATACCAATGTCTGAGTTGAGAACCACTGCCCTAAGGGTAGAGTGGCTCCTCTTCTTCCAAGGTAGTTGGCACCCTCAAAATTCAACACTCTAGGTAGTTACC
Organism: Microcaecilia unicolor; assembly: GCF_901765095.1. Taxonomy (NCBI): domain Eukaryota; kingdom Metazoa; phylum Chordata; class Amphibia; order Gymnophiona; family Siphonopidae; genus Microcaecilia; species Microcaecilia unicolor. Next base: position 674,895,731 of record NC_044031.1, on the reverse strand, counting down.
TAAGCCTAAATATGGGTCTGGGAAAAAGATAAGGGAGATGGTGTGAATGCAGGCAAAGTGGTTTTAATACAGCAAGTGGTCAATATAACAATCTCCAGCACTGGCTCTTTTATAGCAGACTTGTAAGAGAAACTTATGCAGACACCACTATGTTTGGAAGGATTAAGTATCACCCTTATAAGGATGCAATGGGAGCTGTACAATTCTGCCAAAACTCAGGCCTGGTTTCGGTGCCACCTTCAACAGGAGTAGAGGTATTCAGGCCTGAGGACTCCCACAAGGTGAAAACAGACATCTATGTATTTGGGTTAAACGTGTTTGTGGGTAGGCCTGTGGACAGACAAAAGATGTTAACTGGGCATTTACGTTGCCTCTCCTCCCGTGACCTCTGATTACTTATTCTCAGATCCTCAACAAATATCTAATTCTTTGTCTGAATATCTCCTGAATAATTTTTCTTAAGACAGTTACTATTCTAAATGCCGTATATATATTTTTTCCTTTTGCCTCATCCTCACTTAGTGTTTTTGTTCTATGTATTTGTTTTATATTGTGCCTATTCACCTGAGGATATTTTATGCTGATATGATTAAGATTTGATTTGGAATTTCATAGAAGGGCAGTATATCAAAACCTGGAATAAATTAATAAATCGATAAGACTGTAGGGTTTGTACCAACAATCTAATACAACACACAGAAAAAGAAAGTGCTGCTCATCTCAGCTCACTGAAATGCAGAGGAACAATATGACTCAGAAAGGCCAATGGATGATTACCAATGTTATAATGGAGGGAGAGAAGGATCTGTAATATCCTGACATTTTTATATAAAATGGGTCAAATTTATTAATTCCATTTAGTGGATTTCATTTGATTGATTTATATTACACAGTCATTACAACAAAGGTATGTCATTGGTCAATCATATTACAGCTTCTGTCTGAAAGAATCAAAGGCAATTGTATAAGAATTTATATAAACCCTGTACACAGGTGCAGACCTCCCTTTCCAATTTCAGATTCAAAAGCTGATAGAACAGCATTAGATGAAAGAATTCAGCAAGTGGATGGGCACACCACATTCTCACTTAAATACTAACACACAGGATACTTATGAGCTTACACAACTAAGGAAACTGGACGATATATATTTAGCAACACTATAAAAGTAAAGTCAGGGGCAGTTACAAGCATATCTATCACATTCAGGAGTACACACTTACAGCTCTATGGCTGGTATTGAATTGCTCATGCCTAAACATGTGTACATACCCCTCAATACACTAGCATTCTATAGGCAGCTACTGTCCTTTACAGAATAGGATCCTACCAGGAACACAGAGAATTATCTTCTTAGTATTAACAAACTAGACCTGTTAACAAAAAATACATATCTACTTCCTTATGGCTATAATAGGTTGTTCTATTAGCTTTTCTGCAGCTATTTACAACACTTAGCATGCTTCCCGAGGCTGTTTAGCATGTACTTTTATCGTTTATTTATTTACTATACCGTCACTTACTGCATAGTAAATCAGAACGGTTTACATATAAAAAAATATACAAATAACATATAATTTAAGCTATGAACTCCATTTTATGACAGGACTGCACAGACACAACTTCCATACCAAAGAGGACATACAGTGGGGGAAATAAGTATTTGATCCCTTGCTGATTTTGTAAGTTTGCCCACTGACAAAGACATGAGCAGCCCATAATTGAAGGGTAGGTTATTGGTAACAGTGAGAGATAGCACATCACAAATTAAATCCGGAAAATCACATTGTGGAAAGTATATGAATTTATTTGCATTCTGCAGAGGGAAATAAGTATTTAATCCCTCTGGCAAACAAGACCTAATACTTGGTGGCAAAACCCTTGTTGGCAAGCACAGCGGTCAGACGTCTTCTGTAGTTGATGATGAGGTTTGCACACATGTCAGGAGGAATTTTGGTCCACTCCTCTTTGCAGATCATCTCTAAATCATTAAGAGTTCTGGGCTGTCGCTTGGCAACTCGCAGCTTCAGCTCCCTCCATAAGTTTTCAATGGGATTAAGGTCTGGTGACTGGCTAGGCCACTCCATGACCCTAATGTGCTTCTTCCTGAGCCACTCCTTTGTTGCCTTGGCTGTATGTTTTGGGTCATTGTCGTGCTGGAAGACCCAGCCACGACCCATTTTTAAGGCCCTGGCGGAGGGAAGGAGGCTGTCACTCAGAATTGTACGGTACATGGCCCCATCCATTCTCCCATTGATGCGGTGAAGTAGTCCTGTGCCCTTAGCAGAGAAACACCCCCAAAACATAACATTTCCACCTCCATGCTTGACAGTGGGGACGGTGTTCTTTGGGTCATAGGCAGCATTTCTCTTCCTCCAAACACGGCGAGTTGAGTTCATGCCAAAGAGCTCAATTTTTGTCTCATCTGACCACAGCACCTTCTCCCAATCACTCTCGGCATCATCCAGGTGTTCACTGGCAAACTTCAGACGGGCCGTCACATGTGCCTTCCGGAGCAGGGGGACCTTGCGGGCACTGCAGGATTGCAATCCGTTATGTCGTAATGTGTTACCAATGGTTTTCATGGTGACAGTGGTCCCAGCTGCCTTGAGATCATTGACAAGTTCCCCCCTTGTAGTTGTAGGCTGATTTCTAACCTTCCTCATGATCAAGGATACCCCACGAGGTGAGATTTTGCGTGGAGCCCCAGATCTTTGTCGATTGACAGTCATTTTGTACTTCTTCCATTTTCTTACTATGGCACCAACAGTTGTCTCCTTCTCGCCCAGCGTCTTACTGATGGTTTTGTAGCCCATTCCAGCCTGTGCAGGTGTATGATCTTGTCCCTGACATCCTTAGACAGCTCCTTGCTCTTGGCCATTTTGTAGAGGTTAGAGTCTGACTGATTCACTGAGTCTGTGGACAGGTGTCTTTCATACAGGTGACCATTGCCGACAGCTGTCTGTCATGCAGGTAACGAGTTGATTTGGAGCATCTACCTGGTCTGTAGGGGCCAGATCTCTTACTGGTTGGTGGGGGATCAAATACTTATTTCCCTCTGCAGAATGCAAATAAATTCATATACTTTCCACAATGTGATTTTCCGGATTTAATTTGTGATGTGCTATCTCTCACTGTTACCAATAACCTACCCTTCAATTATGGGCTGCTCATGTCTTTGTCAGTGGGCAAACTTACAAAATCAGCAAGGGATCAAATACTTATTTCCCCCACTGTAGACATTCACTACAGCAGTCACACACATCACATAAATCATACTTTGTCTCTAATAATTTATATCTTCTATATAGAGACCTTTTTTTCCACTAGAGTGGTTTTCTAAGTAAACAATGTTATATTTCAACCCTCTGATCCAACATTCACTCAATGAGCCCTGCAGTGCTATTGTGCTTCCTCCTGGAGTGGATTAGCTGACTAGTGGTTAGAACGGCAGGTTGAGTACAAGGAAAACTAGGCTTCAACTTCCTGCTTCTCCCACTAACACTCTCTGTGACCTTGGACAATTCACTTCACCCTCCATTGTCTCAAGGATAATAGACTAAGTCCATCTGGGCAGTGACATAACTATATCATAAGTACATGAGTATTGCCATACTGGGAAAGACCAAAAGTCCATCAAGCCCAGCATCCTGTTTCCAACAGTGGCCAATCCAGGTCACAAATACCTGGCAAGATCCCAAAAAAGTACAAAACATTTTATATTGCTTAACCCAGAAATAGTGGACTTTCCCCAAGTCCAATTTAATAATGGTCTATGGACTTTTCCTTTAGGAAGCCGTAGAAACCTTTAAAAAACTCTGCTAAGCTAACCGCCTTTACCACATTCTCCGGCAACGAATTCCAGAGTTTAATTACACGTTGAGTGAAGAAAACCTTTCTCCGATTCATTTTAAATTTAGTACTTTGTAGCTTCATCGCATGACCCCTAGTCCTAGTATATTTGGAAAGCATAAACAGACGCTTCACATCTACCCATTCAACTCCACTCATTATTTTATAGACCTCTATCATATCTGCCCTCAGCCACTTTTCTTCAAGCTAAAGAGCCTTAGCCACTTTAGCCTTTCCTCATAGGGAAGTCGTCCCATCCCCTTTATCATTTTTGTCGCCCTTCTCTACACCTTTTCTAATTCCACTATATCTTTTTTTAGATGCGGCGACCAGAATTGAACACAATATTCGAGGTGCGGTCGCACCATGGAACGATACAAAGGCATTATAACGTCCTCAATTTGTTTTCCATTCCTTTCCTAATAATACCTAACATTCTGTTTGCTTTCTTTGCCACAGCAGCACATTGAGCAAAAGGTTTCATTGTATCATCAACGACGACACCTAGATCCCTGATAACTCACCTTGAGCTCAGATTTGGAACAGGAAAGTCCACTGTATGAAACTCTCCCACCCCTCTGTAATAAGGCCTTAGCATTCCAAAGGGTGTGGTTTGTTATAGGGAAGTTGGAATTCATATCATAGTAACACAGTAAATAAAAGCAAGTAAAGACCTTAATGGTCCATCCAGTCTACCTAACAGTCACACTCATCATCAAATCATGATTAAACCAACAATGAATGTGATATAAAATACTTGATCATTGTCTCTCTTTGGCATTTCTGGGTCATAAATTGTAGAAGTCTGACTGGCCCTGTCCTTAGGTTGCAACTACCAAAGTTGCCGTTCAGCCAACTCCAGCCTATCCAAATCCGTCTTGTTATTTGCGGGACACAGACTGTAAAAGTCTGGCCAGCACTGTACTCATGTTCCAAATTACTGGAGTTTCCGTTGAAGCCCTCTCCAGCCCATTCTAAACCAGATTGCCATATATGGGACCCAGATGTACGAGCTTGCCCAGCAGCAGCCTTAGTTCTTCATCGCCGGAGATGCCATCTAAGCGCCACTCGACATGCAAACACACATGCAACCATTTAAGTTTTGTTTTTATACCATTCTTTTTCTAATTAGAGATCCTCTGTGTTCATCCCATGCCTTTTTGAATTCTATCACCGTTTTCTGATTTATTTATTTATTTACTGCATTTGTATCCCACATTTTCTCACCTCTTTGCAGGCTCAATGTGGCTCACATTATGCCTTAATGGCGATCGCCATTTCTGGGAGGAGAAATACAAGTATTATTGCATTCCAAGTACAGAAAAATATAAACAAATTAGAAGTAAATAGATATTCAAATCATTTCAGGTAAAAGAGGACAAGGTAATGCGTAACGTTCAATAATGACATTATGATTATAGGAAACAAATAGAAAGAGGTCAATGGTAACTTGTTCTGGTAAACGTTTTGGTGTCAGTTCAATTGAGAAGGATCTTTATGATAAGTTTCATTAAACAGTTTAGTCTTTAGTAATTTCCGGAAGGTTGCCAAGTCGTGCGTTGTTTTTATGGTATTTGGTAATGCATTCCATATTTGTGTGCAGGTGTAGGAAAAGCTAGATGCATATATTGATTTTTTTATTTGAGTCCTTTGCAGTTGGGATAGTGGAGGTTCAGGAATGAGCGTGATGATCTTTTTGTGTTTCTTGCTGGTAGGTCTATAAGGTCTGACATGTATATCGGGGCATCACCATGAATAATTTTATGAACCAGGGTGCAGGTTTTGAATGTAATTTGATCTTTTAGAGGGAGCCAATGTAATTTTTCTCTGAGGGTTTGGCGCTTTCGTATTTCGCTTTTCCAAATATGAGTCTGGCTGCAGGTGTTTTGGGCTGTCTGGAGTTTCGTAATATTCTGTGCTTTGCAACCGGCAAAGATGGAATTGCAGTAATCCAGTTGGCTTAACACCATTGATCCACCACCTCCCTAAGGAGAGCACTGAGGCATCAACCATCCTCTTCATGAAAAAGAATTTCCTGATGTCTACCAGCCTGCAACCTCAATACACGTCCTCTAGTTTTACCGTCTTCCCTTCTCTGGAATGTATTTGTTTCTATATTAATACATTTCAAGTATTTAAACATCTGTACCATATCTCATTTGTCCCTTCTCTCCTCTAGAGTATACATATTTATTTATTTGTTACATTTGTATCCCACATTTTCCCACCTATTTGCAGGCTCAATGAGGCTTACATAGTACCATAAAGGCGTTCGCCAATTCCAGTATGAACAAATACAGTAATGTTGTGGTAGAATAAGGTTCGTGTGTACAGACACATTATGGAATCGTAGAGAGGAAGAGAATCGTAGAGAGGAAGAGTTATTATATGTCTATTACGAGCTTTGGTTTCGTTGTGTTGCAGGGTACAGGCATTAAGTTGGGTCGGTAGGGTATGCCTTTTTGAACAGGTTAGTTTTTAATGATTTCCGGAAGTTTAGGTGATCATAAGTTGTTTTCACGGCTTCCAGTCTCTTCTCATACATTTTTTGGCATAAGCCCCATATCATTTTTGTCATCTTTCTCTGGACTGCTTCAAGTCTTTTTACATCCTTAGCAAAATACGGCCTAAAAAACTGAACACAATATTCCAAGTGGGGCCTCACCAACAATTTGTACAGGGGCATCAACACTTTCTTTCTTCTGCTGGTTATGCCTCTCTCTATACAGCCTAGTACCCTTCTGGCTATGGCCACCACCTTGTCATACTGTTTTGTAACATTCATATCCTTAGATACTATCATCCCAAGGTCCCTCTCCCTGTCTGTGAATATCAGTCTCTCGCTTCCTAGCACATATGGCTCCCTTGCATTTCTGCTCCCTACGTGTATCACTCTGCACTTTTTTGCACTGAATTTTAACTGCCAAACAAACCATCCTTCTAACTTTTGCAGATCCTTTTTCTTGTTTTCCATTCCCTCTGGGGTATTCACTCTGTTACAAATCTTGGTATCAGCTACAAAAATGGAAACCTTACCTTCTAACCCTTTGGCAATGCCGCTCACAAATATATTGAGCAGAATCGGCCCCAGCACCAATCCTTGAGGCACTCCACCACTCACCTTTCCCTCCTCCAAGTGAATTCCATTAACCACCACCCTCTTGGTATCTGTCAACCAGTTCTAATCCAGTTCACTACTTTGGGTCCTACCTTTAGCTTGTCAAATTTATTCAAGAGCCTCCTATGAGGAACCATATCAAAAGCTTTGTTGATTGCCATGCAAACCTTTTGAAAATTTAGATCATTATCAGGCTTATTTTCGAAAGAGAAGGACACCCATCTTTCGACACAAATCGGAAGATGGGTGTCCTACTCCCAGGGTCGCCCAAATCGGCATAATCGAAAGCCGAGATTGGGCGTCCCCAACTGCTTTCCGTCGCGGGGACGACCAAAGTTCCCAGGGGCGTGTTGGAGGAGTAGCGAAGGCAGGACTTGTGTGTGCCTAACACAAGGGCTTCCTCGACCCATAATCGAAAAAAGAAGGGCGTCACTGACGAGCACTTGGACAACTTTACTTGGTCCTTTTTTTGTTATGACCAAGCCACGAAAAGGTGCCCGAACTGACCAGATGACCACCAGAGGGAATCGGGGTTGACCTCTCCTTACTCCCCCAGTGGTCACTAACCCCCTCTCACCCTCAAAAAACAACTTGAAAAATATTTTGTGCCAGCCTCAAATGTCATACTCAGGTCCATCGCAGCAGTATGCAGGTCCCCGGAGCAGTTTTAGTGGGTGCCGTGCACTTCAGACAGGCGGACCCAGGCCCATCCCTCCCTACCTGTTACACTTGTGGTGGTAAATGTGAGCCCTCCAAAACCCACCAGAAACCCACTGTACCCACATCTAGGTGCCCCCCTTCACCCATAAGGGCTATGATAGTGGTGTAGAGTTGTGGGGAGTGGGTTTTGGGGGGCTCAGCACACATGGTAAGGGAGCTACGCACCTGGAAGCAATTTCTGAAGTCCACTGCAGTGCCCCCTAGGGTGCCCGGTTGGTGTCCTGGCATGTGAGGGGGACCAGTGCACTACGAATGCTAGCTCCTCCCATGACCAAAGGGCTTGGATTTGGTCGTTTCTGAGATGGGCGTCCTTAGTTTCCATTATCGCTGAAAATCAGAAACGACCAAGTCTAAGGACGACCATTTCTAAGGTCGACCTAAATTTCCAGATTTGGGTGTCCCCAACCGTATTATCGAAACAAAAGATGAATGTCCATCTTATTTTGATAATACGAGTTTTCCCCGCTCCTTCACGGGGACGTCTTACGAGGATGTCCTCAGAAAAACTTGGGCGTCCCTTTCGATTATGCCCCTCCACGTCTGTCCAGTACTAAAGAAATGTTTGAAATAGTTACATGGACACAAGAGATGTGGGTTTAGTGTGCACATGATTTGTGACTTTCACATCAGGTTTGCCTAGACCTTGAACAATTTAT